>NC_069780.1:190812042-191130679 GCF_027406575.1 Nycticebus coucang
TGACCAACAGAAAGGGATAATAATCAATGACCAATAGGAAAAGATAGACGTGCCCGGAGGTGCAGAGGGACCAATGAAAGAGTTATGGTCAGAAAGAAAGGGGACATTTGAACCCCCCACTGCCTTTGCGTCTCAGGTTCTCTCTTCTCACTCGTGAGAGGGACCCACTCCCGGCTCTCTTCGGAGGTGCTCGAAGCTGCTCTGCACTTTGTTAGACTGAAGGCCGTGCACGGTACTTCTGCTCTTTGTTCACGGGGCCTGTGCTGCTCCAGTGTCACTCTTGGTTTCCATCACTTTCACTTTCAACTCCTCCTTGCCTCAGCTGAAATTTCTAGTTCTGCCCAGTAACTGAACCAAGTCAGCTGGTGCCAGGGAACCGGGGCCCTCGACCCTATGGCTAGAGACACAGGCGGGCTCCACCCCAGGGCAATACAGATGGAGAGGCTAGCAGACTCAGAGGGCAGTGCCGGCTCACAGAGTCCTTCCTGGCTGCCGTTTGGAGGTCATCAAATATCCATTTGGAAGTCCTTAGAGACTGACTTGAGAGCTCTGTGAATATCCATCAGAATTTTTCATAGAAAAGGGTGACAGTGATGGTGGTTTTCTATTGCTGCTGGAACAAATTACCACAAAATTAGCGCATCAAATAAGGTAAGTTGATTATCTTCTGGCTCTGGAGGTCTGAAGTCTGACACAGACCTCACTGGGCTGACGTTCAGGTATGAGCAGGGCACCGGTCCTTCCCAGGGGCCCTGGGGGACAGTCCATTTCCTCCCTTTTCTCGGCTTCCCCAGGCTTCCCCCAGGCCCTGGCTAGTGGCCTTTTTCTCCGTCTTCACAGCCGGCCATGGCTGTTCACGTTCTCAGTTAGCATTACTCTGATTCTCTGCTCCTGCTTTAAAGGACTCCTGTAATTACGGCAGGACCCCCCTAATCCCGGATGATCTGCAACCTAATTCCATCTCCTGCCTTAGTTTCCTTTTGCAATGCAGCCTAACATGCTCCCAGTTTCCCAGGATGAGGATGTGGACCTCATCTGGCTGGGTGAGGGGACAGGAAGCAGGGGGATTATTTTGTGCACCATGGTCACTGATCAGGAGTCCGGCTGGGGATGTTCGGCATGGATTGAAAACACTTAACAAATGCTTCACTGTTGTCTTCACATTGGGCACTAAGCTCTTCTCCACCAGTCCCACTCTCACGCAGCACCTGCCTGGTACCTCTGCACGCTGCTGCCACAGTAAGTAAGCCAGGTAACAGCATCTTCTCAGAATCTACCTTGACAAGTGCTGGGTCTTCCCTCAGGATCAAAGAAGGCAGAATCACAGAGTGAACAGGCTGTTAAAATGCTAATGCCTAAAATATCCCATCTGCACACCAAGTGCTCCCCTGTTTTTTTGTTTGTTTGTTTGTTCGAGACAGAGTCTCACTTGATAACCCTTGGTACAGTGGCGTGGCATCTTAGCTCACAGCAACCTTAAACTCTTGGGTTCACACGATCCTTTTGCCTCTGACTCCCAAGCAGCTTGGACTTCAGGCTCCTGCCACAGCACCTGGCTATTTTTTAGAATTAGGGTCTCACTCTGGCTCAGGCTGGTCTCAAACATGTGAGTTGAGGCAATCCACCTGCCTCAGCCTCCCAAGTGCTGGGATTACAGGCGTAAGCCCCGGTGCCAGGCCTGCTCCCCTGTTTTTATCCTTAAATAGTGGGATAAAGTTGAGACTGAATTGTCTTTCATTCACATGTGCCCCCAGCTCCCTTGCAGGCATCCCGTACTCCCAGCTGAAGCAGGTGTTAACAGGGGAAGGAGGCTTAGCATGACTAGCTCTATTTTGTTTCCAACCCCTGCAGTGACACCTGCTAGGTTAAAAGCTTCTGCTTAGCTTTGCAGGTCAGCCTGCGAATTATAGAAAGAATCGAGTTAGCACTTCAACTCTAGAAGAAAGATAACTGTCCTTTCCCCAAAGCTCACTCCCAGGAGGAAATTACGTACACAAGTAACAGTGTTATGTTAAAGACTCACAGGAACATTGTGACCTGACCTATGTCATCCAAAGAGAACTGACCAAGAAGAATGACGTTTCACCACCTCCTCCACCCTGGCTGACACCCAGATGTCTGTGGCCCTCAGTCACCTCTTGCAAGTCCACTCCTCTTCCTACTTCCTGCTTAACGTAAAAGGAACCTGACATTCCCACTAACTTAAGACGGTTCTTTAGGACATGAGTCCCAGTTGGGCAAATGAAAGTCGCATTCCTTGCCCCAAAATCTTGTCTCTTGATTTAGCAGCAGTGGTGCAGCAAGTGCTAAGAGCTTGGGTTCAGGTTACACAGGGAGGTGAGAATACTCCAACCGCCTTCCCCACCCTTCCACGCTGACCGCTGAGTGTGGTACTAAGTTTGCACTTAGCAGGTGCGCATGGAATTAAGGCAAATGTGAAGGAGAGAACAGTTGGACTCGGGACAGCAAAATAACTAGGAAGGACTTGGGCTTTGGAGTAATGCAAACGGGCTGCAACCTGCTGTTGTTGTGTGTGATTTGGGACAAGACGTGCGACCTCTCTGAGCCTTTCAGCCTGGTTTGCTATGATAGTTAGTGAGAAAGAGCACAGAGCATCCACTGGAGGCCAGGACCCCCATTATAAATATTTAAAAGATGGAATACTTAAAAGATGATGGAAAAAGCAATTTGTTTGTTTTTGTTTTATATGAGAGAAAGGATGATCAAGAAAGATTTGTTTTCTCCAACACTGTTACGAAATAATAACTGGTTCTTGATGCCTGATCAACTAAAAATATTCACATGTGGCCACAGAGATTTCTGGGTAATTCCTTTCCATTCCTGGATGGGTGTAGAGCTCTGGCCTGAAATGGGAACACAAGAATGTTCACTCTGGAAATCCAAATCCTTTGCCTTGGGTGGATCCGACAAGATCATGAAACTGAAGGAAGATTCTGGACCCTGCTGGCTACATCCCTGAATCAAATATATTTTTTCAAATAGGCTCCTCCTTCAGGCCGCCCTGTGCTGAGGCTAGAAGATGACTGGGATGGATGCTGAAGGTTTGGGGTTCCTTTCAGCCTTAGAACAGTCTCATGGTCAAACACTATGAAGCTGGTGAAATCTAAACAAAACACCTCTTTCCCATTCACCTGCCTCTAGACCAGGGAATGGAAGGTGTTTCGCCTTGCCCAGTCTCATGGTCAAACACTATGAAGCTGGTGAAATCTAAACAAAACACCTCTTTCCCATTCACCTTCCTCTAGACCAGGGAATGGAAGGTGTTTCGCCTTGCCCAGTCTCATGGTCAGACACTATGAAGCTGGTGAAATCTAAACAAAACACCTCTTTCCCATTCACCTTCCTCTAGACCAGGGAATGGAAGGTGTTTCGCCTTGCCCAGTCTCATGGTCAGACACTATGAAGCTGGTGAAATCTAAACAAAACACCTCTTTCCCATTCACCTTCCTCTAGACCAGGGAATGGAAGGTGTTTCGCCTTGCCCAGTCTCATGGTCAGACACTATGAAGCTGGTGAAATCTAAACAAAACACCTCTTTCCCATTCACCTTCCTCTAGACCAGGGAATGGAAGGTGTTTCGCCTTGCCCAGTCTCATGGTCAGACACTATGAAGCTGGTGAAATCTAAACAAAACACCTCTTTCCCATTCACCTTCCTCTAGACCAGGGAATGGAAGGTGTTTCGCCTTGCCCAGTCTCATGGTCAGACACTATGAAGCTGGTGAAATCTAAACAAAACACCTCTTTCCCATTCACCTGCCTCTAGCCCAGAACCCGCCTCACTTCATCTCTTTGCTCCCTTGTCTTTCCCACTTTCAGGGTCTGTGGTAAGAGAAAAGCAGAATGGAAGAATAAAAGGCTTTCAGTTCAGCTGGATTTTTATGCTTTTTTTTTTTTTCATGGCTGCCAAAGGCTGTCAGGAGTGACATCCCAAAGTGATTCTCTCTGGGTGCTTGTGTATTCCCTGGAGACAGCCCCTGGCAACCATAACCCCATACAGTTTCCTGAGCCAAGTGACATCACCTTGGCAGGACCCTGTCAATGCTCCCTTAGCAGTTTCCTGATGAATGTCTCCCTGCCCCGGCCCTGGACAAGTCCTCCCAGGTGCCCCTGGCTGGCTGGCTGCATGCTCAAGGTGTGGTAGAGAAGCTGGCCCTGCTGTAGTCTCTCACGTGGAGCCCGCTCACCTGGAAACTTTTATCTGCAGTCCCCTTACCTGCAGCCCACTTACTTATAGCCCTCTATCTGTAGCCCCCTCACCCACAGCCCCCTCACCTTCAGCCCTCTCATCTGGAGCCCTCTTACCTGAAGCCCTCTCACCTGGAGGCCCCTCACTTGGAACCCCCTCACCTGAAACCCCTCACCTGAAGCCCCTTCACCTGCAGCTGTCTCATCTGGAGTCCCCTCACTTAGAGCCCTTTCACCCACAACCCCCTCACCTGCAGCCCCCTCACCTGCAGCTCTCTTACCTTCAGCCTTCTCACCTGCAGCCCCCTCACCTGGAGCCCCCTCATCTGGAGTCCCCTCAGCTGCAGCCTACTCACCTGCGGCCCCCTCACCTGGAGCCCCCTCACCTGCAGCTCTCTTACCTTCAGCTTTCTCACCTGCAGCCCCCTCACTTGGAGCCCCCTCATCTGGAGTCCCCTCAGCTGCAGCCTTCTCACCTGCGGCCCCCTCACCTGGAGCCCCGTCACCCTGCAGCTCTCTTACCTTCAGCCTTCTCACCTGCGGCCCCCTCACCTGGAGCCCCCTCACCTGCAGCTCTCTTACCTTCAGCTTTCTCACCTGCAGCCCCCTCACCTGGAGCCCCCTCATCTGGAGTCCCCTCAGCTGCAGCCTTCTCACCTGCAGCCCCCTCACCTGGAGCCCCCTCACCTGCAGCTCTCTTACCTTCAGCCTTCTCACCTGCAGCCCCCTCACCTGGAGCCCCCTCACCTGCAGCTCTCTTACCTTCAGACTTCTCACCTGCGGCCCCCTCCCCTAGAACCCCCTCCCCTGCGGCCCCCTCACCTGGAGCCCCCTTACCTGCAGCTCTCTTACCTTCAGCCTTCTCACCTGGAGCCCCCTCACCTGCAGCCCCCTCACCTGGAGCCCCCTCACCTGCAGCTCTCTTACCTTCAGCCTTCTCACCTGCAGCCCCCTCACCTGGAGCCCCCTCACCTGCAGCTCTCTTACCTTCAGACTTCTCACCTGCGGCCCCCTCACCTGGAGCCCCCTCACCTGCAGCCCCCTCACCTGGAGCCCCCTCACCTGCAGCTCTCTTACCTTCAGCCTTCTCACCTGCAGCCCACTCACCTGGAGCCCCCTCACCTGCAGCTCTCTTACCTTCAGCCTTCTCACCTGCAGCCCCCTCACCTGGAGCCCCCTCACCTGGAGCCCCCTCACCTGCAGCCCTCCCACCTGGAACCTCCTTGTGGTAGTCCTAGTTAGCTTCCCACCTTCAGATTTCTTGAGGTGAGGGACAATTTCTTGGGGTGAGTCTTCACCCCAATCTTGAAGAGGTGAGCATGAGCCCAGCTCTTCCGTTTATTTCCTTGTGCTAAATTTGAACAGCACCATTTATGCCAGGTGGGCTTTGGGTAACTGGTGTCTCCGGCAGCATCCGGGCAGTGGGAGGCTGCCCTTCCTCCCTTCCTCATTGCAAGCTTCCTCCTCTTCCTCCAACCCCCACATCTCCCTTTGGTCTCCGGGGGGGGGGGGAGGGGAGGTGTCTGGGAGGACAGGAACATTGGAAGATGAGGGGAATGACACCAACTCTCTCCCCTTTAGAAGAGTTCTCTTGACTCAAGCCTCACTCTTCTCTCAGGTAGTTGTGTGGATGGCGTTTATGAGAATGAGTTGGTCCTCCCTGGGTGGTTTGGGGAAGGAATGTCCAATGCTTCTGTTTAGAATGTGAGGTAACTCATCATCCACTGTCCTCAGCTTTAAGACTTTAGTCAAAATTCAGGATAGCAAAACACCCTCATCCTGTGTTCAATTAGATACAAATGTCCGGTTTTCCACTATGGAGTACAAAGGCTCTGCAGCTCCCTGGGAAGGTGGTGTTGGGCCTGGGGGAATTCGCTGCTGAAGGTGGAAACATTCTCTACACCTTCTTTCTTCTGCACCCAGCTTCATCATTTAATGGTCTTTCATCTGGTGTATCATGACCCTATGTTGAAACAAGGTAGGATTTAAGTGGGTACATAAATGTGACCACTAAGTCCCAGCCCTTGGTTTTATAAAGCATAGAAGCAGAACACTGCTCTTAACATCTCCACCTTCCTGGGACCCGCAGTAAAATCAGCGTAAGTGAACTGCTCGGATCAGAGAGCTGCTCGCTGACACCCCACCGCAAACACTATGTGGCCCTGAGTCTCTGTCCTGAACCATGCATTATAAACAAGAGCTTAAAAGGAAGAATAGAGGAAACACAGCCTTGGTGTGCCTGAGTTGGGCAGTCCTGCTGTGGAATGTTGTCCTTAGAGCATATCTGTTAGAACTTAGATGCCCTAAGAGTGCAGGTTTTGCACGAACCCCCAGTCCTGTGGTGAGAACACTGCCAGAGATTTACTGTAATGTACAGTCTCCCTGGACGTCCAGGGGCCCTGTCCCTCCTAAGAGAAGGCAGAAGGGCCACAGCACAGCTCAGGGGGTTCGATGCTCCAAGTCCCACAGTACACAGAGCTCCCGCGGCCTGGCCTCCTGGGCAGGGGGTGGGGACCGGAAAATTTGGAGCAAAGTTCTCTTTAACTGTCACAGCCTCTGTAAGGAAGAGACCTTTCTTTCTGACTTTCACCACCGCTGCTTTCATAGGAGATTCATCTGCATATTGTTGGCAAGGGTTGTAAAACGAGGGACAGGAAAATATGTCTAGTGTCTCCTAGTTATTACAGCAAGAAGGTAAGGAAAGTTTAGATCCAGCTGCCTTCTGCTTTCGCCTCTGAAAATAGAAAAAAGCTCTGCTTTATAGGAAAAAGAAAAAATAGACCCAGGCTATCTACGATGGGGACTGAGTGGTGCAAAATTGCCTGTAGTCCCAGCTGCTCGGGAGGCTGAGGCAGGAGAATCGCTGAAGCCCAAGAGCTAGAGATTGCTGTGAGTCCTGTGACATCATGGCACTCTACTGAAGGCAATAAAGTGAGACTCTGTCTCTACAAAAAAAAAAAAAAAAAAAATACACATCCATGAGTTTTGTTATGATCCAAGGAGGTGGACAGAATATTTTTTTTAGAACTCTGGAAATCTAGATTTTAATATAGCTTCTTCCACTAACAGACGCTACCTTTACTTAATTGCTTTGGGGCTGAAATTCTCATCTGTAAAATAGGGAAGAAGAACCAGGCCCGTGATACTCAACTTTCTTAAAAATGTCCCTAGTGGAGGAGGGTTGCCCTGCTCACACCTACAATCCTACACTTGGGCAGGCCAAGATGAGTGGATCACTCGGGCTCAGGAGTTTGAGATCTGCCTGAGCAAAGTGAGACCCCCGTCTCTACAAAAAATAGAAAAACTAGACAGGTATCGTGGTGGGTGCCTATAGCTCCAGCTACTTGGAAGGCTGAGGTAGGAGGATCGCCTACTAACCTGAGCTTGCTGTGAGCTATGATGCCACAGCACTCTACCCAAGGACATAGAGTGAGATTCTGTCTCCATTTAAAAAAAAAAGTCTCTCTTTGAAAATTTCAACCTAACAGAAAAGTTGCAAATCTAGTACTTTGAGCTCCCGGGTCCTATTTGCCTAAGTTTATAGAGTGTTTGTATTTTGTCACATGTAGTTACTTATATTTGACAAACTTTTTGAGAGTGTGTTGGAGACATTGAAATTTTTAAGCCAAATGTGCATACTTATTTGCAAATGAATAAAAATAACCTTTTCCAAAATAACAGGGCAATTATCAAATTTAGAAATTTGCACTAACACCATGGCCCTCCATGCCCGAGTCCAGAGTCCACTGAATACCCCAGTATGTGCCTTGAGCAGCTTCCCCGAGCCCTGAGCACAGGCCGGATCACACGTGGGTGTGAGTCCTCCGCTCTTCTTGTTCTCGTCGACCTGGGTCACTTTTTCTCATTTCTTGGTCTTTCATGATATTGATCCCTTTGAGGAGTACAGAGCTGAGACTTTCCAGAACAAGCCCGCCTTTGAGTCGGTCTGACATTTCCTTGGGCTCAGATGTGGGTTGTGCCTTTTAGCTATGAGGACATGAGAGTGAGGTTCTGCTTTGCTCGTGGACCACTTCAGGAGGCCACGAGGCCAGTTTGTTTTACTGGTGGTGACTTTGACTTTGGCAACTTGGGTGGAGAGGTGTCTACTGCAGAGTGACCCCCTGTTCCTCTGTGTAAGTAGTAAGTGCTCGCCATGGAGGTACTTTAAGGGGGAGTATACACCCTCTTCTCTCATCAGACTTCCGTACATGACTTAAGTCCCCTTCGATGAATCGTTCACACAGCTGTCGGCACTATTCTGGCTCTGCCAAGGGCTGATTTTCTGTCATTGCTTCCGTGTTTTACATGGCCTTCTGGTATAGGAAGAGGTTTTTCTTGCCCCCTGTTGTAATTTTTTGATCTATCTATTTATTTTTGATCACTAGGAACTTGTGATTGAAGTATCTTTTGGATACAGACTCTATGAGATAATAACCTCTAGCGGTCTGTCTCCCTAGTAGGGAAACACACACACACACACACACACACACAGACACACACAGGCCAAAGTGCACATATTTTCTAGGCATTGAGGGATCTTTGAAGTTAAATCCCAAGTAGCTATGAAACATTTTGTAATAAAATTTCTGGCTCTAAAATGCAAGGATGCCTCTGTGCCTGTTGAAATGACTTGATGGGAAGCAGATGGTCAGCTTCAATTAGAAAATCACTTCTTAGAAAGCAGGCTGTTTGGGGTTTTTAATGAATATTGCCATGCAAGTGCTTTCAACCACAACTTTAAAGTGTATGTACAGTCTCACTCTAACACTCTGAAAATTAAAGAAACCCTCCCGTTGTCCCTTCCTGCTCAAACTTGAGGTCCCCACTGCTTGGAGGATGGTGTGACAGAGGCTGTGGACACCATGAGACACAGAGTGGGGATCAGGGTAGCTCCACGTCACATTTCCTCCTTAGACTGTCACTGGGGAGGACAGCAGGAAGAGATCCCCCAAGAGTGACCTCCACCGACTATTTTATTTTTATTTGAAAGGGGGGGAAATCAATAGCAGAACTAATCAGTTGGTGTCTCAGGCTCTGTAAACAGACCCAAATCCAGGCCCCAGCTCTGCTGTGCAGATCCAAGGCGTCATTTCACAGCCCCGAGTCTTTGCTGTCACGCAAAGTGGGAACACGGTCACATCACTGCTAGGGAGTAGCAAGCTCCCGTGGGTGAAACCCTGGAGCCCAGTGCCTGGGGCCTCCTTGTTGTACCCAAAACTGCCCTGGACTGGGCCTTGTGATCAGTGTCCCCTTTCACTGTCTGGGTGACTGTGGGGCTCACGTTGAAGCCCTTCAAATTCAGCTCCTCTGAGCCTTGCAAAGTGATAAATTGCTAAACTTAAGAAAGAATATATGTCCTCTGGCCTTTCCCAGAGCAGCCATCAGGAGCATCCTGTAGCGTGCAAAGGAGAAGATGTGGGGCTGGCAGTGACCCGCGGAGCCCACAGTCCCACCTCGCCTGTTCTTTCATTTATTCACTCCTTTACTCCTCCCTTTCTCTCTTCCATCATCAAACATTTATTCAGAGATACTGTGTGCAGGTAAATAAAGTGCACACACTGTAGGAGATGCTGTCTGCGTTACTGGTCAGAGTTGAATGAATGACCATGGGGCCATGTCTAGTACAGCGTTCACTCGAGAGATGATGCTGATCAAGTGAATGCAACGTCACCTTGCCACGGGCAGGCGGTCAAGGGAAACGGTGGAAGCCTGGATGCCCTTTGAGGAGCGCAAGGCCACGTAGAAGTGGTATTTGAAATTCAAAAGTGTTGTAGAAGTACAGCAATGGAGGTGGGAGTGCGGAAGAAGCCCCCGCACACCTGACTACTGCACGCTTTTGTGATACGTGGGGACACAGGGCACTGTGAGTCAGCACTCGCTGCGATCCAAGTGCACGGGAAAGTCAACATTACTCAGGCAGTAGCTCTCCAGATTCAGACACGTCTGCACACTGATGGCAGCCACTTTGAGCATACCTTGTAATGCACAATCAAAGGTAACTTACATTCTTTTTTTTCATTATCAACATATATGAAGTTTACAATTTTAATACAGATTTTTCCTTTCTTAAAAGCTGTATACATTTCTTTTGGAACCTTCTGTATATGAAGTACCAGCCCTAGCTTTTTACGTTAAGGGAAAAAAATCAACCCTAAATATAGCAATGGCTTCTTTGAGGAAAACCAAGCAGGTTCTATGCTACTTCAAGATTTGCCAATGCCAAGAACGTTTCTGGGACATAATTTCTAGAAATGCCTTATTCACATCACTACGGATTGTTCAGATCATTGTCTGTACTCTACATTCCTCATTTTCTTTCCATCAAAGATGATTTTGGATAATCATCTCATTAGCTTCATTATTATAATAGTCTTCTTATTTTAGGATAAGGAGCAGACATTTCCGCTGCACATACTTCCTCTCACTGGCAAAAATTCCCTGCTTCTATGACAAAGTGAAATGAGAAAAGCAATGGAAAGACTTCAAGCGAAGACCGAGGCTGGTGAGTGTTAAGTACACATTTGGGAACAAATAATTTAACAATATACCAGGTGACTAAATCACCCAGAGTCTGCGTGAATTAGGGACTTTATTTCCATTTCCTTCAATCCTTGATTTGTTAAAATAGTAAATGTCATCATGTGTGGAGAAATTCAGAATCAGAGTTCGTGTCACATTCTCTGTAGATTGACGGTGTTTTGACAGTTGCGGAAAGGAAGTCACCTTTGCTGGAAGGAGCAGCGGGGTAAGTCAGGAAGGCGTTTCCACCCGGATCTGTAACTTGCTAATATTGCAACCTTGACATGGAGTTAGCACCTGGGTCTGTAACTTGCTAATGTTGCAACCTTAACATGGAGTTAGCGCCTGGGTCTGTAACTTGCTAATGTTGCAACCTTAACATGGAGTTAGCACCTGGATCTGTAACTTGCTAATGTTGCAACCTTAACATGGAGTTAGCACCTGGGTCTGTAACTTGCTAATGTTGCAACCTTAACATGGAGTTAGCGCCTGGGTCTGTAACTTGCTAATGTTGCAACCTTAACACAGGGATAAAGTGTCCTATGTTACTCACTACAGGTTGCTGTAAAGAGCAAAGGAAGCCATGCAGAGTATTTACATAAGCTGAAATGTGTCTAGGAAGGGCCGGTGAACTTAGGAGGAATACCACGTGACACCATACGGCCTTAACCCTGTCTGCTTTGTGTGGATTCAAGGTAAGTAATTACAAAATGGCATTTCCTGGAAAGACTTACACATGAATGAGCTTCTTGTTCTAAAAAGAACATGCCAAATTAAGGGCTTTCTCAAGACAAGTGAAACTCACATTCATCCCTAGTTCGCTGGTCACTAAGCGCTGCCTGAATTCCTACCAGGCCTCAGGCACTGACTGGATCCTCAGGGCCCAGAGCAGCCAGCAAAGTCCTTGACCTGCAGACCAGCTTCTGCTGACAGACGGCAAGGGCTGTGGATGGAGCAGACGCCTTGACACACAAATCAAAATATCCAAAGCTCTCTGTGTGCCGGCAGAAAGCAGTGAGCTTAGGGACAAAGAAGGGCCCAGCCCTCAACCAGCAGTGCCTCGGTTTCCTTGTTGGTTTAATGTAGATATTAAAAATCCCTACCTCAATTGTGCTTAATTCTTATTAACTACTAAAAGCCTCATTACAGGGGACAACATAAAAATTACATCCTCCATTTTGCAACCAGATAGGCATCTACCTGTCTGGAACTATTCGTTTATATATTTAAACAAAGAAGGAAGTCACACCCCGTGTCTTCATAAAGACACAATGTCAGCCTGGTGGGGAGTGCTGAGTCTCCCCAGCATCTGATCTGGCCCTTTGCCTTTGGTAATAAGAACTGTGATCTCGAGCTGGTTACATAGCTGTCAAGTTAAAAGGCTACACTTTCCAGTCTCTCTCAGGCTGTGGGGACCACATAGCTAAGTTGTGGCCAAGGGACGGTAGAAGAGATGTTGTGCACAAGTTCTCAGAAGTGTTCTTACAACTGGGCACTCGTCCTCCTCTGCCTGCCTTCTCTTTTCTATTGCGGGAGCCTGCTCAGCCTGGTGGGCAGTGTGCCAGGGATGGACAGGGGTCAGGGGAGAAGAGGTCTGAGGCCCGAGGACTGCAGATAAGCCTGTGGCTACTTACTTTGGGTTGTCTAATGTGTGAAAGAAAAACAGTTTAATTTAAATATCTTGTTCAAGCCACAATTTTATAGTGAAAGTCTTTTATTGCATTTTTAATGATTTTCAGCCAAATCTATGCTCCTGGCAGATAATGTCTTTTTAAAAAAAAAAAGGTAATGAAACATTCCATTTTTACCTTGCTTGTGTAAAACCCTTGCACGTCTACAGTCACAGTATTGGGCAAAGTCATGCTAATCCATGAATGCAAATAAATATACACAACTTATAACATCCTTCTTAGCGCTAGTGCCAAAGATAAACTCAAGTATGTGCAATTTTATAACTTATGGTTTTATTTATAAGAGGAAATATTACATGTCACATTTTCTTATCTTCAAATAAATGAATATTGGCTTTAAAATTAAATTTTAAAAGGAAATGGCTGATGATATTTTGTACAGAGAAATTGGTGAGAAAAGGAAATGTTTCTATTGAAGAAAAGATAGTATTGGAGAAATTGAGCTTATCAATAAATGGACATTGATTTATAACTGCTTCAAAATAAAGAGCAATCTAATAACTCAATTTGAAGGTAATAAACATTGAATTTTCCAAAAGGAAAGAAAAATTGGTCATTAGAGAAATGTGCTTAGGCATATGGTTATTCCAGAAGGCAGAAGGAGCCAGCAGAGGAATTCACATTAATAAAAAAAGAAAAGGAATAGAAAATGGGTGAAGCCTGTGAACCCAAAGCCACCTAGCAGGAGAGCGCTATCACAGCCACCCCCTCGGCCCAGCAGCAGGAACTGATGCTGAAGGGCTGTGGATGGAGGGGGAGGGAATCTGGCTTGTGACCAGAGAGCGGGAGGAGGAAAGACCAGCCCTCTTTATGGTTACTGGGAGAAAATGAGGGAGGCTGCCTAACAGCTCTCACGGTCCCCCAGCTGGACTGAACTGTACACAGCTGCTTCCTGAGGTCCCCCGCTGGCCTCTCTTTGCTCAGAGCACTCACTTAAAAAAACTTGCAGTTGTGAGTTCCTGCTCTGCCCCTTGGAGCTATAAGCCTTCCCCCAGCCTCTTTCTAGTTTTTCTACCTAGTTTTGTCCTTCTCAAGGACCTGGGACCCAGCCTGTAAGATGTAATGATCAACCCATCCCAGTCTCCATGGAAGACCACTAGCCTGACTGATAAGCACCAACTAGCAAGCCCAGACAGCCTAATGTCACTGCTCAGCCCACTCTCCAAGGTTCTGAGAACTTTCCACTAGCCCATCCTGCACTTCAAAACTTCCCTCCCGCTTCCATGGGGTAGAGTTCCAGTTTGCTCTCCTTGTCTGCTCCTGGGTCTGTGCTCTTTGGGCCTTCAAGGATGCTTGTTGGTCAGCTGCACCAACCCTGCTGAGGGACAGCCCTTTGTGAATAAAATATTCCCCCCTGGTTGGGCTACTCAAAATAAATGATCCTGAAATATAGCCACGACCTACCAGTGCACGATTCAGAAAGCTAGAGATGAAAACTTTTCCAAAAAAAGGCAATTGGCATTGGCTTTAAGGAAAAAAAAAATGGTTTTGGTTTGAAACAGTGATGGATTGGAACTTTTGTGCCCTGATTGAGGTGCCCCAGCAGAGTGAGAAAGTGGTGATCAGAGGGAACGTGCGTGAGCAGAGCAGTGGGCGGGGTCTCTGCAGCCATCTCTGCGTTTCCTGTGGCAAAGTAGCTGAAATTCCATCCTGACTTTATTTCTTCAGTGGCCCATTCAGTGCCGTTCACTGAGCTGACCCGTTAATGGCCGGGGGGTCAGCCTCCTCCTTCAAACACCCTAGATGCCAAGTACCAGCGCTTCCTAACGGGACTTTTCCTGACTACACATAAGAAAAACATCAAGTGGCGCTGGTGTTTCTGGGTGACCCTGGCAGTGGCTGTGTTGTCAGCCTGAGTGTCTTTTACAGGCTTCCTTTGCCAACTCGCTCTCCTTAGGACACTGGCAGCCATCAGCCTTCCCCGGCCGCACCTGCTCCTTGGTATGCACCGGTGATTTCAAACCCCTGTGATCTTTGGTCAGTGTGCTGGTGTTTGAAAGGTCAGAGGCTTATCATCAAGGAAGACCCTGTCAGGATGGCAGGGAGCTTGTGCCTCCCAGCAGCTGGAAAGTGAAAGACTAATATCATGATAATTGCTGTTCAATTTTTTTCTCTGAGCTGCAGCTTATCAACCTGCAGATCATCTGAATCTTTTTTATTGTTGTTGTTCCCTTTCTGGCAACCTTCAAAATGATTTTCTGTATTCACAGGCTATAAATCAAAGGTTATACCCCACCATCATCTAAACGTGTGTGAGCAGTTGGGAGGATCACAAAATGTCCTAGCCTGGTGAGAAGGGCTTCTTCTAGCCCTCGGCAGAGCAGTAAGGGAGTAACTAATTTTTCAATCACTTCCCAAATCTGCTAAGAAAACTCTGATGAGCTTATGCAAAAAAAGTGAGCTCTGTTTAATGATAGCATCAACGTATCCAAAAATTCTTTGCAGAACTTGGTCTCTTTTGAAACTCTGTTTTCCTACGTGAAGAAAGAGAGGCTGGGTGCCTGGAGAGGAGCAGACGGAGGCCGAGAGTTTAGTACCACTCCCCCAGTGCAGTGTCGTGTAATCAGACAGGAGCATCTAGGCTGCAGGTGCACACCAAGATTTTAGCAAGCCGTCCAACTCGATTTCTCCAATGCCCAAGCAATATGGGTACAAATCAGCTATTAAAAAATGCCCATCTCTTGACAAAATTCAGCCATAGTTTGCTTCACTCAATGGATTTGAACACACCGAAGGAGAATCCGCCTCCCTGAACTCAGTATCACAGATACCATATTCTTAAAGGGTTTTCTAAAATACTAAATCATGAGGTAAAAGACAGTCATAAATTAATGTCAACAGCCTCATGTAGAGACCCTAAATAACACTGTTAAATTGGACATCACCTAATATTCAGCTCTGTATGTCAAAAATAAACACGTCTCAGATAGTCAAATCCTTTTCCTGCAAACAGTTGCAGGTTTTAACTTCCCAAGAGTGAAAGGACTTGGTTGGTTTTCCTCCCCTTACCTCTCTGAGCTCATGACCTTCAGGAAAGCCCCTGTAGTTCCTTCTAATATTTTGATCAACCAGAAATTTCTTCCCCAAGTCTAATCTATACTTTTTAATATTTTAATTTAAACATTATTTAAACTTACTTTAACTGGTGAACATAGGACACCTGTCTCGGTTTGCTTAACCAGAACAAAATGCCACTATCTGGGCGGCCTACATAACAGAGACTTCATCGTCATGGTTCTGGAGACTGGAGTCTGGGGTTGGGATTTCTGCAGAGTCACCCTCTCCCCTGTATAGGAGCGTGCAGACAGAGAGATCAAGCTCTCTGGTGTCTCTTTGTACAAGGGCTGAGTCCTACCAGACCAGGCCTCTGCTCTCCTGGTCTCAACTAAACCCATTACCTTCTACAGGTCCCATCTTTAAATACTATCACATCAGGAGTTTGGGCTTCAATGCTTAAATTTGGGGGGAGACACAAATCATTCACTCCATAATATCCTCTATCTCACACTGTTTTCCCCCACAGTGGGTTTAATAATTCTGAAATCCTAAATATTTAAGAAGACTTATTTTATATTCCTTGAAAAAAAATCATTAGTGACCCTGTTAGTCTTATGTAGTTTCCTCACATCTTTTTAAACATGTGATGCTACATGGCTGTTGTATATTTAATACACGTATATACAAATACATCTGTATGTGTAGGTTTAGCTAGCACCTAAGAAAAATATTAGATATTTATTTTAAAATAAATATTTAAAATATTTAGATTTGTAGTTTATTGTTTACATAAAAATAAACCCTAGATAAAAGTAAGAAGGAAATCTTAAAAACTCAACCTTAAAGAATTCTAAAAGAAAACACGGAAATTTTATGAATCTCAGCATTGAGGGAGCTCTTTAGGCATAATCAAAAACTCAAATACTGACAAATGTTATATTAGATTAGATGAGAAATTAAAATTTACTTCCTGGCAAAAATAAATGTCAGAAATAAAGTTTAAAAATAATAAACTAAGAAGGTACTTATAATGCATATCACGCATAAAGAGCTGATATCTCTGATATATAAAGAGCTCTCACAAATCAGCAAAAACAATCCAAACACCACATGTACTTACTATTAAATCGAAACTAACCTATCAGCACTCCAGTGCACTGATGAAAGTAAAAGTCAGCAGAAATGAAGGAGGTGGGGAGGAAGAGCTGAGTAAATTCACACTAACAGGTACCATGTACACTATCTGGGGATGGGCACATCTATAACTTGGCCTCAAGCAGTTCCAGAGCAATCCATGCAGACATTTGTTTTTTGTTTTGTTTTGTTTTTCCATTTGACACAACGTTTATTGTCCTTTTACAACATGTCATTTTTTTGGTTTAGAAACTGCTTGTGATTAGTTTTCCAACATTAACTCTAAAGCATGTAAAATAAAATCAACCTATTCTCTATATAAACATCCAGCAACTGTGGCCCCTCTCACCCACCTATCCAGGTTGGAAAGAAGGAAGAGGGGGCTTGGGCAGCATTGAATGAAGTGCAGATGCTTATATCCCTGGAACATTCTGAAATACAAAAAAAGAACAATGGGCAAAAGATATGAGGAACTATTTAAAAATATATAAAAGGAACTCAACCTTGCTTGTCAGAAAAAAAAAAAAATGGAATGGAGGGCAGTGGCTGTGGCTCAAAGAAGTAGGGCACCAGCCCCATATGCTGGAGGCGGTGGGTTCAAACCCAGCCCTGGTCAAAAAAACTGCAAAAAAAAAAAAAAAAATAGAATGGAAACTAAACGGAACATCATTTTCAATGATTGGACCATCAAAAAAATTAAATTCAGTAAGTGTTGGCAAAAGTATGGAGGAATCCATTATTATATATTGCTGGTTGAGACATTCCTTAATATAATATCTTAATATTATGAAGGGTAATATAACAACACTGAATTGTCAAGACTTAGCCAGCTGAGTCCTTTAGCTCTGTGGTTCTCTCAGAGGAGGTTCTCCTATGCACATACGTTTATGGGGGGAGTACGTGTGCCCAAGAATCCAATGTATTCAATGTACTCAGCCCTACTATGAAACCAATTTAAAGCTTTCATATAAAAGCTATAACCCAATTATAGCCCAAGAATATGGGGAAAGGGGAGTGGGAGGGGAGGGGAAGGGGGGAGGGGAGAGGGTGGGCAGAGGGAGGGTGATTGGTGGGACCACACCTACAGTGCATCTTACAAAGGTACATGTGAAATTTACTAAATGTAGACTATAAATGTCTTAAGATAGTAACTAAGAAAATGCCACGAAGGCTATGTTAACTACTTTGATGAAACTATTTCAAATTGTATATAAAACTAGCACATTGTACCCCATGATTGCATTAATGTACACAGCTATGATTTGGTAAAGAAAAAAATAAATAAATGTAACAACAATGCAGTACTGGGCTTTTTTTTTTTTTATTAGTATTAGATCATAGCTGTGTACATTGATGCAATCATGGGGCACCATGCACTGGCTTTATAAACAGTTGGACACATTTTCATCACACTGGTTAACATAGCATTCCTGGCATTTTCTCAGTTATTGTGTTAAGACAATCATATTCTGCATTCACTAAGTTTCACATGTACCCTTGTAAGATGCACCACAGGTGTAATCCCACCAATCACCCTCCCCCTGCCCAACCTCCCCCCTCCCTCCCCTCCGTCTCCTCCTTCTCCATATTCTTAGCTTATACCTGGGTTAAAGCATTCCTGTGAAAGCCATAAATCAGTTTCATAGTAGGGATGAGTACATTGGATACCTTTTCTTCCATTCTTGAGATACTTTACCAAGAAGAATATGTTCCAGCTCCATCCATGTAAACACGAAAGAGGTAAAGTCTCCATCTTTAAAGATATTTGTACCAGAATATTTATTGCAACCCAATTCATGACTTTTCTAAGTCATGGAAAAAGCCCAGGTGCCCATCAATCCACGAATGGATCAATAAATTGTGGTATATGTACACCATGGAATATTATGCAGCATTACTGGGCTTTTTGTGGAAAAATTCCAACTAGCATGGTAACCAGCAGAAGCATCACAGACCCAACTTTTCCAGTCAAGGACCTCTCAGGTCTGTGAATGTTACTATCCTTGATAAGCACATCCCTGTTTCCCACCTGTCCACTGGATGGGCCTTAATGTATGTTGAATAGACTGTAAGTACATGTATGCACCCATTATCACCCAGGATCTATTGTGCATCCTTTATTCTATAATTTCCACAAAAACCTACATTTGCTAAATATCCATTACGTGCCAACTCTCACTAGATACATCTCCTAATCTTAAAGCAAAAAAGGTGAGGGAACCTCATTAAGGTCTAATTGACAATTCTTAGTCTAGACAAAAGTTCTCAAACAGTAAAGTCATGAACAGTCTTTCCTTGGGGAAATATTTTTGCACATTTCCACTTATAAAGTTGGAAATAATAATGCCATATCATTTGAATAATTAAAATAATAATTATTTTAATAATGCAATAATAATCATTTTAATAATTAAAAAATGTTTCTAATGTAATAATAATTTTAATAAAATAATTCTAAAGGGTTAGAAATCATGAAACAACAAAACAGAGGATGGAATTTTACCTTGGGGCTTATTATTTTCTCCATATCTTGTTGTGAGGTTTAGTTGGGATTTTTTTGTTTTACTTTTCCTTCCTTCCTTCCTTCCTTCCTTCCTTCCTTCCTTCCTTCCTTCCTTCCTTCCTTCCTTCCTTCCTTCCTTCCTTCCTTTCTTCCTTTTTCTAGAGAGAGCAGCTAAGTACAACTAGATCAAGATGGTTAAAAAGAAAATTACTTTTAGCTACTTATCCAGAAATGTATTGAAAATGAATTTTGCACTTTCTAAAAAGGCTATATAATACCCAAAATTTTTAAAGTCTGTGGTATTTTAAATTCCATTTCCTGGAACAAAATGCGAGAGGAAGAAAGTCCCTACTGATTTATTTTTTACTCTACTCTGTTTTGACTTGTCTTCTTTTAAAATATTATCACTTTATTAACATAGAAACACCTAAGTGTGTATTATCTTGATGTAAACCACTTTCACTGTCCTGAAATTATTCATCAAAAAGTAATTAGTCAAAAATGACGACAGTATCAATTGTAAATGACTTTATCATTCCATTATTTTTTATAAAAGGAGTCAGATTGCTAAAACAAATGGAGGAAATAAATATATCATTTAAGAAAATGACCAAATTCTCAACCTAGAAGGTCCTTGCAACTAAATACATTTTTAAATAAAAAAGGTAATTAGGGAACGACATGGAATCGTTCTGTATCTGAGCTGTCTGGAAGCAATTCCTTCTGCGTTTTCTCTCATTCACTCTGGGATATTAACCTTCAGAATATTTCCCAGCAGAGCCAAGTCATTACTTTCACAGAGAAGGCCAGTCAGCTCAGCTGTGCGCCCTGTGTTCTATGTTTATCACCACTAGACGCAGCTCTGGGAGGAGGTGGGTGTTTAAAGGTGAATGGAGCATCATCAGTCTGGTTCAGGGACATGAAGATGGTCCAAGGGACTTTCCAGGTCAGCCATCAGCCAGTCCCTCAGTGTCCTTGCCCAGTTCCAATTGCAATGTGCAATTCACAATAGTTAGCAAACCTTGAAACTTACATTGCATCATGGTTTTGTGAAATACTTTTCACACTACCAAAGACAAAAAGAGCGCACGAAAGCTCTTAAATACCTAGTACATTATACGGTGTATAAAATTGCTAACTATTGTGAATTGCACAGAGATTCAAAACAAAAACAAAACAATGATTATTATGTATTTTTAAGACAAACATTTCCATTCAGTTTCCAACTGATATTTCCTAGACAATTTTCATAGATTTTATTTTTTGTAGCATCTTTATCTTCACAGGAAAATTGAGTGAAGGTGACAGAGTGTCCCCAAGTCCCCTCGCCGCCTCCCATGGGCAGCTCTCCCCACTGTCAATACTCCCCACTAGAGGGGTACATTTGTTACAATCAATGAACCTGCAGTGAAACATCATTACCACCGGGGCTGTAGATTACATCTGGGTTCACGCTTGGTGTTGTACATTCTCTTCTTTTAGAAAAATGCACAAGGACATATGTCCACACTTGCAGTGCCACACAGAGTGGTTTCACTGTCCTGAAAACACTCTGTGCTCTATCCAACCCTTCCTGCCCACCAATCCCTAGCAATCCTGTTCTTTTTACTGTCTCTATAGTTTTCCCTTTTCTAGAAGGTCATATAGTTGTGTATTTGTCTACTTCAGCTGCTATAACAAAATACCATACCAGAATTTGTACCATAAACCATAAAATAATACCATAAACAGAATTTATTTCTTGCTGTCCTGGAGGCTGAGAAACAAAGACCAAGGCCCTGACAGCTTTGCTGCCTGGTGTGGGCCCACCTCCTCACAGACACCTGTCTGCTAATCCTAACCTCGCTCGGCAAAGGGGTAAGGGAGCTCTCTGGGACCTCTTTACTAAGGACACACATCACATTCCTGAGAGCTTCACCCTAACAGCCAACCACTCCCAAAGGCCCTGCCTCCTAATACCGTGTCCTTGGAGGTGAGTATTGCCACACATGAACTTCTGGAGGTCATGTTCAGATTGTAGCCAGTTGGAATCACATAGGTAGCATTTTTTGATTGCTTCTTTTACTTGGTCATGTGCATTTAAGTTTCTTCTTGTATTTTTATGGCTCAGTGGCTCATTTCTTTTCATGACTGAATAAAATTCCATCGTATGGATGCGCCACAGTCTATTTTCACCTACTGAAAGAAATTCCTGTTACCTCCACCTCGACAATTATGAATAAGGCTTGCGCAAACACCTGTGTGCAGGTCCAACTTCTGTGGACATAAGTTTTCTACTCCTTTGGGTAAGACAATTACTTTTAAGTGAGAATGATAGGAACTAAGTTTCTTCAATGGCCTGTTGAAAGCGTTATATGAACCAATACGTGAGGCTATGTGAAATTCAAAGCCTACCAGGTGGTGAGGAAATGTTAGGGTAATGCAAATATTCCTCATTCCATCCCTTAGGAAATGCCCCAAGAGTAGTCCACTTCCCTTAGGGTCAGCTTCCAGCGTCTTCACACCCCCCCGTGTGTCTCCTGCCTGTCCCCTGAACCTCTCAGACATAATATTTGCGCTTCAATCTTTGTTCCAGGTTTTGCCTTCCTAAAGGAAACTGGCTGAAACCCCACGTGCACCAGACGCATCTGACGCAGCCTGGGGCAGGAAGAAAAGGTTCGGTAAAATCTGAATGTAGAGAGACGGGTTCAGTAGGGTTCTCATCAATCATCTCTGGCTTAGATGCTTCTTCAGGACACAAGTGCAAGAAAATCGGTTGTTACTATGAAGGCAATATTGTATGTTATTTATGGATTATTGCATAAAATCACAATTATATATGTATTGCTATGAATGGAGCAGTCCACAAGTGGATTCCATTCATTACAGATTTTGGTTTCCAGGTTGGGCACGTAAATGGAATAATATAAAAAAGAACCCAGCTGGGCATTGTCCTTGCCTGGGTGAGTCACAGTATAAACTTTTAGGAAGCATGTAACCACCCAAGGCAAAGCATTCCCATCCTGAATTCGGTTCACTGAGGCTGTCAGCACAAGGCCGGCTTAGGAAATCACATGGATTTATGGTACAAACGGTTAGACATTTAGTAGCTAGTTGGAAAATGGTTCTCAGGATTTTTTGTCTTCCTAGCAAAAGAGAAATATAATCCTGTTGGCTTTGGTATAATTGTCTGATTTTATAGTTTCGTAGAGAAACTCTGCTATAGAAGAGGAAATCTATTGTACAGGTCAGAGATTATTCTCCAGAGGTTATAAGGTAGCAGTGATTTACAGCCTCAGAGGGAACGAATTCTTACCTTCCAGAAATGTGACAGGAGACAATGAGATTGAGTATACTCAGGAGCTGATGAAATCAAGTTGTCCACAAAAAGAAAGTATTTTAACTGCTTATTTACTAAAACTTTAATGTCTACTATCTACCTTACATTTCATTGTTGGGCAACGTAATACCACGTAATACATTACATTTATCTCTCCCCATGAGAAATAAGAACACAACTGCATCCCACCTCTTCTTGTATAAAACAACAACAAAGAAACAAAGAGAAATGAATTGCCAGGCAGTTTAAGTTTACATTTAGCAGCTGGCTCTTAAGTAAATATATGGCCCATTAACACACTTTACCCCCCAAAGTCACAAACAACTACTTCTGAAATGCAGATGAATCACAGGGAACCTGTCACATTCTTCTTTTCTAAATCAAGAGCCTCCCATACAGGGATTTCTGTTGGAAGAGAGTGTTTGTCATTCTAGACATGTTCATAAAAAAGAAGATAAATGTCAGAAAATTTACTCTAAATTAAAGAGTGGGGGGAGAGGGGAGAATCCAAAACAAAAAGACTGTAAACCATAACTCCAGAAGTCTCTGCATGAAGTTCACTTTCCCAAGTTCTCTGGCATTTGGCATATCACTGAAATTGAAGAGTTTGGATGTGACAGGTGTTAAGAGGTTGTCCTTACCAGGCTAGGGTCTTTTCTCATTTTATGCACTTATAGAACCACAACAACTAAATGCTAATCAAGTGGTGAGTGGGAATTAGAATCTCAGAGAAACTGCGGATTTATAGAATAGACAGATGTACGCGAGATCAGTAGCCAGAGGAGCCTACGTATGGAGACTTTGAGGTCAAGTTATATAAAGCTGGGGAAGAGTATAGATTACCTTTCTCGCACCTTCATATACACTGAAGAAGAGAATGAGGAACAGTGGGGGAGTCACAGGAGACGGAAGGACGCAGATGGGCAGGCATCTGAGGAGCCTCGTGGACACGCCGCCCACGCTTCTCTCCCGAAGCTCCTGTCCCTCTAAATCAGGAATGCCATTTGGCTTTTTCTCCACGCCTGTGGCTGTTTACTATCAAAATCCCCAGAAGAGTCAGCCATTCCACTTCTTCAAAGAAGTGAGTTCAGTTGGAGAAAAATTACGAGTGTTAGCCCATGTGCATTGTTTATAAAGGCAAACATTTTATTATCACCTCAGTTTTATTGATGCTTTAAAGATTAAATTCAGAATAGTTAGTATGAAAAAATCTATTCTAAAACTCTTGGATAAAAGTAAGCAACATAATTCAAGGATGATATTAAGAGATATGGAAATTTTGGTGAGATTTTCCAGTCTAAGATCTATAATTTTCCCATTGTATTATTTTCATGTCAATTAAGATCTTTCCAGATTAAGAAATGTCCAGATTATAACTCGACATCCCCATTCTTCTTTCTTTCTGTTTTAACTCAGCTTTCTCTCTGGCATCGAAAATGTATTGGATCATTTAAAGACTCTTCATACATAAAACATAAAATGTTTTAAAATTCTTATAAAAAAGAAACTCAAATATCCCTGGCAATAAAAATGATTCGTTGACATGATAATCTTCTTAAAAGCTGACTTGGAAGGGTCAGAGAAAAGGGGAAGAGAGGCGAGATGGGAAAAGCTTTTATTCCTGAATAAAACTCTGAAATGGAAAGTTAAGAAAGTTTAAAATGACAAATTTAAAACAAATTGTTTTTCTATTTGCTTCAGAGTGGAAATATCTTTAAAGTTACAGCAATGTTGAAGGAACAGTTGTGTTCAGAAGAATGTTTCCTGAAAGCAATTGAGATGAATGCTGGATTCTTTGGAATGGAGAGAAAGATGATGTGTCTAGAGAGGCTGTGGAGCGTGCTGCTGGGGAAGGAATGACAGACAAGAACTGTGGCCACCTGCCCACAGCCGCTGTAGGGACGAAACCCTCAGAAGTGGCTCCTTCAGCCTCAGTCAAGTCTCTCGTGACTTGGTACATAATTGCAACCCAGCCAACATTTTGATTGTACTTTAATAAAAGCCTCTTAGCCATGGTGCAGTGGAATTCGAATCCACTAAGGAGTGAGTGACAACTCACTGCCAAATCAGCTATCCCCATAAACGGATGGCACTGGACGACCTGGACGACACCCAGCTGTCCCTGGCAGTCGGGATTCAAGGAAAGAGAGGGGAGTGAAGGATGAGCCTCCTGGGCTGGATCTCCACAGCCACAGCCAGCGGAAGGAAACTGGACCCTTATCTCATCCCACATGCAAAAATTAGCTCAAAATGGATCAAACACTTAAACATAAAGCCGGAAATTATATTGCTACTAGAAGAAAACACAGAGGAACAATGATCATAACAGTGATCTGGGCAATAATTTCTTGGATATGACCCCAAAGCACAGACTTTTGAAAATCAGAAACAGAAAAATTGGAAATTACATCAAGTTAAAAGACTTCTTCACAGAAAAGGAAATAATTAACGGAGTGGAGGGACAGCCTGCAGAGTAAGAGAAACACCCAGACCACTGCCCATGACCTTACCTTGGAAAAGTTTTAGCCTTTACACAAAAACTTTTTTTTAATTAAACTAAATGTTGCTGAGTGGAAAATGTGTGGTATAGGAAACTAAAATGTGCTTGATGATGGACTGGCTATATTAATATTTTAGGAAAATCATATCTCTTTTTATTTATTTATCAGCAATTATCAAAAGTTTTTTGTATTTGCAAAATGAGATCATTTTCCAAGAAATTATTATACAAATCCCAGATAATTTAATAGGGAATAGAATGTATCTATCAGTCATCTCTATATCTCTATACTATAAAAAGAAAGACCTCTCTTTGCTTTAAATTATGAGACTCAACAGAAAAAGTTAATGTTTTTAAGTTGAAAATTAATAGTTATACTTCAAAACAGGATAGCACCTGTAAATATTGCATGATATGTTGAGATTAACATTAAATTGAGCAAATATTCTCCGAGAAGTGAAAAGTGGTTATAAGGACAGAACATGTAAAATCCATAGTGAAATACAAGTTTGCTTCTGGAATTTACTTAGTACTTAGCTGGGTATTTGAAAAACAATAATTTCATATTTAGCCTCATCAGAAACTGCTAGATTCTTCCTGGCGATATTAAGAGGGATTGTTTTAACAGAACTATATTAGACGGTGTTGGTCAAGGGTTATGCTCAGCTCAAGAGTCCGCAGATTGACAAAGTCTGTAAACCACATCTTCAGGGGAACAAATTATAGCATATCATGAGAAAAAATTAAATCCTATGGGTCCAAATACTGAGTTAAGTAACAAGAAAATAGTAAGTTAGATCATTGTGGTCCATTTTCCCATATCTTTTATTATAGTAATTATGGATATTCTCTTACCATAGTAAAATATTTGTTTGGGTTATCTACCCTTTGATAATCTTTAATCATCTCAAATCTTCCTGGTAAATAATCCAGTCCTCACTGTTCCTACAGTATTTACTACTGCAATAAGAATATAGATTCCTGAAATGTGTTTTCTTGAGCATAGCCTCTCTTTCCATCTCATTCTCTTATTTATTCCTCTTGCCTTTAAGTCATCATTTCTTTGAATGCATGTGTGACTAGCTTGTCACACAACATGACACACCTGTGACAAGTCCCCTACTGGTCCTTGAGCTCTGTTTTCTTTGGCCTCCGCCTGCCTGTTGTGTGGTCTGTCTCTCCCCTGTGCTTTGTGGTGGGTGTGACCCAGAGTACCCTGTGATCCCCTTTCATCCCGCGTGTGAGCCGTTGGCTGCCAGCACTCTCTGCTCTGATGTGATGCTGGTAATTTTGTGACACTCTTGACACTTTTCCTATCTGGTCCAGGACAGATGTGTTTTTCCGTCTGAGCTTCAGTTCAAGGTCTGGAGAGTGGGCTACTATTTGCTCCTTTTGTACCCTAAGGGTGTTGACAGGGAGAAGGGGGCTATGGCATCCTCCTCCCCACACCTACGAGCATCTCCAGCGGCTGCTTCGTAGATGCACTGGGCCTGGCTGGCTTCTCCAGGGCTCCCTGTTAATGTGGAGGGAGTTTCCTCACTGAGTGAACAGTGTGAGGCCTGGAATGTCTCTGAAGTTGGCAGGTCTGGTCCAGGCCTCAGCTTCCTGCTCAGCATTCGAGTCTCTTCCTGCTAGAAGCTCTGCCCCTGAGCCCACCTCTCGCTGGGGACCTTCTCATTCCTCTACCTGGGATGGGGCCCAGCCCTGCACGCCCAACCCAGCCAGCAGCTGTCCTGCCAAGCCCATCCCTGTGACTGCACCTCACAGTGACGTCTTCAGATGCCCAGACCTCACCACGTCAGGCAGGACTCAGGGGGCCATCAAGATAATAAAGAGGGGTGACGAGCACAAAGCAGGTTACCGTGGCCAGCCGCTCTGATCTTAGCTCACTTGTAAGAGTATTCCTGACCACTCTGAGATGACATAGATGGTTTGAGCTTAACTTGCTGAAGGTTCTGTGGTCAGAGAGGAAAATGTTCTCGCCTGCTGGTCAGCACCATGCACTGAGCCATCTCTTTGCTGCACTCCAAATTCCCAGCTTTGGAAGGATCGAGGTAGCCACTCTCCCACAGGGGCTTCACACACCTTTACTCTCGGGACGATTTGGGGTCAAGGTAGAATGTATTTCTTTTCTAGCCAGCAGCTGTTCTTTGCGGGAGAATTTTCTTGGTATCTGGAAGGAAGCGCTGGTGGCCACTTTCTTGTTGTTATCGGGGTGTCCTTTTGTGTTCAAGCCCAAAAAAAGACCTTCTGCCACTCAGACCCAATTGCCACAGGCAGCAGAAAGATTTGGTCTCTGAACATCATAGGTGTTCCTGGGAAGAGTCAGCTGCTTTGTCCTGTTGGAGAGGGCGACCTTGTATTGAAACGGTGTCTGAGAACCCAGCTAATACCACAGGGGAACAGGGCGCAACCAGGAAAAGCCACCTGTCTTCCCTCCTACAACTGACAGGCAGTTTCCTGCAGTGGAGACAGAGCCCAGCAAATAATTGCCAGGCAGGTTCACCTTGACTTCACAGAGCTCAGGGAGAGGACAAAGGAAGGGACTGCCTCACCTTTCTGCTGTCACCAAGAGATCAAAGCAAATTAAGCTCTCATCTTCAAATGTTAGTCAGACTGTTCACTTGCTAGTGAACAGTTGGATAAATTATTATCCAACCAATTAGAGAAGAAATAGGCTTCAGAGAGATTTGGGTGGAAATGTTGGGCCAGGCCCAGAAAGAATGGTCGGGCCTGGATGACACCAGCCCTTGCTCCGTGTGCCAGCAAAGCCGGGTCACCTTTGATGTTCTATTTATAAAGCTCACCCTTAGTGGAAGTCACTTTTGGCACCTGCTATAAGTTGGGAATTGATCACTGGGCAGGGTGGGGAATTGATAATTTTCAGCACAGTTGCCCGTCTAGGAAAGTCGGCAAGTCTTTTTTACAGTGTGTGGACAAGCAGACTGTTGGCAGGAGGAGACAGCTCTGGGAGGCCTGCTGGCATCCCCGGGGCTTCTCAGCCAAGTGGGCCAACGTGCAGGTGGGCCGGCACCATGCGTGTCTGACCCCGGCCAGGGGCTAGGGTCAGGAGGAAAACGCAGACGAGGGTCTTTGCCCTCAGTGAGTGCACCAGCCAACAGGTAAGGTGGCCCAAAGGTGACCATGAGTGATTAAAAAAAGGAATTTCAGTCCAAAAAATTCTGTTTTCATCAAAGGAAAACTGAATGTTGAAACTTTGTCTTACCATACCTTGAATGTTTTCTATTGTTGCTGTGAATTCAATTCCTTGCTACTTTTAGTACCTAAAATATAATGTTAAACATCCAAACCCCATGAAAATTCAACAAGTGCTCTTGAAATTGTCAACTTTGTTATAAAATGTAATTTTTACTCATCTGCTCCATCAATAGATTTTCAGAGACAGGTAACCTGAGCAATGAAAGTTAAAATAAATAAATTGTTATCCAACCAATTAGAGAGGAAAATAAAGGAGCTAAGGCCCTCAGTGTCTGCTTGTAATTATTTTCATCAGAGAGTAATTTCCAGGGTCAGATTCTTTTTTAATTGAATTTAAGTGGAATCTCATTCAGTTTCCACTAGTCTTTATAGGCACTCATTTTGTGCGTGTGTATCTGTGTGTATTAGGTATGTATAAGTGTATATGTTCACACATGTGTGCCATATGTATTTGTGTAGTGTATACATGTGTGTGAACGTGTGTGCATAACTATGTGGGTATGTTCTGTGTGTATGTGTGCCTGTGGGGGGTGTGTGGGTATCAAAACACACACACACACACATTAACACATAGTGTGTTAACACACACAGTGTATGTTAATGTGTGTATATGTGTTCACATGTGTGAGTGTATGTGTTCATGTGTGTGTGTGTGCATATATGTATATATGAGTATATGTGTTAATGTGAGTGTATGTGTGAGTGTATGGGTTCACGTTTGTGTATATATATGTGTGAGTGTGAGTGTGTGTATGTGTGTGAGAGCATAGGTTCATGTGTGTGCACGTGTGTGCCGTTCTTTGCCTTCTGACCCCATGTGTGACCACCACCAACCAAGACACAGAACTGCCTGTGGTCACCGGATCCCCAGAGCCGTATCTATAGAGTTGCACTCGCTCCCACCCCCTCCCCGGCAATGACTAAATGGTCTCCCATTGGGATTTAATTTTAACCTTCCTGTCTGGCCACCACACTGGCTTCCACCTTGTTGTTCCTGAGGCTTGGCCAGAATTTGCTTGGCATCCAGATAAATTAAACATTAAAGAAAAGCAAAGTGGGACACAGTGACCTTCTAGCAAACTAAAGAAGGTAATTCATTTACTTTCTTTTACTTTTTTTTCCTAAAAGAATAAATTTTGGTTGCTGCTTTCTGAAGTTCAGAAGATGAGAGCTTTTCAAAGAAAATGTAAAAGAAAAAGGTCAATTCATAGAACAGAAAATAACAGTACAACTTCATTTAAATCACAGACACATCCATGCCCCAATAATTTAGCAAAACATCTATCTTAGGGATAATGAAAAAGAATTGGTTCTGATAACTTAACAAGAGTTTCATAATGTCATAATTCTCTAAGTTGTTAGAAAAAAAATTTAAATCCTGGTCTGAACATCAAACCAGTTTTATCAAAATCACTTCATATTATTTTTAAAACATTACACAAGATGTTCCAGGGGAACTTTCAGCATTCATAGAGGACAGAACCATGACAGAACTCTGTCTGGGTATTAGTAAATTAAATGGATAGTTTTTAAGATGTTTTCACTCAACGCTTCAGCAAGCTTACATTTCTAAAATATTGTTATTATAATATATGTAGGCGGTGGTTGTATGCGTATTATATATATATGTATACAACAACAATATATAACAGATTTTTATCTATGTATATTGATATTATATGACCATATAATACACATATAATTAAATATAATGTAATTATTATATAGCATTAATAATCCATGTTTTATTATTTATAGCATTAAATATCCATATTTTATTACATACAACACAAATGTGTAATGTAAGTTGTTATTATGTATAATACAAGTACATGTTATGTAGTTTTATGATGTATTATTATTTTTATGTGTAACACAAGTCAGCAGGGCATTAATATGAGGACATGGCCCTGCATTTACATTTCACATTTAGCATGTGAAAAGATATTTAGGGAATCTGCTTTGCAAAGTGACACCAAGAAGCTACTTCACAATGAACTCAGAGGGTTTTCCTGCAGGGTCCTTAGCATCTGACTGTTTGATTAATACATATTAATTCTGCCTTTTGATTGTTAGCTCTGTTAAGGCCAAGTCTTACTGATTTTTGGATTCAAATAATGCCTAACAACAGAACCTATTAGGTGTATGATGTGGGAGCAAGTTGTACAAACACTTGTTAAAATATTTGTACTAAAATGAAAAGTAAAATTCATTGTAAAGATTTCCAGACTGCTTTCTTCCCCTAATGGCTGCAAGGTTTCCAATGCAATGTTTTCTGAGTTTTGTTTGTTTGTTTATTTGTTTGTTTGTTTGTTTTGAGACAGAATCTCACTTTGTTGCCCTCTGTAGAGTGCTGTAAAATCCTAGCTTACAGCAAACTCAAACTCTTGGGCTCAAGCAATTCTCTTGCCTCGGCCTTCCAAGTAGCTGGGACTATAGGCACCCGCAACAATGTCTGGCCATTTTTAGAGTGGGGTCTTTCTCTTGCTCAGGCTGGTCTGGAGCTCGTGAGACCTCGGGGAATCTACCCACCTGGGCCTCCCAGAGTGCTGGGATTACAGCTGTGAGCCCAGCCCCCTCCAAAGCAATGTTAATGAGATGGTGATGGATCTAATGGTGTGGTTTATCACTGTCCTTGGTGCTGACCACAGCTCTTTCTTCTGGTCCAATAACATTTTATTTACACACATTTTCTGATAGAAGCTGTTGTACTTTGCAGCTTCTCTGGACTTGTAACCATGAGCTACTTACATCACTGAGGTTAAACATTGCCTTCAGTCTGACTACCAAAGTGCCTTTTACTTGCTTTCTGACATTTTGTCATATTTTGAAAATATTTTAATATAAAAACAAACACTCATTCAACCACCATCTGAATTCTCTTTTTTACTGATTTCCACCCCATTTTACTCGTCACATCTATCCACATTATCCATCCTCTGTCCATCTATCAGTTCATCCTAATTCTTACGCATTACAAACCAAGTTGCTGGCCTTGGTTCCCTACATGCCTAAACTCTTCAGCATGCATCTCATCAGCTAGGGTTTGATATTCCTTTACAGTTATTTTTATTTATAAGACCTTGTTTAAAAACTCTTCTGCCCCTCAATTTGACATCTGCTATGAACATTATGGGTAAAGCCCATCTAACGTCACTGGGTGCATGTTGCCTGGTGAGAGGTCTGGTTGTAATTTCACACAAAGTAGGTCAATGTCACCCTGAATCCAGGGACATGGGCACTTTATTTACCTTCCTGAGAGGGGAACCGGCAGTGCTCCTTCCCTGTAGTTTCTTTGTGAAGTCAGCCAGGGCAAGGGTGTCCTGAGGCCACTACTCGCGGTCACAGCTGCCCTCTCTGCCTGAACCAGGGCCCAGAGACTTTGCAGAAGAACCTCCAGTCCTGTGTCTGCCCCTGATGTGCCTTTTCCCCATTGAAGAGAGGACCGTGAGCAAAAGTCCCTCTCCCTTCTGCAGAGCCCACATTTGTCTCTAGATGTAACTGACGTATTTCCTTGCACCTCTCCTTCCAGTATTTAGTATTCAAAGTGTCCCTGAGAATGATTTTCTGCTTGGGAGTTTTGTTAGTTTGAGATTACAGGGTACAAGCAGAAAGTGTGTGGTTCCTCATTGTCTGCAACTGACCTGGGCTTCTGGTGAGCTGCAGTTTGGGTGGCAAGAGACCCATCTCCCAAGGACACATGTGTCTCCAGAGCACATATCTAGAATCTTTCTAGATATACTACATTTAATTCTACAGCTTCCTCTAACATTTTCTAACAGGAAATAAAGGAGTTCATTTAATGAAGTTCTTAGATGATTTTTTTTATATGTGAACTATGGTGTTTTTATAGCATATTTCAAAGAGAACCTAAAGATTGCTTTATATGAAAAAAGATTATTTAAATAATAGCACCGCTGGTCAAGTGCTCAAATGTGAGAAGTACTGAGGGCCTCCTGCATGTTAACCTGGTTAGTCCTTTCCACTACCTTGGGAACTGAGGATTCTTATCTTCAGTGTCTTATAGTTGAGGAAACTGAGGCCAAGATAGATTTTTTCAATCAGAGCAACAGCACCAGTGAGAAGCCAAGCTGGGACTTGAAATTCCATGGTCTCGCCCCAGTTTAATCTTAACCCATCAGGCTGGCTCTTAAGCTCAGCTTCGTGGAGGCACCTTTCCTGAGATAACAGTCTGCTGTTAAGCAGCGGGCTGTTCTAGTTAATGTGAATTTCCAGAGTAGCCCACTAATCCAGTTTCTCAGCTAGCTTTAGTGTAGCGGAGCCTGCCTCTATTTTTGGTGTTTGCCTGCTGACTCCTCTGACTCTCACCACCCCTGTCCTCTACTGCCCCGGCCTGGACTGGCTCGAGCCTGCCCAGTTGTCCCCGAGAGTTCCTTATGCAACTGAGAAACTTGCTCTTAAATTCACTTGGTGTGTGAAAAAAGTATCATAAGCCTCCACATGCAAAGCAAGTTACTCTTTAGGTGTATGATACCAATTCCTGTGAAATGCCCACAAAACACTTGAAGAATTTTGGTTTGGCCTAATTTTTAGGTCTTCATTGTTCACATCATCTCTTTGTAATTATGCAAAAAATAATTGAGATGGATTGAGATGAGGTCATACAATTATACTCTCCCAAGACTGTTCTTTATTACAGTTTTCTCCAGACGGCTTTTTTATGGCTCTGTTGTTTTAAATCCTAAGACACTATAAATTCCTTGATCTCTTTATTACATTTCTATCTGCTGATTGCTGCCGCATCTGGGGTGCTGAAGCTGGGGACTCTCAGTAACCACAGCCTGCCTTGACCTACTGCAGTATCACTTGCCACCGGCGTGCTGAAGCTCATGTGCTGGTGGCCTTGATGTGAAGAGCACCTGCAAATTTCCTTACGCTAAAGGAACGACACGGGTGTCTAAAAAAAAAAGAAAATTGCAAGAAATATATTGTAGGTGACCTCTAATTAAATTCCTTTGTTTTCAATTTCACTAAGTAGCATCTGTCTCTCTCCAGCCTGAGACCCTCCCGGAACTGAAGCCTTATATGTCCTGCTGCTCGCTCTGTGTTTGTATTTGGATGTTGAGACAAAACTTGTTGATTACCCCTCAGAAATCAACAACAAAGAGAGATCCCAGGTTTTAGCCTGACACAGGGCTGCCCACTGGAGGGCACACATCCAGTGTCCCTGCAGCTGGTGAGGCTGCAGGAAGGGTGGGGCTTGTCCTCAGCTTCCCTCCTCCCTTCCCATGGCTACAACAAATGTGGACGGAGAAGAAACTCACACCCCAGGAGATGGTGGGCAGCAGAGAAGAAGGCCCCTGGCCCCTGGACTATCTCTTGGAGTGCAACCGCCCCACGCACTGCCGACCCGTTGCAGGAACCCTGGGCTGTAGTGCAGTGGGCAGAAACCGTTCCCAGCTGCTCCTCCTTCTCTGGCCTTCCATCTCCATAGGATCAATATACACCTGGTGGCTCAAGCCAGACATGGGGGAGGTTGCCTTGACTTCATTGCTCGCATTCGGTCAAATTGCACACAGGAGCCATGTCACCATCCTCTCAAGCTGCAGTGGCTTCAGGGGCCTCCTAACTGATCTTTCTGCCACTGGTTGTCACCCCCCAACCAAATCCACTCTCCACTTAGCAGCCAGAGTAATATTTCTTTTTTCTTTCTTTCTTAATTTCTTTTTTTTTTTTTTTTTGCAGTTTTTGGCCAGGGCTGGGTTTGAACCCGCCACCTCTGGCATATGGGGCCGGCTCCCTACTCCTCTGAGCCACAGGTGCCAGCCCCAGAGTAATATTTCTTAAAAATAGGAATCCAGTTGCCATTCTCTTCTATAAAACTTTTACTTCAGATGAATCTGAAGTAGTTTATGCCAGCATGAATTTTTAATATATCAGAGGTATGTGAAAAGATCATTAATTATAGCTAATTGGGTTATAAATCAATATCCAAATGACTCGGGATTATAAACTTTAAAAATCAGTTTTTCTTAAGCTTTTAAGTTCCAATTGTAGATTTGTTTATACTATTAATAAATCTAACCAAATGAAAACAATCACCTTGTGGTAATTATTATTATTAAATACTTTATCTTTACCTAACTAAATACACTTAAATTATTTATATTATTTGAATTTCTATAGAAGTGTTAAATATATTTATAAAATTAATGGTCTCTTTTCACTTTAAGTATTTCCAATAATTGACTGGGCAAGTTTAAGATCATAGCTAGTAAAACTTTCCATGCATTAGCCATCAGCAGCTGGTACGGAGAGCTGCAAACCACCAGCCTTACCCACTTGCTACCTGTTTTTGTGAATATAGTTGACATTTGGACAGCATTGGTTTGAAACGCACAGGTTCACTCATAACATGGATTTTTTTTTTCAATAAATATATTGGAAAAACTTTGGGAGACTTGTGACTATGTAAAAACTCACAAATGAGCCACATAGCCTAGAAATATTGAAAAAAAATTAAGAAAAATTAGGTATGTCAAGAATGCATAAAATGCGTGTAGATACTACTCAAAGTGTTAACCAGCTGTTTACGTTATTGGTAAGGCTTCCAGTCAACGGTAGGCTAGTAGTGAAATCTAGGGGGAGTCAAAAGTTACATGCAAATTTTTGAGTGCAGGGATGGGTTTGGAGGAGAGGGTGGCACCCCTTTCCCTCATATTGTTCAAGGGTCAGTTGCAAAGTGAAACACCAGCACACCCCATTGTTCACACATGTGTATTATCTATGGATACTTTTGTGTTACAGCGTTGAGTAGTTACAACAGAAACCCTATGGCCCCCAAAGTCTCAAATACTAGCTACTGATCCTTCTCAGAAAAGGTCTGGCAACACTTGGTCTAAGATATTACACACAGAGCATTTTGTTAATCCGCTAATGAACTGAGCGGCGCTTAGGTTGATTTTTCTGTCTTTGTAATTGTGCTGCAAAAAACATTTGGGTGCAAGTGATTTTTTGATGTAACAACTTCTCTTTATTTGGGTAGAGACACAGTAGTGAGATGGATCCTTTGAATGGTAGGTCTATATTTATTTCTTTGAGGAATCTCCATACTGTTTTTCACAGAGCTTGTACTAATTTGCATCAGTATCTCTTCCTCTCTGTGCCCATGACAGCATCCTCTGCTTCTGGACCTTTCAATAGTGGCCATTCTGACATATACAGTGGTATCTCACTGTACTTTTAATTTGCATTAGTGCTATTGAGCATTTTAAAAATATGTTTGTTGGTCATTTAGCTATCTTCTTTGGAAATCTTCTGTTCGCGTCTTTAGCCCTCTTTTTAACGGGGTTGTTTGGTATTCTATCCTGCTGATTTGTTTGAGTCTTTTATAAATTCTGGATAATAGTCCTTTATTGGATGTATAGTAAATATTTTCTCTCATCCTATAGGTTGCCTGTTTACTGTGATTATTTCTTTTGCTATTCAGAAGCTTTTTAATTTCATCAATCCAATTTCACAATGTCCTACATATTATTTTACTTTTTACAAACTAATCAAATTCTCTTAACACCATACAATGTAACGTAAGTCTACAATGCTGACACATATTAATCTTTTTATAATGTTTTATTATATAAAATTTTAAACATATAGAAAAGTTAAAGTTAAGTGTAGAGTCACACCCATACTCTACACCTAACATGCTGCTGCATTTGTTTCATCATACTTCTAGCCATCTGTCTGGCCTTTAATCTGTCCGTAAGCTCAGCTCCCTGTGTTTTCATGGATGCATTTCAAAGTTACAGGCTAGTGTAACTCTCCACTAATAAACCAGGCTCTACCTCTTCAGGCCGTTTTCTCAGCTCAGAATTCTTTCTTGCTGAATCTGGATTTCAATGGCTGGTCTTTTCCTCATTCAGGTCTCAGCTGCGATATCAGCCTTCAGGGAGGACTGTCCCAACCTCAAAAGCAGAAGGAGCCCTCCAGTCCAGCTGCCCATTTCTCTTTTTCCTTTTGGATTCCATATTCATATTTTCCCAGGTTCCTCCTCTTCTTGAACCTTGTCAGTGAAGGGCATGTCTGTATTATTCACTGCTGTGTCCCCAGAACCTAGAATAATACTGGGACATTCATGAATGAGTGAGTGGGTGAATGAATGAATTATGAATAAGTTGATGGTTTACTTTGCTTTGCTTTTATTTGGTAGAACGACAGTCCAACATTTAGTATCTGTTTGAACCGTATCCACATTTGTGATGTGACGATCTCCTTGCCCTAACTGTTCTTTTACAGGACAGTTTACATCTCCAGGACACTGTCACCGTCTGGGTGGCCTCAGTGATCATTATCTAGGCCCCACCTGCCTGTTTGGGTAGCCTCCAAAACATCCTTTGGCTTTGAAATGGAAATGAAGGCAGACCCGGTAACATTAGCCAAGGGACATTCTGTGCAAACTACTGAAAGCTGACTGATAATCCATGCCAACGAAAACACTGCCAAGCACTGCCAAAGAAATATTAACTGGACGGACACATCAGAGACGTGAACAGAAAGACATATGATCTCTGTCTTGGAACCTGTGAGCTTTCATGGGAAAGAGAACTCAGAATTCTAAAAATTCATGTGAGTGTGTAAAATATAGCTGAAAACAATAGGGGTGAAAAAAAGAGTTGAAAGTGAATTACAGGATATTGGTTATGACTTAGGGAGGGTGAGTGTGCTCTTAAAGCCCTCAGAAGTCAGGCCTCCTGGAAGAAAAGTTCAAATTTTAGAACTAATGGGATTCGAAATGTCTGGCTGTATTCCCATTCTTAATGTCGATTACGAGATACCATCGGGGACATAGTGGCCAGCTGTGTACAGCATTCACATCAGCGACATAATCCTTCTGTGATTTCAGATGATGTTTCCCCCACATCCTCATGGGTGGATTTCTTCTCATGCCTCTGACGCTAACTGACAGGCCCCGCTGAGCATGTGAGCAAACGTGGCTGTTATTGTACAGGTGTCGTAATAAATTGTGAGAGTAGGGGCAACTCCCCACTCCAAAAAACAAGGCATCCAAAGGTTCAGGAAATGGTGTTTTGCTCCTCAGTGCTACAGCACGTGAGGAAAGAATTCACACATTCCGTGAAGAGACGGTATCACCTGGATACGAAAACGAAATCAGATTACAGAAGGATTTTTGTCTTATTAACTAAAAGAAAACCATGACAAAATTCCCATAGGCCCTTTGCCTATCACCAATGGGCCTATTACCAAACTTGTCTTATTAGAAAAGTCTTCAGAGTGACATAGCAAATGACAGATCTATGTCAAGAATCTCTAAGTACCATACTGCAAGGGAAAGCTCCCCAAGTCTGTTTTGATTTATTTTATCTACATAAACTTAATCATATTGATTTATCAATTTATATTTGATTTATTTTATCTACATAAATGCAAACATATATCCCTGGACAGCAGAATGGAAAGCTGGTGATTTGGGGATCAAAATGAATATTTGTTTTTTTTTTTTTTTTTTTTTTTAAATTTTTTATTAAATCATAAGTGTATACAATGGTATGATTATGGGGCATCATACACTCACTTCATAAACCATTTGACACATTTTTATCCCAGTGGTTAACATAGCCTTTCCGGCGTTATCTCAGTTACTGTGCCAAAACATTTATATTCTACATTTACCAAGTTTCGCAAATACCCCTGTAATATGCACCACAGGTGTGATCCCACCGATTCCCCTCCCTCTACCCACCCCCCCCTTTCCCACTTCCCCCTATTGTTAAGTTGTAGTTGGGTTATAGCTTTCATGTGAGAGTCCCAAATTAGTTTCATAGTAGGGCTGTGTACATTGGATATTTTTTCTTCCATTCTTGGGATACTTTACTAAGAAGAATATGTTCCAGCTCCATCCATGTAAACATGAAAGAGGTAAAGTCTCCATCTTTCTTTAAGGCTGCATAATATTCCATGGTATACATATACCACAATTTATTAATCCATTCGTGGATCGATGGGCACTTCGGCTTTTTCCATGACTTAGCAATTATGAATTGGGCTGCAATAAACATTCTGGTACAAATATCTTTGTTATGTTGTGATTTTTGGTCTTCTGGGTATATGCCCAGCAGAGGAATTACAGGATTGAATGGCAGATCTATTTTTAGATCTCTGAGTGTTCTCCATATATCCCTCCAAAAGGAATGTATTAATTTGCATTCCCACCAGCAGTGCAGAAGTGTTCCCTTTTCTCCGCATCCACGCCAACATCTCTGGTCTTGAGATTTTGTGATATAGGCTAGTCTCATTGGAGTTAGATGATATCTCAAAGTAGTTTTGATTTGCATTTCTCTGATGATTAAAGATGATGAGCATTTTTTCATATGTCTGAAGGCCGTGCGCCTGTCTTCTTCAGAGAAGTTTCTCTTCAAATCCCTTGCCCAGCCTGCGATGGGATCCCTTGTTTTTTTCTTGCTGATGCGTTTGAGTTCTCTGTGGATTCTGGTTATTAAACCTTTGTCTGAGTTATACCCTGCAAATATCTTCTCCCATTCTGAGGGCTGTCTGCTTGCTCTGCTTACTGTGTTCTTAGCTGTGCAGAAGCTTTTTAGTTTGATCAAGTCCCAGTAGTGTATTTTTGAAGCTGCTTCAATTGCCCGGGGGGTTCTCCTCATGAAATACTCACCCAGACCAATTTCTTCAAGGGTTTTCCCTGCATTCTCCTCTAGTATTTTTATAGTTTCATGTCTTAAGTTTAAATCTTTAATCCAATGAGAGTCTATCTTAGTTAATGGTGAAAGGTGTGGGTCTAATTTCAGTCTTCTGCAGGTTGCCAGCCAGTTCACCCAGCACCATTTGTTAAATAGGGAATCTTTTCCCCACTGAATGTTTTTAATTGGCTTGTCAAAAATCAAATAGCGGTAAGTAGCTGGATTCATCTCTTGGTTCTCTATTCTATTCCAGATATCTACTTCTCTGTTTTTGTGCCAATACCATGCTGTTTTGATCACTATCGATTTGTAGTAAAGTCTGAGGTCTGGTAGTGTGATTCCTCCTGTTTTGTTTTTATTTCTGAGTAATGTCTTGGCTATTCGAGGTTTTTTCTGATTCCATATAAAACGAAGTAATGTTTTTTCAAGATCTTTAAAATATGACAGTGGAGCTTTAATAGGGAGTGCGTTGAAAGTATATATTGCTTTGGGTAGTATGGACATTTTGATAATGTTGATTCTTCCTAGCCATGAGCATGGTATGTTTTTCCATTTGTTAACATTTTCAGCTATTTCTTTTCTTAGAGTTTCATAGTTCTCTTTATAGAGATCTTTCACGTCTTTTGTTAGGTAAATTCCCAAATATTTCATCTTCTTTGGCACTACTGTGAATGGGATAGAGTCCTTAACTGCTTTTTCAATTTGACTGTTGTTGGTGTATATAAAGGCTACCGATTTATGAATGTTGATTTTGTAACCTGAGACGCTGCTGTATTCCTTGATCACTTCTAGGAGTTTTGTAGTAGAGTCCCTAGTGTTTTCCAGATACACAATCATATCATCTGCGAAGAGCGAGAGTTTGATCTCTTCTGACCCTATATGGATACCCTTGATCGCCTTTTCTTCCCTAATTGCGGTGGCTAAAACTTCCATTACAATGTTGAAAAGCAATGGAGACAATGGGCAGCCTTGTCTGGTTCCTGATCTGAGTGGAAATGATTCCAATTTAACTCCATTCAATATGATATTGGCTGTGGGTTTGCTGTAGATAGCCTCTATCAGTTTAAGAAAAGTCCCTTCTAGACCAATTTTCTTGAGTGTTCTGATCATGAAGGGATGCTGGATATTATCAAAAGCTTTTTCTGCATCAATTGAGAGAATCATATGGTCTTTGTTTTTTAATTTGTTTATGTGCTGAATTACATTTATAGATTTACGTATATTGAACCAGCCTTGAGACCCTGGGATAAAACCAACTTGGTCATGATGTATAATTTGTTTGATGTGTTGCTGGATTCTGTTTGTTAGGATCTTGTTGAATATTTTTGCATCTATATTCATTAGTGATATTGGTCTATAATTTTCTTTTCTTGTTGGGTCTTTTCCTGGTTTGGGGATCAGGGTGATATTTGCTTCATAGAACGTGTTGGGTAGTCTTCCTTCTTTTTCTACATTTTGGAACAGGTTGAGTAATATAGGTACTAATTCCTCTTTAAAGGTTTGGTAGAATTCTGACGTGAAACCATCTGGTCCCGGGCTTTTCTTTTTAGGGAGGTTTTGTATAGTTGATGCTATTTCTGAACTTGATATGGGTCTGTTCAACATTTCAACTTGATTCTGGTTAAGTCTTGGAAGGTGGCGTGCTTCCAAGTATCGGTCTATTTCCTTCAGATTTTCATATTTCTGAGAATAAAGTTTCTTGTAATATTCATTAAGGATTTTTTGGATTTCTGATGAGTCTGTGGTTATTTTGTCTTTGTTGTTTCTGATTGATGATATTAGAGATTTTACTCTTTTTTTCCTGATTAGGTTGGCCAGAGGTTTATCTATTTTATTGACCTTTTCAAAAAACCAGCTTTTTTATTTATTGATCTGTTGTATTATTCTTTTGTTTTCAATTTCATTTAATTCTGCTCTAATTTTGGTTATTTCTTTTCTTCTACTGGGTTTGGGGTTGGAATGTTCTTCCTTTTCCAGTTGCGTGAGATGTCCCATTAAGTTGTTAACTTCCTCTCTTTCCGTTCTCTTGAGGAAGGCTTGCAGTGCTATAAATTTCCCTCTTAGAACTGCCTTTGCAGTGTCCCAGAGGTTCTGATAGCTTGTGTCTTCATTGTCATTTTGTTCCAAAAAATTGGTGATTTCTTTCTTAATCTCATCTCTGACCCAGCTATCATTCAGCATAAGGTTATTTAACTTCCATGTTTTTGTATGGGTATGCAGATTCCTGTTGTTACTCAATTCAAGTTTTATTCCATGATGGTCCGAGAAGATGCATGGAATAATTTCTATTCCTTTAAATTTACTGAGGTTAGACTTGTGACCTAAAATGTGATCAATTTTGGAGTAAGTTCCGTGGGCTGATGAGAAGTATGTGTATTCAGTTTTGTTGGGATGAAATGCTCTGTAGATGTCTGCTAAATCTAAATACTGGATGGTTAGGTTTAAATCTAAGATTTCTTTGCTCAGCTTCTTTCTGGAGGATCGATCCAACACTGCCAAGGGAGTGTTGAAATCTCCAACGATTATGGAGCTGGAGGAAATCAAGTTACTCATGTCTGTTAGAGTTTCTCTTATAAATTGAGGTGCATTCTGGTTGGGTGCATAGATATTAATAATTGAGATCTCGTCATATTGAGTATTACCCTTAACAAATATGAAGTGACCATTCTTGTCCTTCCTTACTTTTGATGGTTTAAAGCCTACTGTATCTGCAAATAAAATTGCAACACCTGCTTTTTTCTGATTACCATTTGCCTGAAATATGGATGACCATCCTTTCACCCTGAGTCTGTATTTGTCTTTTAAGTTGAGATGTGACTCTTGTATGCAACAAATATCTGGCTTAAGTTTTTGTATCCAGTCAGCTAACCTATGCCTCTTTAGAGGACAGTTTAAGCCATTCACATTGATGGAGAGTAAGGATAAGTCTGGTGGAATTTTGGGTATCGAGTTTTTCAAAGGTCCAGTGGACATTTTTAATCCTTTCGCCAGTGTGGAAGTTGGAGTTTGATCCGAAGATTCTGAGTGAGTTTACTTTTGTGGTATAGGATTGGGTTGGTCATTGTGGAGGATAGGTCTGAGAACATCCTGAAGAGCTGGTTTACTCATGGCAAATTTTTTCAACATATGAATGTCATTGAAGTATTTAATTTCTCCATCATAGATGAAACTCAGTTTAGCTGGATACAAGATCCTGGGTTGAAAGTTTTTTTGCTTTAGGAGATTAAAAGTTGATGACCAGCCTCTTCTTGCTTGAAAAGTTTCAGCAGAGAGATCTGCAGTTATTCTAATATTCTTACCTTTGTACGTTATAGTTTTCTTTCGCCGGGCTGCTTTGAGAATCTTCTCTTTCATGTTAACTTTAGTGAAGCTAATTATGATATGTCTGGGAGATGGCTTTTTGGGGTTGAATCGTGCTGGGGTTCTGAAGCTGTCTGCTATCTGAATTTCAGATTCTCTAGGCATGTCTGGAAAATTTTCTTTCATAATTTCATGCAGAAGGGCCTCTGTGCCCTCGGAGGCGACTTCATCATTCTGAGAAATTCCTATAATCCTTATGTTGCTTTTTTTAGAATTATCTGAGAGTTCTCTGAGTGAGTGATCCGTTTTTGCTCTCCATTTCTCTTCCTCTTTGAGAGTTTGGGAGCGTTCGAAGACTTTATCTTCAATGTCAGAAATCCTTTCTTCTGCTTGCTCCATTCTGTTACTGAGGGATTCTACTGTATTTTTCATATCTTTGAGGGCTGTAAGTTCTTGTTTCAGTGTGTCTAAGTCTTTGGTGGTTTTGTCTTTAAATTCGTTAAATTCTTGAGACAGTTTTTGAATTTCTCCTCGAATTCCTAATTCCATTTTATTAATCTTGTCTGCAAACCAAATTCTGAATTCAACTTCTGACATCTCAGCCAGTTGTTTATGAATGGGATCTTCAATCACATCTGCCGTATCTTTTCTTGGGGGGGTTGATCTATTCTGGTTATTCATGTTACCAGAGTTTTTCCGCTGATTCCGCCCCATGGTTTACTCCCTTTGGTTTTTCCCCTGGGGTTTTATCGAGGGCCCGTACAGTGTTGTGGCCTGAGAAACTGGGGCCCTGTCTGGTGTGGTGGAGCAAAGTGGTTCTGTCTTGTTTTCAGCTGGTTTCTGTTCGATCCTATTGCAACTTCTACTCTGGCTTGAAGTCTCAGCTGTGTGGAAAAATCAGCAATTAAGTCACCCCGCCTGCCCACCTCTGGCCCCAGTTGGAAAAGGAGAATCAAACCTTCCTACAATCGCACACCCAGGGCACCACCTGAAAAGTCCTCAGTCTATTAGCCCAGTTCAAAAGGTCCGAATCAACTGTCTCAATCGGCACTTGTCTCAGGTGGAAGGGTTCAAGAGGTCTCTGGGAACTGGATCACAGGGGCCTGGTGACTCCTCTGAGACAGCTCACCCCAGTGCAGCGTGGAGTCAGGAGGAGCCACCCCGCAAACAGAGCAGTCTGGGAAGGTTGACGTCTCCTTCCCCACTTTGCCCCTCCGTCGGACCCAGTCACTGGTATCTCTGCAGATGGCTAACCCAGTTGCCTGCAGTGAACAGACACTCCAGGGGTTTGCACCTGCCTGAATCGCGAGGAAGTCTGCCAGGCCCCCGCAGACTGCCGCTATCTAGCAGGAGGAGATGGGGCCTGACATCTTTGAGTGTTTGATGCAGGTGATGGGAAGGAGGTGTTCACTCAGGCTTAGCCCCGTCCCTGATGGATGCTGCTAACAGAACAGAACAGAACAGACAACTTTGTGAGGTTCTGTCTCTGTTCCTGTCGTCGCCTACAGGAGACGGGCTGTTTTGAGTTCAAACGTCTTTGCTGCTGGAGAATTGCGTCTGAACACCTCTCTGGGTCGGCCCCGCCCTGGAGGCTTCTGGGTTTGTGAGCCGTGACACCGGTGGCCTCCTCTGGTTGCCCAGGGAGACAGGGGGTGTGGCCTCAGAATATCCAGAAGTGAGCGTTCTGCCGTTAAAGAAAAAACGGCTGTTGATCTACCTCCAGGGAACTGCTGCTCTGGTGTGGGCACTCAGGCGACCCTTTTCTCCTCTGTCCCGCGCCCCAGAGTCAGCACTGAGCGGCCGCAGTTTGTGCTGGGTCCACACCCCTGAAGAGATCCCCCAGGAATCAGAACTCTTGGGGGATGGGCCCCCAGACCCGGATTGGGAGTGGGGCGGGGGGAAGCTAGAGTTTCATTCAGTTTCACGCAATACTACGGTCAGGGGAGGGCTCCTGCACTGCACCGCAGGGAAGTGCCGCCAAGGCTTGATTTCCCCTCAGCGGAGTGCCCTCTCCTTGCTCACGTGTCCCAGAGTCAGCGCTGACCTGACGCAGCTCAGGCACTGTGCACTCCCCTCGAGAAATCACCCAAGGAGCCGAACTCCGGAGGGATAGGCCCTCAGACCCCGAGTGAGAGTAGGGGCTCTCAGCTCTCAGCGGGGAGGCCAGAGTCTTATTCAGTCTTGTGCCCGGGGAGGGCTCCTGCACTGCACTGCAGGGAAGTGCCGCCAAGGCTTGATTTCCCCTCAGCGGAGTGCCCTCTCCTCGCTCACGTATCCCAGAGTCAGCGCTGACCTGACGCAGCTCAGGCACTGTGCACTCCCCTCGAGAAATCACCCAAGGAGCCGAACTCCTGGGGGATAGGCCCTCAGACCCCGAGTGAGAATAGGGGTTCTCAGCTCTCAGCGGGGAGGCCAGAGTCTTATTCAGTCTTGGGCCCCGTATGCCCGGGGAAGGTTGGTGCACTGCACCGCAGGGAAGTGCCGCGAGGCGTGACTCCCCCTCAGCCCGGTGCCCTCTCCTCACTCGGCGCGCCTCAGAGTCAATGCTGACCAGTCGCAACTCGGGGACTGTCCACTCCCCTTGAGAAATCACCCAAGGATCCGAAGTCCTGGGGGACAGGCCTCCAGACCTCAGTGGGCGGGAGGGGAGCGCCGGGGATTCAGGGTTGCCGGCAAAGGATTCCCAAAGTTTTATTCAGCCCTATGTCCGGCAGGAGAACGCCACGGCACCCCAGTAGGGGAGGTAGGTCCAGTTTTTAGAAGGTCTCTCCCGTGGAGTGTAGTGGGAGGGCCTTTAATTTCTGCCCGCTTGTTCAATTGTGGGGCTCCAGAGCCGGTCTCATGGGGGAGGGGGACTCCCGTCCGCTTGGTGGTGGATTTTGTACCTTTTGTTTGCGTCCTTGTGATCACAACTTGCCTCAGCGGTGTTGATGTGCGTTCTTCAGCCTTCTCTCTTGGTGAGGCTCAAGTCCACCAGGATACTTACTAAATTCCTGTCCCTTAACTCTCCTTCTGGACGGGAGCCTTTGTTGAAAGCTGGCTTCAGTCCGCCATCTTGTCTCCCTCCCAAAATGAATATTTGGAATAAGATGCCAGTGTTGAGCTGAGTGAGCCTCAACCTCCAGACATGCGAAGGAACAGGTGCCTGGGATGTCTCCTGTATTTGGCAATATCTGGAGGAACAAGCCTTGAGTGTGCAACAGGCAGAAAGGGCAACAAAGACGTTTTCGTACAGACCCATACGGCTGCAACAGAGGCCTGCAGGTTAAGAACAGTAGGGTGAGAGCATTAAGCTGAATTGTTCATCCTCTTCCCCAAATTCAAGGTCCCAGGGCTGGTTGTAATCTTGAGAACCAAATGGGAGGAGATACCATTTTTCTTTGGGAACTTAGGGGTCAGAACTTATCGGACCTACTGGCCCTTCTCCATCTCCAGGACACTTTGCTCCTCAGAGTTATCTGCCAGGCTGCATCTGGGGGGAATGGGGTGTCCGTGCCGCCCGCCTCACTCCTCTCTGAGTGACACTGAGGCGCTTCCCTACCCTTGGCACTGTGCTCAGCATTCAATGATTTTTGTTGAACCAATGAATATGAACATATAGGATATATATATATATATTTTTTTTTTTTTTTTTTTTTTGCGGTCTTTGGCTGGGGCTGGGTTTGAACCCGCCACCTCTGGCATATGGGTCCAGTGCCCTACTCCTTTGAGCCACAGACGCTGCCCCACAAACAGCATATTTTACAGTGAAATGCATTTGGACTCCAAGAACAGAGAATTATAAAAGTGCAATCACAGCACCAGAAGCAGAAATCTGGGAGATCACTTGAAGCACGTAGATGTCTCTGGTTACATTTGGAGCCTCCCGAGAGCGGGTTGGGGGCCGTGAGATGCTCTGGGGATGCTGATTTACAGTCATTATTTCTCTGGGATTTGAAAACCCAGGTTCCTGCTGCCCCTGGCAACACCCTCTCCTGCCCGGACACATCTCTAAGCAGCAGGGCTGGGGACAGGCTGGAAGATGGTGAATAAGCTGCTGCCCCACGGTGCTCCTCTCAAATGCAATTCTGAGCTCCAATGAAATGCTGAGTAATTTTAACCAAGCATTGGATGTTCCATAAGGGCCGTGGAGCAGTGTTCTAAAGCTGCCTTCTCCGAACTTCGATGCCCTCAGTCATGCTGATAATAACACAGCAAATTGCCAAAGTCATCCAACCTGACCAGCCCTTGCAGTGGGTGGAAGGTGGGTTAGTGTGGACGGAGGATGCTGCCAATTTCCTATCAGATCCCAGCAGTTGAAGAACAGGCTGGTGCCCTATTTCATTCCACTCGAGCCAAAGCACCATCTCTATCCACACAGTCACCAAGTAGCCATCCCTGTCATTCTCACGTTCCCAGGAGCGTCTGTCACTCATCTGTGCTGTATATGCTCTGGCCAACTCACTCCACTGCATCCAGGGCTTTTTCAGTTGCTTGTCTGTTTTTAAGGGAAACAGGGCAAAATACTGCAATACTGTTAATAAATAGATCACATGAAATTCAAATGACGAAGCCATCCTAACATCCGGGATGAAAGAAAGCAGTGTTTAGAGAGCACAGATCGAAGAAGGCTGCTTTAACAAGAGTGTCGGCAGGATGGCAAATCCATATCAGCTAAGTCTGGTTAGCAAGGGCACATCTGACCAGCTCTGCTTGAGTCAACAGGTCGATGTCTGCCATTTAATCTGGAAGCTTGTGGTTTCTTAGATGTTTCTTCATTTTGCAAGCCAAACAGAAATCCTGAGAAATTTTGACGAAGCCCTCTCACAGTTAACCTCGGCCTTCAGCAGGTATTGCTCTGCAGCCCAACCCAATGCCCCATCCTTTCCTGGGTCTTTCCATTGTCAGGACCTTGCACTTACTGTTTCTTTTTGCTCAGCTGAAGGCACCTGGATCTTTAAACAGCTACCTCTTTCTCAGAATTCAGGACTTACTGCCTATTTTGTACACTTTGAGAGTCCCTTCCTGGTTTCTCTGAATAAAATAGCCCTCACCTACTCACCAGAGCCAGTCACTCCGTTTGCTTTTCTTCAGAGCACTTACATTTGTGCCTGGCACAGAAGGGGATACTCAACACATGTGGTGTTGGGGAAAGATGGGGAAGGGGATGCCTGCTGTCCCAAATGCTTGTGTTCCAGAGAAGCTGGCAGGTGCCCGAGACCTTCCCCAGAGTTCACACTGCTCTCCCAGGTACAGCTCCCTGCTCTGGCTTGTTGCTGGAAAATAGTTTAATTTCAGGGAACCTAATGGCACGTGGATGGTTGTTCTCCTTGGAAGCAATGGAAGGGCGGCAGACTTCAGAGTTCTCAGAATAGTGCATGATTCACGTTATACACACCAGGTGCACCATGGAGTTTAACTGAAACGGAAGTGCTAAAGAGATTTACGAAGCTGCTCAGATCCCCCTTTTACTTCCAAATCTGTAAAGCAAAATGAAAAAATTCAAACAATATTAATCATATAAGAACTGTTCCTGGAGCGATGTGTTCAATGGAAAAATGTCTAAAAGTAGTTCTTTGCTTCGAGGGCAACCTTGATTCCTAGGATCAACCACCAAGAAAAGGAGCCAACAGAATCCATGAAAACTGTACCCCATTTGCCATTCATTCTTCCACAGGTAAACGCTAACCACATTGGTCAAGTTAAACGGATCATGACGCCAAGGAGGTTCTTGGCTTCTACAACCCGACATGGTAATGAAATTGATGTGGGGTTCTCCTGAACTGACACTGAAGGTTCCTTCATGTCGCCCTGTTACTGAACTTCCCTTAACTGCATTTCCTTTCATTTCTTCCTTGCAATCTCATCAGTGAGCATTTGCTTTAGGTGTTGGGATATCTGAAACAGAAAGAGGGAAGATGGTTTAACTTCTCTCTTCTGACTTAGCTGAGCAAAGTCCGAGTTCTCTGTGACCTGTGATGACTCATCTCCTCTTCCAAGTGGAACGACCCAGCACACCAGGACTGGCCTTCTAGCAACATTTTGTGTTTGGCTCAACACTTATGTTTTAATTGTTACCACTCATTTTTACTTTTGAAAGATTTTAGACTTACAGAAAAATCACAAAGATCGTACAGAGTGGTGACCTTGATAGTGGGATGGCTGCAGCCTTCTGAATGGACGTCTCGAAACCAGACTGCACATTTTTTTTTTTTTTGTAGAGACAGAGTCTCACTGTAGCGCCCTCGGTAGAGTGCCGTGGCGTCACATGGCTCACAGCAACCTCTAACTCTTGGGCTTACGCGATTCTCTTGCCTCAGCCTCCCGAGCAGCTGGGACTACAGGCGCCCACCACAACGCCTGGCTATTTTTTTGTTGCAGTTTGGCCGGGGCTGGGTTTGAACCCGCCACCCTCGGCATATGGGGCCAACACCCTACTCACGGAGCCACAGGCGCCGCCCCAGACTGCACATTTTTAAACGGCTGCCACTCTCAGATGGGCTTGTTTTGTGTCAACTGTCTCACTACAATCAAACTTCACTTAAAAGGGAGTTTCAGCAGCCAACCCATTATCTATAGTCATCCATTATCTTCACATAATGCTGTTAACTGAATAACAAGGCTTATAATTTGCAAAAGGAGAACTCAATTTCTCAGGAAGTGTTACAGCTCACACCGGCCATGCCGGCAGGCTGGAAAGAAAGGCTTCTCCCAGCCACGAGCCAGGAACGTGTGTTTCAGGGAGGGACAACAGGAATAGGAATTTAGATCAAGCCGGTAGCTAAATACACATATTTAATAAGTTATAGGAGAAGCATGAATTTAGGAAAAGAGAACTGTGTGCCACAGCAGGGGCTTTCTGTCCTTTTAGGCTCCATGCTGGAAATGGCCACCATCTGTGTCAAAAAGGAGAAACAGGGACACATATGTCCCTGAGCAGGTTCGGTGGAGTGTTAAAGCCATCCCTGATTGGCGGCCTCTTGTCAGGAAAGAGGGAAATACAGCCTGACGGCTGCTAGCAGGGAAGGCGTAAAATGACACAGGTTCAACCTCTCCTCTCTCGTGGCTGGGAAGTCCACTTTAAGGTTTCTTTAGGGTCCCCTTGGCTGAGATGGGTCAGTTCAGTCAATGAGGGGCTTAGAATTTTATTTTTAGTTCACAGTGCTATGTTTCTTTTTGAGTTTAAAGCTTTTATTTTTTTTTTCTCCTTGTATTACACTGGTTAGAACTTCCAGGGGGTTGATATGTGGTATTAGTGATGTTAGTCCCCTCCCCTCCCTTCCCCTCCCCTTTCCTCCTCCCCTCCCCTCCCCTCCCCTCCCCTTTCCTCTTCCCCTCCCCTCCCCTCCCCTCCCCTTTCCTCTTCCCCTCCCCTTTCCTCTTCCCCTCCCCTCCCCTCCCCTCCCCTTTCCTCCTTCCCTCCCCTCCCCTCCCCTTTCCTTCTCTTCTCTTCCTTTTCTTTTCCTTTCCAGGGTTTTGTTCTGTCATCCAGGCTGGAGTGCAAGGGCATCATTGCAGCTCACTGCAGCCTCAAACTCTGGAGCTGAAGTGATCTTCCTGGCTCAGCCTCTCAAATGGCTGGGACTACAAGTGTGCACCATCATGCCTAGCTAATTTTTTCTTTTTTGTAGAGATGGGGAAGCAGTCTCACTATGTGGCCTAGCCTGGCCTTGAACTCCTGGCCTCAAGCAATCCTCCTGCCTCAGTCTTCCCAAGTGCTGGGATTCTAGTGCTTAAAGTCGAATTCTTCTATTATTCTTGATACCTGGTTCCACCACACATTTTGGGGGGAGGTAAATTTTGTCATTCATTTAAAGCCTTCCTTAGTGATTGATCTGTTATCCTCCATCTGAGTCAATTCATGTCCCCAGAAATAAAACTTTTCCCAGAGATTTTTCACATCTTTCGTGTTTTACAGCTGCCTTTTTTTTTTGGCCGGGGCTGGGCTTGAACCCGCCACCTCTGGCATATGGGACCGGCGCCCTACCCGTTGAGCCACAGGCGCCGCCCTACAGCTGCCTTTTTAATATGATCACTTCATAATACACAAATCACGGTCTCCTGAATGCCAGAGGACTGACGCGGGAGGAGGGTGAGCGGTGGAGGTGTAGCTGGTTGAACAGCAGAGGCCGGCTGATGCGAACTCAGCATTTCCTTTTAATGACCACATCCAACATCTAACTTTTAGATTCCAGACAATGGAAGGAACCATTTTTTAGCCTCTAAAGCACTGGCACTCAGCCTTCCTAATGCTGCGATGTATTTTCATTGTTACAAAGGGGTTGCGACCCACAGGTTGAGAACCGCTGCTCTAAAGGCTGTATCTGTATCTCGCTTTATAATTTAGCATCTTTCCACTATTTCATTCATGTTTGTTTTATTTCAGTTTCATTAGGTTCATTTACATCATCACGATATTGGCTCTATTATTTTAAAGTTCAAGAATAATACACGTATTTATTTGAAACACTAAATAAAGTAACTTTTTCAATTCCTTTGATTTTGGATTTAAAGTATCTAATTCTTTATAAAAGCATTATACTGATGAACATTTCTTATCTTATTCATGCCAACTTTAAAAGTGAAGGAAAAATGCTTAGCTTTAACATCCCAAAACCCAGACATTAACGAATTTCCTGATTCATTTCACTGTTGGCTTGCTGGAACACACACAGAAGCACTAAAGGCGTGGAGTAGAATCTCCTAAACGCAAAGTGACAAGCAGAGCCTTAGACATACTAGAAAATTTATAAACTAGAGCTCAGAATCGGTCTCTCCACACTACTTTGCATGGTTCAAACCCTGTTCTCTGAGCTGTCCCTCCTTCCTGGCACTCTCCTCGCCAAGCTCCGGGAGCAGCAGCAGCTCATCTGCAGAGTGTTCGCAGTTCCGAGGATGCTCAGAACTCAAGTGCAAACACGGGGCCCAGCCCAGCTCCCTCTTCCTCCCGACTGGCCGCTCCCCCCACCCGTTCCCTGTCTCAGTGTCCACTGAATGTGCACACTGTTGTGTTGAGGTTCAGGAAATGGGATCCTGAAGAACATGCCATGCTGTAGGTCAAGGTACTGTTGAAAGTTCTGGAGCAGATGAGTGATAAAAGCAGAATTTGGGAAGCATACATTTCCCGAGGACTGTGCTGGGGTGTGCAGGCAGGGGCACCGCACAGCCAGTGCTGGGTAGAGACGGGACAAGAGGAACACGGCCTCTGCTCTAATTAGCCCAGATTCACTTTTGGAAAGCAGGGCTAGGGCATAAAAAAATCACTTCCCCTGTTAAGCTGAATACCATCACTGTCTGTCAGTGGCTCACTTCGTCAGGTAATGACAAAAAGTGAGAACAGTGCACATATGTTAACGTTCTAGAGCAGGGGTCCTCAAACTTTTTAAACAGGGGGCCAGTTCACTGTCCCTTCGACTGTTGGAGGGCCGGACTATAGTTTAAAAAAAAAACAACTATGAACAAATTCCTATGCACACTGCACCTATCTTATTTTGAAGTAAAAAAACAAAACGGGAACAAACACAATCACACCGCCTGATGTGGCCCGCAGGCCGCAGTTTGAGGACCCCTGTTCTAGAGTCTTCACGTTAGTCAGCACGTGCCTGTAAAAGACAAGGAGTGAGCCCTGTGAAAGTCCAGACCCTTGTCGTGTGCACCGAACGAAATGCAAGAAAGAAAAAGCAACATGGAAATCAAGGAGCAAAAAGCAGTAAGATCATAGAAAAACAGTGAAGCGCCCCTGTGGAATATTGGCCTGGATATTTCCTTCTGCAAGTATTTGTTTAGGGCAGTGGTCCTCAACCTTCCTAACACCGCGATGTATTTTCATTGTTACAAAGGGGTCGCGATCCACAGGTTGAGGACCACTGGTTTAGGAGAAAGGAATAAAGGGGAAAAACGAGCAGGAGTTAAAATCCAGGGTCACAAGAACAAGGCAAGGGGCAGACTCATACACAGAAGGTCGGTGTTAGAGAATGCGTGACCTCCATGCTGTTGTCAGAGTCAGAGGGTAAAGATCCGCGTGAGAATGGTGGCCTTGGCCACCAGGGCTGTCTCAGAGAAGAGCCTCGCGTGGGAATAAATGTCCCTGGTGTTTTTGGCTCAGCTCTCCCTTCTCTGCTACCTGGGTCAGTCCACATTTTACCTGCTTGCTGCTTCTTTTCGATTTTTTAAATATTAAATTATTTATTGTTTAAATTTCTTCATATTCGCCCCAAAGAAGCCATCAATTACTCCTATTTCTTTTTCCTTACTCCATTTCGCTTGTTCACATTTTCTCTTACTGCAATTCCTCTAAGCTACCACATGGATACTTTTCTTCTTTCAGAAGAAAACTAGAGAAGTAAGCAACACTAGAAAAGCTGGTGCATCTTTATTAAAGGGAAGAATGTCAAAAATAAAGGAAATGTTAGACTGAACTTGTCAGCACTGTTTATACCAGAGACAACATCATATTTTAATGACTGTCCTTTTGTCTAAGTGAAATTACTTGGCCTGGACCATTTCCCCAAATATGCAGAAAATGCGTTCAGGGGGACTGCCAACATAATATTGTAATGGATGTTTCTAGCAGTGTTATAAAAATTGGACAAGGTGTTTAAAACAAAGTGGGTTAATGATGGACACAAAACAAAAGCCTCAGAAAATGTGAAGAGGGAAGAAAGATCCTGGCTTTCCCCACCCCTTGGAGAGGAAGGTTTGCCAAGTCCTTCTCCCTGGGAGCTCCTGCTGCAGTCTTTCCAGCCTAGCAACTAGGGGCCACCTCACAGTTGAACCAGGAAAGTGGCCTTGCAGAATGTGCATTCGCCTGTGAGCAAACTGCTTTGATGGGCACTGAGAGGAGCATATATTTCAGTAATTAGAGGCACAGCAATGAGAGATTTTACACTTTGCTGGCTAAGAGCTTTCCACCCAGGCTGGTGGAACCCCTTGCTCTTTGAGGCTGGCCAAGTTGGTCTGCACAGAACCTTGTAGTTGAAAGATTTGGGGAGTCTCTTTTAAAGGAGACTGCAGTCTTCAGAGCATCCTTGTACATTTCAGGTTTCCTTGAGAGCACCCCCCAAAGTTAAATGGATGTGTTGATGTGTCAGCATTAATCTAAAATCTTAACACAGCTACGAGAGTTTTAGAAGAACCCTATGGTGAGGGGGAAAAGAATCCAAGAACGGCTCTGCAGAAGGCGCCCAAAATGAATGTAGACACAGAACAATGGAAAGCTTCCCGAGAATGTGAAACCCTGGCTGTACTTATGTCCAGATTACCAGATTATCGTCACTCCATGTGCTACTTCAATCCTTTCTTTTCTTTTTTTTTGCAGTGTTTGGCCCAGCTGGGCTTGAACCCGCCACCCCTGGTATATGGGGCCAGCACCCTACTCCTCGAGCCACAGGTGCCGCCCTACTTCGATCCTTTCTAACTTGCCCACAAGGGTCTGTATTAGTTTATCAAAGGGGGAAGTCAGGAATGAGCTCTCGGTGTGAGTTTTCAGACATTGCAGGGTTTCCCTGGTCTTCTGGATCGTCCCTGGGAGGCCATTGTGAGTTTTCCAGTGACAGTTAAGATGGAAAGTGTGAAATCACCAGGAGAGTTTCGTGTCACACATCCATGCCCCTCTGCTGATAACTGGGTTGTCACTTGCTTAGCCCGGCCATTCTTTTACTCAATCTTTCATTTAGCAAAAAGCTATTGAGACTGTCTCCATGCTCTCTGTAGTGTGGAGAGAGTGACATCCTCCCCTCTCTGTCCACGGAACCAACAGGTCAGGGACAGTGAGAACCGTATGAACATACCAGCCCGGTGGGGCCGGCAAATGTGACGGGGGATCGTCAGAACACACGCGATGTATTTTTTGGCACAATGGAGCTTTTGGTGTGAGAGGAAGGAGATGCATAACCTGGAGGAGAGCACTGGACAACGTACACAGCGAGGAGTGCAGGATACTCACACGGCGGGATGGCGGCAGGGTGGGGGAAGGAGTGGGCGGCGTATAGGGTGAGGTGAGTTAAGGCGAACTTCTTGGAGATGGGAGGTTGCTCCTGCAAAGGAAATCAATGTGACAACAGACAGTGATTTAGGAGAGTATCATCATGGGACGGTGACATCTCAGCGACAGGGACAAACAGAGCCCTGCTCTCTGGAAGGGGTCTGCCCGATTACACAGGCTGCCTTTGGCTATAGCTGCGTGTCTGTGGAAACACAAGTTACCATTGTCCAGGCGCTATTGAAATCTGCAGGCTGGGTGGTGACATCATGTTCCTGACTATCTCCAGGACTCATGTGTCTGAAGGTCAAGAATGTCTCCAGGGAGTTCTCACCTCCTTGGCTCATTCCTGTTCTGCCCTCCTCTTGTTTTTGTTTTTTTCTCAGAAACAGTAAGGACTGCAGAGGCAGGGGAGCAGCCTCCTTCACACCCCACAGAAGGCAGCGCACTGCCAAACAGAAGGGGCTTCATGTATTTTGGCAGCAAGTCCATACCCAGAAATCTCAGTGACACTGATGACAGCCCATTCAAACAAACTTGATAAACAGGTTGGGCAGTGTAAGCTCATCCAGAAGCAAAGCAAACTGGTGGACACCTCGGGGCCTTGGAAAGAACCGAGCCTGGCTCTGAGGGCAGGTGGCGCTGAAAGGGGGAGTTTCTTTGGGCCCTGGGGTGCTGCAGGAGCCTCATCTCTGCAGACTCTGCACCCCATATCCACCTCCCTCCCCGCACCACGCTGGAGGCCAGCAGAGACCGAGAGGTTGGTCAGAGACATGGTGCCTTATCTTCGGTGAAAAACATGGATTGCTTTGCTATCACAAGTTGTCTCTGTTAATAACTGCTGCTCCATCCCACAGGCCGCTGCGGCTCATGTTATGACTCTGATGAAAGAAGGTTTTCCTGAAACATGTCAGAATTTAATATTCAGAACTGTAGCGTGATCTGCGTCAGCTTCATCTCAGAAAGGATCTTCACAGAACCTGGGGGCTCTAGAGGAGGCTGATAGCTGACACGGCCCTAAACGCCTCTGAGCACAGATGTCCCCGACGTGTCCCTGACACGCCACTTCCCAGGCCGAGACAGGTCTGGCTGGGATCCCTGTGTTGGCTTCTGCGCTGGACCCCATGTCCCAGGGGGCTGTGTCAGTAATCTAGAAGCTCAGGTGCCTGGACGGGGTGGTGGGAGCTCCGAGCAGAGAGCAGCTCGGGGCTCCGCCAGCTTTGGCCTCCTGAGCAGTTTTTGATTGAATAGTGTCTTTCTAGAGTTTGATTTCCTCATCTTAAAATCCAAAAGTGCTGAACTAGACATCTGGCAGTAGCATTCTCTGATTGTGGGAATTTTAAATAACAAGATGCTTGTGCGTGCATTCCCGTCGCCATTTCTCACTCAGCAGAATTCATGCCAGAAACACCCTTCCTCCCTGGGAATGGAGACTGAGCATGAGGGGGAAAGAGCCTCATCCCATCGATTTTGAGTTTACATTATACATAATATATATAATGAATATAACACATAGATAGTATATTAATGCTCTATTATATGTAGATAATATGCATTTTACTATATGCATCTAATTGTGTGCTGTGCAATATATGCAGAGGGTGCCAAAAAATGCACACACATTTTAAGGAAGGAAAATATCATACTAAAATTGTAATAACAGATTTTTTTCCTTTCTTAAAATGTGTATACATTTTTGGCATGCTCTCTCTATAATTATACTGTATATTTAATATATTCTCTATACAATATATTATAGAATTAGAATATGCTATATTTATATCATTATACAATATGCTATATATTATGTTAATTATCTGATACATATTAATATGATATATTAATTGTGTAGATTTTAAGAAATAATAGGACATTTTACTCGGCCTGCTTCTCTTCAGATCTCTTTTTCTCTGCAGAATGACGCGCCCCCTAACAAATAATATGAATGATGGAGCTTGTTTCTCCCTAACAGGTTTCTCTGCAAATCTTGTAAAATTTATCTAGACACTGATTCATAGCTGGTCATGGTACCAAGATGGGAAAGAAATGGCCTAAAATGTTGTCACCTGCGTCGTTTGTGTCGGCAGCAGCCCCAGTGTGCACTGAGGGATGCTGGCCCGAGTGTATGAAGGCTGCAGGGCAGGACGGTGGCCCCACAGGTGCCGTCCCATGGGGGCAAGGCTGTGTGTGCATGTGCTGTGTGTATATGGGCAGGTGTGCTTGTGTGTTAGATGACTGTGATTGCACACATGAGTGTAAGTATGTGAAAGTGAGTGTACATGTGAGGGGGTGAGGTGTGTGGTGAGTGTGCCCCTGGTGTGTATTTGTAAGTGCACACATGAGTGTAAACATGTGTGAGTGTATGAGGGGGGTGATGTGTGTGGTGAGTGTGCCCCGTGTGCATTTGTTGCATTTGTTAGTGCACACATGAGTGTAAACGTGTGTGTGTGTATGAGGGGGTGATGTGTGTGGTGAGTGTGCCCCTGTGTGTATTTGTGAGTGCACACATGAGTGTAAACATGTGTGAGTGTATGAGGGGGGGTGATGTGTGTGGTGAGTGTGCCCCTGTGTGCATTTGTTAGTGCACACATGAGTGTAAACGTGTGTGTGTATGAGGGGGTGATGTGTGTGGTGAGTGTGCCCCTGTGTGTATTTGTGAGTGCACACATGAGTGTAAACGTGTGTGAGTGTATGAGGGGGGTGATGTGTGTGGTGAGTGTGCCCCTGTGTGCATTTGTTAGTGCACACATGAGTGTAAACGTGAGTGTATGAGGGGGGTGATGTGTGTGGTGAGTGTGCCCCTGTGTGTATTTGTTAGTGCACACATGAGTGTAAACGTGTGTGTGTGTGTGAGGGGGTGATGTGTGTGGTGAGTGTGCCCCTGTGTGCATTTGTTAGTGCACACATGAGTGTAAACGTGAGTGTATGAGGGGGGTGATGTGTGTGGTGAGTGTGCCCCTGTGTGTATTTGTTAGTGCACACATGAGTGTAAACGTGTGTGTGTGTGAGGGGGTGATGTGTGTGGTGAGTGTGCCCCTGTGTGTATTTGTGAGTGCACACATGAGTGTAAACATGTGTGAGTGTGTATGAGGGGGGTGATGTGTGTGGTGAGTGTGCCCCTGTGTGTATTTGTGAGTGTACATGAGTGTAAACATGTGTGAGTGTGCATATGAGTGTGGTGGTATGTGCCTGTGAGTGAGTGTGCATAGGAGTGTCAATGTGCATGTGAGTGAGGGTGCATATCTGTGTGGGCCACAGGAGCATCAGTGCTCAGAAGGCCTGGCCAACCTGAGCCCCCCATCGTCAGCCCTCTGCCCATCTGCCTTGATCTCAGGACTCGCATGAGTGTCTGGGCCTGGGCATCACTTAGCTAATTTTCTTGGAATGCTGCTTCTCGCAGAGGAGGCTGGAATGAAGATTGGATGGACAGATGCTAAAACACCCTTCTGTTCATGTCCGTGAAGAAGGTATATGACGGGTTCAGCTGAGCCCAGCTATGCATAGTCTCCGGGAAGACGCCAGAGGTGGGCCCAGGGCACAGGCCGGCAGTAAGGCCAAGCTGTTCTCAGGATTCAGCCTGTGTCTGCCCAGGTGCATAGCAGAGGACATCTGAAGCCTCACAAGGTGAGTCCGCTCAGCATCACCTGAATGGCTGCAGCCGGGCCTGACTAGCACAGGTGTGATCAGACTCCCAGAGCTGACAGCCAGCTTCCACGGGGCATCTCCAGATGACCGGCCTTCCAGCATTGCTACTTTCCAGGAGCAAGCTGCTAAGGTTAACCATTTGCATGACGTGCCAAAGATAAACAAGAACTTGGCTCCATTACAGCCCATATAGGAGTTCAAAGGCAGGAAAGCAAACCCCAGATGGAGTATGTGCCCTCTGGAAGGGTCGCTCTCCCCACCTTCCTGGCAGTCAATGTCTTCAACCTTCCTAAAGGACCTGCATAAACTCTATTTTAATCTACTGTATTTTTATCTGTTTTCTCAGATACAGAATCACCTACTGTATGAAGCGTAATGATCTAAGAGGGAAAATACTGGCTTGGGGAAGTTTAGGCTTTCTTGTTGATCAATTGTTCTCTGGGCCGGGCCATTTGTCCTTGCTAAGCTTCGCATTCCTCACGATGTGGAAGGGATGACAACGTCCCCTTGCCAAGTTTGCACGGGTGCTGTTCAGAAATGTACATCAAAAAGCAAAAGTATGAGAGGAATAGCTGGAAGATGCTTCATTTCTCTCTGAACGCAGCAGTCACCACTTTCTCGGACGTTAGGTAGTGAAATGCCTGAGATTAAAAAAAAAAATGGGGTCTTTTTAGAATCCTTGGAAGAAATCTGCATTAAGGGACCTCTGGAAAATTCTGGCTCTCCACTCAACCTTTATTACCCTGGCCCACCCACACATCTCTAAAATTATCCTCAGCAAGTCTAGTGATTTATTGGTAAGGAAGGTTAATGGTAGGCAATTTTCGGTGACCACAGGGTATCATAAAATACAATTTCTGTGAATTCAGACTGACCATGGGAGGTTACACAAATTTGTGCTGATTTGCTCAAAGGCATATTTTGAGAGACTTGAAACTTCAGCCTCCGTTGCACGAGGCCTAATTGGAGAGTGTGCGTGTTTGCACATTTATATTTAACAGCGAGTCCACAAAATGAATTTTCAAAGAACTAAAAATGCAGAACTATTTTAGTCCCACATCATTTGAGAACTCTGTTCCTCCAGGTAGGAAGTGGGGCCCTTTCCAGGGTTTCTATCTGCCTTCCTCTCCTCCGAGCAGAAGGAAGGGGGGCTGGTGTGTTTGTGGGTGAGCTAGTGTTCCCAGGGATAGACTTGTAAGGTGAGGGCTTTTGTCATTTCTTCATTTCTTTACAGATAACAGGTCAAATCATGCTTGAGCAGTAGGTAAAACTGGCTTTTAAGCAAATGATGTGACAATTTTTGTGTGTAACTCAGGCATTTGTATTTCTTGGGATTTCGTTTTTTTATTTTAAATTACTATGAGGGTACAAATGTTTAGGTTACATTGTTTTCGATTTTTCTTGTTTTGTCTTTTCCAGCCAATATTTCAAAGGTTTCTTTCCTAAATTATCCAACCCTTTTAGAATTAAAACCATCACCAAAAACAAAGCGTGCTTCAGTCTGATAATTAAGTTTCTTTACATCAGTAACCCCATTGTCATGTTGTGAATTCCATTCTAAAGAACATCTCAGGGCAACTTTCTAATGCTCTGCAATCAGATGCTTTAGAATGAGATTGAAATGCTATGTCAGAAAAGCCCCAGCCAGCCTGCAGATCCTTCATGTCCTCGCAGCCGACACTCCTGTGCATGCCAAGATGGAAACCCCCTGGTTTCTAGGCTCTCTCTGTTCATACCTCATCAGGATTCTACAGTCTTGCAAAATAAACCCCTGCCAGGGCAATGGAGTATGTGGCCATGGAATGCTCTGAAATCCCACATCCCTCTTCTTCACTTACTTTCCATCAAGTCACCAAACCAAAACTATCCAATTTATTGTATGTGGCAATAGATACGTCAGAGTTAGATGCCCAGAATAGTATTGCAATCCTTTGGGGGCGGAGGGGGGGGGGTGGAATTTGGAAATATATCCACTTTTGGTTTCTGTAAGCAATCAGAGGAGCTGCAAATTATACTTTTGTTTTTGTCAAACTCTTAAACTTGACAGGATTGAAGCCTTCTAGATTTCTCCAATTTTCTCCTCTAAAAGTAAAACAGCATCCAGGTTTAACTGCTTCACCAGAGATCACACTGCAATTTACAATCCCTCTTCCAGTTCACCTTGGTGATATCCCAGATAAAAATGCTAATTTACAGCTAACAGTAAGTGTCTATTTTACTGAGGCTTTTGTGTAATTTGTCCTTTTTAACTTCAGACAGTATTAAAGATGAGTCATGGTTATATGGGTAGCAAAAAGATAAGAACTTTGAATTCCGGGTCCCGCTTGGAAGCGACCTCTGCAGCAGTCCCTGCCGGCGTCCTCTGAGTAAGTACAAAGACAACAGGGTGCTCTCAGAAAAGCTGGCATCATTTCACCCCCTGGGATCCAAATGCCACCTTGTGCTGAGGGTAGCAGGAAAAAACCCCTCAAATCTTCACAGAGTGGAGATAAGCATTGACCTTTAAGTTCAGCGATTGAATTACTCTCTGAGTTTCCAAAACTAAATTGAAATCTCCCTAATTTAAAATTTCAAAACAAGCAACATTTTTCCCTTCCCTCCATCTTAGTCTGAATACAGCTTTATCTCCCTCTTTCCGTGGTATAAAAACCTCTCAGCAGAGGAGCTCCATTTCTGAGATTCTCATCAATTGCTCGGAGCCCTTGCTAATTACCCTCATCTAATCACTGCACATATTTGCATTGAAACATCACTGTGTACCCCATGAATATGTGCAATTATTATAATCAATGTAAAAAAAAATTTAAAAAGAAATAAGTTCTGCTCTGTGCCCAAACCAGACTGCAGCAACCAAAGCTGTGAGACCCAGCCGGCACCTGCCACACTTCTGGCCATGGTGACACTTTAATCTCAGCCTTCCACTGAAACAAGTGTGAATTCTACCTTCCAGGGCTGGACCAGAAATGCTAAGAGATGTGCTACAGGCAGCTCAAGCGGCCTTAGCTCATGCTCAGATGTGATAAAGGAACAAAATGTATGGGGAAGATGAACAGGAATTTGTTTACTATATCTCACAAGAACAGCTTATCAGAATTCCTTATCGAACCTGGCAGACACAAGAAATAAGTCTCAATCCCACAGAGATCATACAGGTAGAGAAAAAATTAAATTTAACTGAAACAAACTCTACTCACATTGAAAAAAAGTTAAAGGATTCATGGTTTGACCTAAGTGGAAAATGGATCCACCATTAAAAGGCCACATAGGTAAAGTCCATGCACACTGGGAGAAGCGTGTTTGAGTCAGGCCAGGACAGGTGCACCAGAAGGACAAAAAGCCTCTGGGCCTCAGGCTCTCCACACTCACGTTTGCTTTGTGCTCAGATGGACTCTGATGCTGGGTGTGGCTTTCCAGCCCAGCCTCCTCCAAACAGCTAGGAAGTGCCTGGGATGGAAACAAAGCCTAAAGATGGGGAAGTTGAAGAAAGCCGGCCCCACGGTGAGTGAGAGGGAGGTCGGGTGTGCAGGGCGGGGCTTCTCACTGTCAGCACCGTTGATGTGGGGCAGACGCTGCTTCCTCACGGGAGGCTGTCCTTGGCATGGTGGGGTGTGGGGCGGGGAGTAGCAGCATCCTCAGACCCCACCCCCAGATGCCAGCAGCACCACTCCTTCCAGTTGTGACAAAAGTGTCCCCAGAAATTGCTAAACCCCCTCCTGCTTGAGAGCCCAGGTGAAGAGGATTATAAGCCTGTGAAATGCCTTTCTATGTCCTTGTCACAGCAGCAGGAGCCCAGGGGGGTACAGCAGCGTAATTATGTCGCCACATCTACACGTTAGCAACATGATTCCAGGTAGCACGGAACAAGTGGGGCCATCCAGGCAGCAGTTTCTGCTGTCCCGTCAGCAGATGACAGCTGCTGGGCTGTGGGTGATTATTGCTCAGATTTGAAATATGCACTGTTGGTGTAAGCTGACAGTTTGCTGGTGGGGTAAATATTGCATGAGAAGGAAAGGCATTAATCAATGATGAGGAATCAGTCATTGTGATACGTCCCTGTGTCTCCCAGACACCTATTTTTGGAATTGGACAAAGTTGGCTTTATAGGAAACTTGTTAAAATTATAATTTTTTTTTTTATAGAGACAGTCTTACTTTATCACCCTCTGTAGAGTGCCATGGCATCACACAGCTCACAGCAACCTCCAGCTCCTGGGCTTAGGCTATTCTCTTGCTTCAGCCTCCCGAGTAGCTGGGACTACAGGTGTCCACCACAACACCTGGCTATTTTTTTGTTGTTGTTGTTGCAGTTCGGCCAGGGCCAGGTTTGAACCCACTACTCTCTCTATATGGGGCTAGCACCCTACCCATTGAGCCACAGCCACCACCCTTAAAATTATAAATTCTTGAACTGCATACCTGGAAATTTGGATTTATTAAGCCTGGCCAGTGGCCCAGGAATCTATTTTTAACATTTTTTTTTTTTTTTTTTAGTAATTCTGAAAGGAAGTGAGTTTTAGTACTCCCGGTACCCATGATGGGGACTGGGTGGGAGTATGCACTGGGGGGGAGGGGGTCACTGCTGCGTATCACCCTATTTACACAGAGACCTCCCAGAATCATAACTATGGTTACTCCTGAGATATGCAACGAGGGGGGCTTTTTATTTTATTTTTCATCTATCTTCATTTCAGGTTAACAATGAACACTGGGTTTGGGGTTTGTATTTTTTTCTAATTTCATAATTAGAAAAATGCATTACACAATAATACATCTACAGTCCAAAAAGAAACATATAAAGCTAAAACATAGTAAACAAAAAGCTGTTTGGCAGACTTCCAAATACAGGCTCATTGTAGAAGCATGAAATTGCCTTCCGTGTGGGGAGTATATGAAAGAAACTCATGTCATGAGCCTGCTTATTGGAATTTGTAAGCTGAGAGATACGAGAACCTTAACTGGAGGGTTTTATTTTTTGTTCCTAAGGACAAGTATTTGCTGAGAAATCTCATCAAAGGGAGATTTACGTGGATACTGTAGGCCCAGTCTATGAACGCTGGAAACATGGCTGGGACCACTGCTGCTGGCCATTGGAGAAGTGTCCTGTGTCCCCAGGTGGGGAGATTTCCACACCGACGTGCTCTCCTTTCTCCTCCGCTTCCAGGGGTGAGCTCATCTCCCTCAAAGTGAACTGTGCCCAGGAGAAGAGCACAGAGCAGTAAGTGGTGCTGAAGTGTGCAGCTGCCTCTCCGCTCTCTCTTCTGCTCTGACAGGGGCCTCCACGACATGAGCACGTGTAACACAGAGATGTCAAAATATTGAATTGATAAATCGTAAATTGCAGGGTCCAACCAAGTGGCCTGAAAACCTGGGCCACAGCACGAAGGCAGGGACCCCAGATGAGCCCTGCGGCCCCACAGCACGAAGGCAGGGACCCCGGAGAGCACTGCGGCCTCCCCACAGCACAAAGGCAGGGACCCCGGAGAGCACTGCGGCCCCACAGCACGAAGGCAGGGACCCCGGAGAGCACTGCGGCCTCCCCGCAGCACGAAGGCAGGGACCCCGGAGAGCACTGCGGCCTCCCAGCAGCACGAAGGCAGGGACCCCGGAGAGCACCGCGGCCCCACAGCAGACTCTGTCCAGGCAATAAAGAAACTCTTGGTATGTAGTGCCACTGAGGGTGTCCTGTGTCATTGTAGCACTATCTAAATTGAGTGACAGTAAGCGGTGCTTACTGGGGTCTTTGGAAAACTGCAGTCTTTGTGATGAACTGCTGCAGAATGGTCTTGGAGATTCCGTGCACGGCCAAAATGTTCACTGCGGGTTCTTTGAGGCATGGAGATTGACCAGCATGGTGGCCCCAGGGAAGCCATCGCCACTGACATGTTTAACACATCATAAAAATTAAAGTAGCAGCTTCTAAAGAACTGATGTTGAAATGACATACAGGAGGTTGTAGAACAAACCAACATAAAATCTGAAAAATTAAAAAATCACTGCAGACTTCCCAAAGCCTATGGGTCTGCTGAGATGTGTGCAACGTACTCACCCAGGCACCAGACTCCAGAAGGCAGAATATTTTCTGGGAGAAGAAATATCCTTAGAAAATCATTCATATCTGATTCCCCAGGGTGAAGCCTAGGATTTGTGATCTCCCCTGGAGACACTCAAAAACGGAAGTCAGTATCTCCACAGGACTTCTCTGGATCTCATGGAGAAGCTGACAGCTTCCAGTGCAGGGCTGTGTTGTGGGATGGAAATTCCATTTATCCTGTTGTGGAGTCACTGAGCTATACCATTCTGTAAGTCTTCTAATACTTGTCTACTTCAGCCCTCCAAATGAAGGGCAGCGGGAAGACAGGTCTGCTGCTGGCTTGGCCCTGTCTGTTCTCCAGCATTCCTTCCCAAGACCAGGGCCCCTGGATGGGAGTTTCACTGCCCACCCGCTCTTCCCACAAAGTAGAGTCTGAAGCAAATTATTAAAATATGTGGGAAATTCCATTTTGGCATTTTTCATGCTTCATCCTGCTTTATTAGAAACACCAGCTAGTATTCAAAGCTGAAACAACTAACCTTGTTTCCGAACAATGTCTGTGATAAAAGGAGCTAAGAACTTAAAAAAAAAAAAAAAGTTTCCACTGTTATCTCAGAAGATAAGATGTTCCTGCACTTCCTCTCAGATGTTTTTTTTTTTTTTTTTTGGTTACACGTGGGGGAAGATTTTAATTTATTTTTTTGATATGTAACAAATAAAAGTTTTTTTGTGTGCTTCTTTTTTTAATTAAATCACAGCTGTGTACAATAATGCAATCACGAGGTACAGTGTGCTGATTCTCAGATGTTTTACAACTTATGCTATCTATACATCTGTTTTGGTTCCTTTCAAAGGGTGAGTATTGTGATAATATTTTTCTACCCAAGTAACAAATATCATTGAAGATTAGAGAAACAAAAATCACTTCTAACTCCTCTTCCAAAGATGACCCTGGTAAGTTTGAGGAGATGTTTCTCAATTTCTTTTGTGCATGTTTATACACGTACACCTCTGACATGGGGATACACTGTGCGCACTGTTGTATTCCCTACTGTTTTCCTTTGCATTATGTACTCGCTTTTACATAAATACATTAGATTAACTATCATTATTTATATATCATATATTTTTGATATGTCAAATCTACTGTTCCTTGCCAAAAAAAAAAAAAATATTGAATTGATAAATCTCAAATTGCATCAGCATCATACCTCAAAATGTAGGCTTTTTAAAAACATCTAAATTAAACCTCCTTCTTTACATTATTAACTGGATAATTATATATTTCAAGATATAAGAAATTTGATTTATTTTGTGGCTTAGACTCTTTTCTCCTTTCTCTCTCTTTGACTCTTTTTTTTATTCACAGCATTACCCTGGGGTGGGGACCGGGGTGGCGTCCCATCATGGCCAGTGGATAGCTGTGTGTGGTGGGAGCCCTCCATGGAGAAAGGCCCGGGGGGGGGGTCCGGGTCCAGTCAGCCACACCCACCAACATAAATCCTTCACAGAAAAAGGCCCTTCTTCTGGGAAAGCCAGCTTGCTGGTCCAAATGTGCATGTCTAATTATCTTAGCCACATCTGTTACATAGTCGGAATTCAATAACTATGGAAATAAAATTAAATGTCTAAATCATTAAAATTCTCATTTAAAATGGTATCTTCCTAGTTGTCTGTGAACTTCTCTGAAAAGTCACATTAATTTCCAGTTAAGACTTAAATCAGAAAACTCCTACCTTCAAACTAGGTGTGATCTTACTAGTTAATGGTCTATGGAATTAGTGGCATTTTATCCAGAGTCTGACTACTCTTAATTGCAAAGCATGAACAGTGGATGACCTTGTCAGACTTCTAACTTAAAAAGCCAAAGGATAATAAATTTGGATTATTTTAATCACTGAGTGTGTGATAATTTATTATAGCACAATATGAAATCGAATCACTTATCCATAAACTAAAGCAATGATTAGCTCAGAGCATTTTACTAATAATGTCTTCTGTTATTAGTTTTAAGCTTCTTCATATTTCATGACACTTTTTACTAAAATTTGTGAATTTGTTAGAAATTAATTTAGCTTTCAGTTACAACCATAGGTGAATGTCAACATGTGTTTATTATTTTTAATTCTATAATAAAAAGCACATTGGACCATCTGTGCACTGAAGTTTAGAAATAAAAGATCTTACTGGTCAGAAAGATGTTTATTTGACCCTTTTCACCTTGTTTGATACTTCTAAAAGCAGTCTTTCTTCTGATCTCCACCAGGGCCAGCGCTCGTCTGGAGGCAGCAACACTCCAGAAATACCCAGGCAGAAAGTGGAGCAAGGGAGACAGGAAGGGGCACGTTACATCTTATGGATTTTGCTTGCAAGGTGTAGGTTAGAACAAGAACGGAAAGGACAGTAGTGGCAGGAGATGCCAAAGATTATAATGGGATCCATCCGTTTAGACTTTGGAATGTAAGAAAGTCAGGCAGTAATCAAGGAAAAAAAAAATAGAACCTATTAAAAATACTGCACAAAATGGAACTTGAGAAAAAGAAGTTCCTTCAAAAAAAGTGAAATGGGGCATCATTATAAAAAGCCAGAGAAGAACGTGTCTCTGAAAAAAAAATTGGCACCACAAACAGAAGATAATTTAGAAATGTGTGGGTATTCACTGAGATCCAAGTTGTTACGTCCTCTCCTCTGCCTGAAGGAGGGGAAACCATTAGGAGCAAACAGGCCGTGAGGACCAGGAAACCGTGGGAGACAGAAGGAAGGACGGCAGATGGGTGAGCACTCGGCAGCTGATTCACAAGGACAGCAGAGAATGAGAAGAAAGGTGACCCAGGGGCAGGGGGCCAGCCTGATAAGCTCTTCTGTGGGAATAGGGATAGAATAAGAAAATGTACATTATGATGAAGCAAGTAGCAGAGTTGGAAGACGCACATCACCCAAGACGGAAAGGGACAGCTAAGCATTTTTCTGATTGGTAAATTTTTGTATTTCTGAACTCCAGAGAACACACAGACCAACTAGACTTTTATTATAGAATTAAAATGATAAATACACATTTTAAAATTCACCTGATAACAATTAAAAGCTAAAGAAATTTAAAAAAATAAAATAAAAGCTAAAGAAATTTTTAACCAAAAAATAAAAAAGTCCAGGATAATTATTGTAAATTATTTTCTTAGAAGAAACTGCAACAATTATAACAGAGACAGGAGCACAGACATCATCAAAAAGTATTTTATTGAGTGGAATAAGTATGTTTTACAGAGATCAAAAGGAAGCCTCATCAAGGACCTGTACCTTTGTCCTCTGTTAACTCTCTTCACAACAATCAGTATATTCATTATGACCTTTAAAATTTAAAAACTGGGTTTTTATTACTACGAGCTCCTAGGTAATTTGTGATGTATTTTTCTACGCTTTTCCAATTTTCTACAATGAGCATGTAGTATAAACAGAACAAATGACATTCATAAATTAAAATTCACTGGTCTAGTGTTTGACCAAACAACTGGGCACAATAGCCGAGCCTCCCTGACAAGTGACATCACAGCTCCAGCTCAGGGCGTGACTCTGGGTAGGGTAGCTGAGCCTCGCTGACAAGTGACATCACAGATCCAGCTCAGGGCGTGACTCTGGGTAGGATAGCCGAGCCTCGCTGACAAGTGACATCACAGCTCCAGCTCAGGGCGTGACTCTGGGTAGGATAGCCGAGCCTCGCTGACAAATGACACCCACCACAGCTCCAGCTCAGGGCGTGACTCTGGGTAGGATAGCCGAGCCTCCCTGACAAGTGACACCCACCACAGCTCCAGCTCAGGGCGTGACTCTCTGTCTGTCTCTGCTTATCTGTCCCTCGCAGTCCCCAAGTCACTACAGTAAGGCCCAGCATGTGAGATAGTTCTGTGATATGTGGCCTACTCATACATGTGATGTTAACAGAAGAGTTTCTATAAGGAGAACAGTAACCTGTCACCCTGGCCCTGTGGCCCAAGCACATCTGGGACAATCCTTGATCACTGGGTAACTCTAGTGTCTTATTTATTTATTTATTTATTTTTATTTTTGTATTTTTTGGTTGGGGCTGGGTTTGAACCCGCCACCTCTGGCATATGGGACCGGCGCCCTACTCCTTTGAGCCACAGGCGCCACCCAGTTCTAGTGTCTTACAACAGAGGATGCTACACTTCTCCTCTGATCCTTGAAAATAACTTGTCATTTCTTTTTTTTATTAATTGATAAATAATTATTATATACATTATATATTTCTGGGGAACAATGTGATTTTTTATAAATGTTTGCATTGTGGAATGATTAAGTCAAGATAATTAATAAATTCATCACCTCACATACTTATCATTTTTGTGGTGTAAACATTTCAGACCTACTCTTTTAGCAATTTTGAAGTATCCACTTCATTACTATTTATTATATACCATTCTGTGCAATATATAACTAAGGCTTATTCCTCCTAACAGAAATTTTGCACCCTCTGATCAACTCATGCCCTTGCTCCATCCACCCCTGTCCCCCCAAGCTCTGGCAACTACCCTTCTACTCTCAATTTCTGTGAGTTCAGCTCCTGCGGAGTCCATACATGACTGAGCTCACACAGTGTCTGTGCCTGGTGTATTTTTCTTAGCATAATATCCTATAGGTCCATCCTCGTCACAGTTGACAGAATTTGCTTTAAAGGTCAAATGGTATTCCACTGTGTGCCGTGCTTCTTTATCCATCATGATGACATAAAAGTCTTGGCAAAGTTTTGTTAAAGACTTTGGCTGGAAGGAAATTATGTTACATATCTTGTAAATGACAACAGATCAAACTTCCTAAATACGGGAAGGGTCTTACAAGTTCTGAGGTTGCTACCCAAGGTAACTGGCATTCACAGCAGTGAAGAATTGTCCCACCAAGACTAAATAGTCCCTGGTTTTTGTTGTTTGATTTTCAAGGCTGTCCAGCACAGCACTAATGTGTTTACTGATTTACCCACCTCTTGAGTTTTGAACAGGACATGGCAATTTTTTCTGACCAGTTCTAAAACTTAAGGAAAGCGGTCTCCCTGGCCTGTGGTAGGAATTTTGTCTGTAAGACCTACTGCTGGAAAAGGTTCCCAAGCATTTGAGGCTGACTCTGATAAACTCCAGCATCCTTCTTCAGGCTGGTCATCTGCATTCTCAGTTAAAACCACAGACATTAGCATCCAGGGGGGACGGACTTCTGCTTCCTGCAAACTCATAAATAAGGGCCAGCTCTGAACCTTTTCTCCTTTGTTGTTTGAATTCTTTTTCTACTGCAAGGCAGTTGGACTCAGCCATAAATTTTGATTAGCAAGACGTGGAAAGTTACTGTCAGTGCTTAAGGGAGATTTTTTTTTTCTCTTTAAGAAAACCTTGTTTTTCTCTTTGGTTTAAAAATAGAATTGAACCTTACAAATCTAGTCACAGTTTAGGATTCTGTCAAGCCTATTAAATTGTAAACGCCAATAGGCTAGGTTGCAAACCTCAAAGACGGTACACGTTATGTTAGTTATTATTTATAAAATTGCTTATTCTGTTTTGGCAAGTTCCAATGAAACTGGACATAAAATATTTTTTGAGAATTAAAATGCACTTAAAATTATTTCTTGAAACATTTTCAGGTACATCTGCATCAAAATCATTAAAGAAATAACCAAAGGACACTCCAGGTAAAGTTCTGAGAACCCCACTGTCAGCCTTAAAATTCATATTTGTAAAGGTAATGATTTGAGCTGTCAGTTCTAGGGAATATGTGTAATTGAAAGATTGTCAAATTGTCCCCAGAATTCTGTATTAATAGGGTGCACTTGGGAGAGGGAGGTGAGGACACAAAGTCAGATCAAGCCTTTTCTCCAGGTACAAAAATCAAGTTAGAAATAAATCAGTTCCTATTACGTTGTTCAATGACGTTTTTCTGACAATGAAGGCAATAGAACCTCCAAAGGAGAAAGATCAGAAGACTCAGAACTGTGCATGTTAGTTTCCTTTTGAGATAGACAATACTGTGGTCTTGGGGAAAGTAAACATTTTGGGACATTCACTTTTCTGCTTCGTTTCAAGAGAGGGGTGTTATTCACTGCAGGGACACCTGGGGACGTCTTGTCTGGTCGGAGGGTGCACAAACTGGCCTCATGTAGCCTAAGGATGGGTAGGACCGTTTAGGCCCCAGTTGAAATAGGCCCCCCTTATTGTCTAGAAAAGAAAATAACAAGACTGACACTTCTAAACTATTCTGTGTCTAAAAAGAGTTTCTCGGTAACTTGAATTCCAAAGTGGATAAAACCAAATCACTGAGCTAGCCACTACTGTTGGTTCTTCTGTTTAACTGAGAGGAGTGAGCAGATTTTGCTTCCATGGTTTTGTCATTCAGTTAACTTGGTTATTTTAGGGACTGTTTCTGTGGGTCAGCACTCCAAAAGTTAAGTTGATAAACACAATACTAAACAGAGTGCTTAATGTTTGTGACCAGAGTTCGTCTGACACAAAAAAAAATCGGGAGAAGATTTCTGTGCTTTCTGGGTGACTATATATTTATATTTAATTATGTATTTTAATTTATGTTTAATTATATATTTTGTCCATATTTAATTGGTAACTGATTCAAGTATTTATGAATATTTATATTTTTTGCTTGCCATAATTTGTATCTACAGGGTAGACATAAAGTTTGTGTGTAATTTAAAATAGTTTAACATAATAAATTGCACACAAGCTTTATATCCACCCCGTATTCTTAAATTACTTAACATAATATTCTTTATCTTATACAGTTGGGATATATGTAACTATCTGTTTGGTGTATGTATTATATGTTGTCCTGTTTCTCTACTGGGACAGAAAAATATTACAGGTGGGCCAAGACTCATCACGATGAATTACAGCATCCAGCCCACAGCGCTTCACAGGCCATCCCGGGTTGACCCTACCTCTTGAGTGTCATTCTTCAAGTGTAGATTTTGAAGATTTAATTTTTACTATTGTCCTTTCTTTTCCCAGGTACTACCTAGTCATTCATTCATTCATTCATTTCATCATTTTTCCACTAAATCTTTACTGTACCCACCAGATCCCAGCAGTACTCTGGATAGAAACTATTGTTATGATGGTGAACAAAACCGTTTCCATCATCACAGCACTCAAGTCTTTTCTTTTTCTTCTGTGCTAAGTTCTTTAACCATCCCAAAGTATCATCATTGCCAATAATAATAATAACAATAGTAATATAATCTTTCATTTCTTCCTGCCAGTTACCTTTGGCTTTAAAGATGTTAACAAAAGCCAAGTTCATCGTTGGCATTATTATTACAACTGTTAATTACCAGTTTTATTGTTTGGTGGGTATGTGTCTTAAAGCCAATGCACTAAAATTTAGTCCCAATAATACTTCAACTATTCAGCCCTTAAAATTACTTCACATGAATAACCATTATAGTGCCATACCTGTTAACATTTAAATATTCTTTTTGGGAAAGGTTATTTTTTTTCCCCCTTTTGTAACACTTTTTTCCTGATAGACTTGGGAAGAATAATATAACACAGACAATTATGTAACTTTTCCAGTGAGCACATTTCCTGCAAACATACTCACTTTCTTTCCTTCTTTTTTAAACAAAGATTAAGGTTTGGTACAGATTCTGATTTCGTAATGTCTCCCTTGAAGACCCAATGGACAGCTAGAGCAAAGCAGCAACACAGCAGAGAGAGAGACAGCCATCCAGTTCTCCTGAATTATGTTGCTATTTTTTCATTTAAATTTATTTAAATGCATTGCTGGGCTCTCCTTCAGAACATGTATTTTCTCCTGTTGACGTCTATTAGCAGTAAAGTAGATCTCAGAGGTCAAAGAGTGGGAGATTTATAATGCCTTCTGGGAGCCTAGTTTACTTTTTCCACATTCTATTTGGACATTGTCAAATATTAGTCTTGGCAGGATGGCAGAGGCTGTCAGGAGTGGTGGGCAGCCTGTCGGCTGCCCCACCATACCTTGTCTAGTGATGGCAGAGCTGTCCAATCTGCCCTCATCACAAAGGGAGTGCACGTCAGTCACGTTGACTTCTGCAATTGTGCCAGCCGTGAGTGATGGGCCACTTTCTGGGCAGTATCTGAGTGGTGACAATGGCTGAGGGGCTGAGGCATGCAGAGAGGGGGAGTTCCGCAGATCTGCTGTTATCAAGGGCTTCACTGTGAAAGCCATGACCTTGGGGCTTTTTCCCTGGCTGATTTATGATGCAAAGTTTTTGTGTTGGATTTTTTCTTTCCACAATAACTCTACCCACTTTCACATCTTGTTTCTGCTCAAAGAAACCAACTCTCGCAGTGACCTGGGCAAAATCTAATCTGGGAGCAACTATCCAGTGTCTTTTAAAGTCAAATAGAAGTTAGTATTTCCACTAAAATGTTTTTCTCTACTTCTATACATCACTCCAGATAAAACTGATGTGTTTTCAGAAATATGCAGCATTATTGTGCTAGAAACGAATACAGATGTTTAAAAGATTTTTTAAAATCCAAAGACGCAATGAAAAGAGACACACTGCTGGTAAAAATATAACTTGATAAGACAGCGCCTGTGGCTGAGTGAGTAGGGCACCCGCCCCAGATGCCCAGGGTGAGGGGTTCAAACCCAGCCTCGGCCAAACTGCAACAAAAAAGTAGCCAGGCATTGTCGTGGGCGCCGTAGTCCCAGCTACTTGGGAGGCTGAGGCAAGAGGATCGCTTAAGCCCAAGAACTGGAGGCTGCTGTGAGCTGTGATGTCACAGCACTCTACCAAGGGCCACAAAGTGAGACTGTCTCTAAAATATATATATATATATATATCGATATAACTATTCTTGTAGATAATTTGACCTTGTCAGTCATCTGTTTAAAAGCCTTAAACAGATTCCATACCCTTCAATGTAGAAATTTTTCTTTTAAGAACACATGGTAGCTGAAATTTTTTTTCAGAACTTGAAACTCTCCTGAGGATAAATAATAAAATGCCAGTACATGTCCTTGAAAGCCAAGACATCCTAGGTACCAGGGAAAGAAATCTTGGAAAAATAGGAAAGCAAAAATGTTCCATTTTCCCTATGGCTGAGAAAAGTTAACACTGTTCTCTGACATTCTGGTTCTGATAAACCAAGAAAACTGAGAGCACACATAGAATTTCAGTTTTCCTTTTCTTGACCAATGTGGAGCCATATGCTAAAATGTATAACACTGCCCTGTTGGTGATGTGACAGGTGTCTTTCTGAATTAGGAACAGAAAGACCTCAAATTCTTATTGTTAAATACATCCTGGGGAGCACAACCAGTAACCCCAAAGCCTGCAACTCTGTTTTGCTCCCATTTCATGTGTCCTGATTATTAACTATAAAGTGAGATCTCTTGTTTTCTGAAAGAGTCAAATACTCTTTGACTTATCTCTGTTAAGCCGCAGACGGGGTCATCAGCATGCTCTTCCTTTCACTGTATGACCGAAAGTAAAATTAACCCACAACTTGGTTAGATTTTATAATTCAATTGAAAATTTCAAATCCTTTTAAAAACTATATGTTAATACAGTTTTAAGGAAATAATTTAAAATTTTTCTTAAATATGTGTGTCCAGAATACTTTGGAGTGTTCCTGACCCAGGAGGACGGTTTGGCCCTGGGGGCATGTCCAGCGTATCACAGCACAGAGATCAGAGGCCAGTGTGTCATGTTCTCCAGCTTGTTGGAAATGTTTTATGCAAAGAGAAAATAAAGCAGAACACAAAACTCTAAACATGGTCAGAGCTGAAGTGTTGAAAGTCTGTGTATACATTGCCGTTGGCTTTAGTGGCGAGATTATGACTGCTTTGGTGTTTAGATAGTCCTACAAATTTTCTACTTTTTCTTTAATGAATGTGACTTTTATAATCAAAAAAATATTAAATTACTGTAGGATAACCCAACAAGGCATGTAAAAGCATGTGTACGTATCCTAATACTTCTGTGCAGCATTCTAACAGTCTACCTGATTTTAGCTCAAAAAAAAAGTCAAAGCCTTGACAGGAAGTTGATTTATTTGCATTGACATCATGAACTCTGCCTTCCTCTGAAGGGAAACTTTGGCAAGAATCTGTTTCTTTTGTCTGGTTTTATATTTTTTTCTTGTCAATATCTAAGAAATCTGCATAGCTTAAAAACAAGTGTTAGTTACTTTTTTCATTATCAACATAACTCAAAGATGAATCTACCTAATGAAGACTGGAAAATATGTATAGACTTTATGGACCAAACTATGGACCCAGTGAAATCCAAAATTTAGTGGAAATGCTCTCATTTTTGAGAGAATTGAGAAAATCACTGAAACTATGCCTAAGTTCTGGATCAATTTATTAACACCAATGATAATTTTACATAGCATGATTAATCAAAAATAGCTTCTTTATGAACAGATGAAGCTCTGCACACGTGGTGTCACAGCACAGGGCCAGCAACTTAGGTGCTTGCTTCTGTTCATGAGGTATTCTTTCCCCCTATGACGAGGTTCATTTCCAAAACCAAAAATATTGTGATCTTTTGAACGCTGATATTCATAGCAAGGGGTGTCTTGTTCTCTGGAAGATGGTTCCCACTCTCGGCGGCAGCACCGGGGGGCACAGCAGGCCTTCCCGCTGCACGTCTCCATGGAATGCTCCCCAGCCATCTCACGGGTGCTGTCTCAGCAGCACTCCCCCTTGCTGGTGGTGGCCGCCTCCCATGAAACTTCTCCAGGCCCTGCGCTGTTGATTGCTGCCTGGAACCTCCCTTAAACGTCCAGCCCTTTGACTCTTTCTAGTCATCCCAAGTCTCTTCTGCCAAACAGAATTTTCCTTTCCCCTAACCCTCCTTCCCTAAGGATTTCTCTTGACACAAATCTGGTCTATTCCCACCAATACCTGGGAGTCTGGAACTCATCCCCTCCTCCTCTCTGGGCCCCCAGCCAATCCTCTCCCAACAGCAAACTCTCCCCTGCCAACCACTGCCTTCTCTGCTGCCCTGAGGATCCCACCACGTTCAAGACTGATTTGTCTCCTGCATGTGGCTCTGTGGCCTTCCCTGGTCCCTTTCATGTTGTCTAGCCTCCACCCCGCCTTAACTCTACTCCACCTTCCATATTGGTGCCAATGGGATTTCATCAAAACAAAATCTTCACCAAGTTCTTCTGTGGGATGCCACTGTGTCCATTCACTTAGTGCGACCTTCCAGCTACAATGAGGGTCTCCCCGATCTCTCCTCACTCACTGCCACCACCCTAGACAGGTGCAGCTTGTTTAGCTACACAGCCCTACCCACACCTCCTGAATAAGGCTCACCCTCTCCTCCTTCCTGCCTTAGCCCCAGACTTTTATATCTCTTTGTACTGAAGGACTATTCCCCAGCCACTCTGCCAGTGAACCCCACTTTCCTCCAGGTCTGTTGCATTGGGCATGCACTGCCTGCCCTTACACTGTTCTCTGGACCCTCAGTTCACCAGCCATGCCCTTCACTGCAGCATCCAGACCCTGCCCTGTGATGACTGGGTTCTCTGCTTCTGCGTCTCGCCTGTCCATTTCCGCCCTCAATCCTGGCCCGTAAAGAGCATCCTGAAACGTTCTGTGAAACAAGAAAGTGAATGTGTGATTCAAGTAAATGCAGCAGCATCATGAATCCTAATTAGACTACACCCTACTTATATTTAAAGAAAGATGAGGAAATAAACCAACTTAAAAGCAGTAAGATGGTAAAGAATATAGTGAGAGAAATTTAAAAGGAAAAACGGATTCATTAAGAAGGGATTCTTAGGAAGGAAAGTTAGCTTGTTTCTGAAGGTGGTTTCTGTCTCTAGTTAGCAGCAGAACAGCATCTAATTGCATCGTGCGCCACCAGCAGCAGGTGGTCCCAGAGACAGGCAATTATGGCTCGTAAGCAGCAAAGATGACAATCCTTGGCTATCATATTCTCAATTAAATCCTTTCTGCTTTTCCTCTAATTAAAAAGGGCCCAATTTCCCTCTTCATTATGCCAGATACATGAAGTACATCATCCATGAGATTGGAAAGAATAAAAATGTGTGCAGAACGGCATCACCTACAGGAAGGATGCCCCACGCCACTGGAGACACAGGGTGGTGGACAAAAGCTTAGGATGCGCAATTGTGCATTTGAACTTCTTTATGCTACACCTTTTAGACTCAAAGTTGTCTCCATGTTTAATGAGGGAAAGTTTCCAGGGGCAAGGAATTGTGTTTCTGTGTCCTGGCCCTGGCTCCTCATTCTTGATTGGGTTCTTGTTTGCAGGGTCTCACTCATCCTGTTAATTGGAGGCTGAGGCTCTCACCACCAATTTCTTCATTCCCTTCTATGAACCAATAGCTTATGCTTATCCTCATGATCTTTTAAAAAAAGTGACCTGGGACAAGCATAGGATCTTGGTTTACCACAGGTCTTGCCTTGACGCAGCCTCTTCTGCCCATTACCAGGGGAATTTACATCTCCTGCTGGGCAGGCAGCCAAGATTGCCTTTCCTCCCCAGAATAGAAGAATGGAGGGCATTGGGCAGAAAACTAGACCTGACAACCTGTCTGTGGCCCCAGCTCAGGGAACATCTTCACATGAGAAGACCCATACCCTCCTCTTGAGTTTTATTTCCAGTTGATTTTTGGACTGGAGGTATAAATTCCATCATTCCACTGTTACTACCATGACTGCTAATTCTATTCTTGAAATAGCTCCTTCAATGAAGAGCAGAATCTCTCTTTTAAATGATTGGTATTAACAAATCAATAAATAGTTAGTGCAATTTCTAAAATGGCCTGCATAGTCAAAAACATTTACATTTCTGTCACTTTTTCTCATGGTATGCAAACAATAGTTAGAGCAACACGTGACATCTCTCTGGAGGAGACAACTCACAGGCTGTGCAGGTGAAAACACAACCACGTGACGAAGCCTCCTCTGCTTCCTCTGAGCTCCATTCACATGAGAGCCCCATATGTGTTCTTTAGAGTTGTTTTGACTAACAAATTGTGAAGGCTCAGGCTTCATGTATTAAGTGGTGGTAGTTCTTGGGGATTACTTAAAGTGAGGTTTTCCATGTAAAATGCTCAAAGCTGTGCTTGGCACATGGTAAGCACTGTGAGAGCAGCAGACTAAGGAAGGTTGGAAAATTTATGCTGGAAGAAAATATAGAGACTTATTAGCAACCTCTTATGCCCCCAAACATGGTGCTCCAGGAAGACCAGGTACAAGGCAAGTTCGAAAGAAGAGATTTCCCAAAAACTTTAGAAGCCCAAGAATTATAATCATCAATTCTCCAACTTTCTGGATTGCACACTGTCTTATGACCATGTGACTGCATATTGGTAGAAATTCCTGATGCTTTCCCCTTTGCCAAGGGATAGTTCACATCCACACTTCACCTACAGGATGGAGCATCTCAGTAGGCGTGGCGCCCATCTGAACAACTGGGGAAGAATTACTGATATTCTAGAAGAATTAACTTGATAATAACAGATAGTAGAAGCTGGTAAGACAGCCATTTTATACACATCTTTCCCATCAAAAATGTTGTGATAAGGAGCTTGTCAGGAAAAGGAGACAATCAGAAATTTCCAAAAAATTGTAAGTAAATTTTTGGTTCCCTTTACATTTAAGGAATTTTTTCTTAAATACAAATCGTTGTTTCTCATTTTGCTACTTTAGGTGATCATTTTTAATATATTGTGACATCCCTGAAATCCTCAGAGATCTGGGCCAATAGATCATGCCTTTGGTCATCCCTCAGTGAGAGCTGCTCTCATTCAGGGAGACATAAAAGTGAGATCACCATCAGAGCTGGATTTCACCTGATAAGCCTCAGAATCTACATTCCCAGCCCAGTGTCAGGAAAACATTTCTCAGAGTTTCGGAGGGAGGGTATACTTTCATTGATACTTTTCACAGAAATTGAAAGATGGCATAGATTAGTCTAAAATATAAAATAGTCCCTAAGAGCCTAGAAAAACAATTATCCAAGTAAACCAGTTATTTCATAACGAATTCTTTTCTTTGTTGCCAACCACAGTGCCCTAGCCAGGGCTCTGCTGAGGTTTGGTGGGCACTGCAGTACACGCACACGGCCCATTTCCACAGTTACCCCTCCTGCCTCCACCCAAGCCTGACTCGATGTCTAAAATCACCACTTAGAGAGTCCCTTTGAGATTAAGGTCCAGTTCAGAAGGCCCCAGCTAAATAAAACCATTTAGGTTACTTATATTTGTTAACATATACCATACACTGGGTTCCAAGCATTTGGGATACATAAGTGAACAATTCAGATAGAAACCCCACTCCCGGGAGAGAGGACGGGGGAGGCAGCAGTGCTGGGTGGACATAGGGGCAGGAGTAGTACCACACAGGTACTGAGAGTCGGCTCTATTAAGAGTATCATTGTCTGGAAAATAAGGGTAATAATCAAGTTAGTATTGTGTTTATTATGGGAGTCTGACCCTGCGACCTACAGGTGCTGAAAACTGGAAATATATGCCTGAGTAATGTAGCCAGGGCAGGAACAGATGTGTCCACAGGGAGGAAGGTGGGAAGGGGTGAGGAGGTCGCAGGGAGCCCTGGCATGGCAGGGAAAGCCAATGCCAGACCTGTCAGCAGAGGATCTAGAGGTTCCTGCAGGACAGGGTTAGCAGCCATGTCCCAGAAAGGCAGAAGGTGCCTGTCCCAGAAAGGGGTCCCCAGTGTTGACGATGGATGGCACAAGAATGTCCACTCTGCAGCAAATGGTCAGCCTCTGAGTGAACAGGGCAGCATCAACACACGTGGCCAGCAGAGCTCTCACTAGGAACATGTGACCTCACATTATATCAAAATCTGCCATTGTGGGGAGCAAATGGTGGCCCCAAAATGATACATTCCAGTCTTAACTCTTAGGACCTTTGCAGAGCGGGAAGGAAAAAAGGACACTCTGGGTTCAACCAGCACAGCAGGAGGCACCACAGGGAAGGGGTAGAGACAGGAGGAAGGTGGGAGGCGGCCCTGGGTGAAAAAGGAAGAAGCTACTTAAAAGGCAAATACAGAATCACGAATTACCTATCATAGCAGCCGTAGGAGAGAAATCTGACCGGCTCCTAAAGGGAAACCCACGCAAAACGTTGCATCCTATGTGGACCCATTCAGGCTCTGAGATGCCATCCTGCTGCAAAGAGCAAGTTTCTGAATAAACTTTAGATTCTGAATCACACAAGCCACTGCAACTTCTTGTCTGAAAAATGGGCACACGAGAATATCCCCACGTGCTTTCAGTAGAGATGGCCACAACCATGTTTACTTCTTTTATTTCCTAATTTGAAAGTAATGTTTATACAAATTTTTAGGAAAATGTTTTAACTGAGTAAAACTTGGCATAAGCAATTCAAACTAATGCATGGCTTTAGATGCTAATGATCCTTTTTTTTTTTAATCTTAAGTAATGTTGTGCATTTTGAGTGTCTTTGTCTCTGTGCATGGACTATTTGTGGAGGACTTCAAGAGTACCAACCATTCAAATGTCCCCCAAACACATCTCATGTACCAGTTTAAGGAAACTGAGAGTATGTCTCAGGGTAGGGTACAACTACAACTTGGACTTTACCTGACAAATGCAGGCAATGTAACCTAATCTTCTGTACCCTCATTTTAACCTAAAATTAAAAATGAAAGAATATGTCGATATGTTTTCTTTTGCTAATAAGCCATCCGTCAAAGTTTAGGGACTAAAATACGCATCATTCTAAAGCAGAGATGAAGGTTGCCTCCCACATATCTGTCGTTTGCAGAAATATCCATTTCATCACGTTTCATCTGCAGAGAAAGAGCTTCTCAGAAACAGAAGCTTGTCCAAGAGGAATAAGACTCGGTATTGGGTGAACACAGCAGAACTGGCCCCAAGCAACAGAGCTGACATCTGGAAATATTTCTATTTTCCTGTTTCTCATTGAGCCTCACTGATGAAAACCGGGCATGCTCTAGGGTTGACCAGTATTGACCAAGAGCTCAAGAGAGACTTGAAAATAATTAATAATTACGTGCAATTTCTTTACTGGAAATTCTGACTTGCTGTCACCATTAAAAAGTTGTTTTTTAATGCTGTTTTGGCTTCAAATTCTGTTGAAAGTAAACCACGTGAGAAAGTCTTAGAAAAAATTGCAGAGCGTAATATTTGCAAAACGGTCTTTACATAATCATCGTGACTTTAAATATGATAAAAGACACATCCTATGAAAATTGTCCTATTGCTGAGTGATGCCCTTACATCATTACACTGCACCAGCCAACAGCATCATGTGCTGTGTGAGAGAAACAGCCTGTGGGATTGAAGAGAAATAGGGCAATCACAGCGGTAATACTGTGAAAGGCTTCTGAGCAATCTTTCATTGACAAGAAAGCTCTGGCATGTAAAAAAGAAGAAAGCAATGGAGAGAAGCTTACTTTTATCTTTGATTTAATAATTTACTGGTAGAAGATAACAGGACAGATGGCCCAGTAGATCATGTATTTGCAAACAGCTTCATACAAACTTACTGGAATACTGTAAATGACAAAGAAAGTTGCTGTTAATAAAGTCTTTTTTTATTTTTTTTTGGTATGTCTCAGTAATGGTTCAACAAATACACAATGTTCCCGCCATAAGAAGAACAAGACATCAATCCAAGATCACAGAGACGTCATAGGAGGAAAGTGGAAATAGCTTTCTTCAAAGCAGAACAATCAGTTTAAGAAGTCAGGAAAATATTTAATAATGATTTACAAAATTTCTATGCAATAACCACAGAATCTGGGATAGAGCCCTGGAAAGAGACGTCAGCTGTTTCAAAAACCCAACTCTCTGGCTTAGTTTGGGTTTGTATCCCAAGTTATACCAGATGAGTACGGGGGTCCTTATTTTCATAAACAGGAAAACGTTATTCATGCTCATGGGAAGAACACATAGGGTAGCGTATGAAACGTAACTTCACACCCATTCAAAGGTTGTTTTTAAAAACAGTCTCACTTGCTTACAGAATGTTTTGCCCCCAGAGTTAAGTATGAACGCTCTGTGGATTTGATGAGCTGGAATCTACAAAGATGATGTTTACGATATGAAATGTCCATGCTGATCTACTTAGTATTTTCTTTTAGCACCTTTGAAACTTGTTTTTCTCTCAGAGAGACTGAGCACTACCCAGGAAGGGGGTGGACCTGTAGGGAAACTGCACGAGTCCCTGTGATTATTAAAATTTGAAGCGCCAGCCATCACGTGGAGGATAGATAAGCACTCTCGTGTTTACCTGGCACTGCTGTAGGCTGGAAACTTCTAACCTAATCTGGAACTTTTTTGACTATCTGAGATTTCGGAACCAGAGAGTTTTCTTCTGGTTGAGAAGGGCCAGGCAAACAATCTCCAGGCGATGTTGCTCCCACTTGCTTCCTAAATCCCTTCTGCTTTGTGGGTACCTAACTGTATTCCAATGAGTCCTGATCACTCAACTATTCCAGAGCATTTCATTAAGCAAAGATTTGGTCCCCACTTCTGAATAATTTAAAGCAACTACACCCTTAAGGGCAATGCTTATTAAAATAAACAAGGCTATGTGAACTCACAGGCCGATTTCCGAATATGACGCAGCAGAACAATTCCTAATTAAAGGAATGTCTGCTTCGCGGAACCTAAATGTATGTTTGGGTTTTTATCACCAATGCTGAACACAAAGCAAATAGATCACAAATATTCAAACGTGGGTAACTTTCATGAGCCTAAAAGTCGTGTTCTAAAAGGAAATAGGAGGCCTGTCACAGCAAACAGCACACAGCCTTTGTGAGATGACAAGTGCCAAGCTGGTGTCAGCAGGCAGCAGGCGGTGTGTTGTTCATTTAGCTCAGAGATTCTTTTTTTTTTTTTTTTAAATTTCAGATTACTATGAGGGTACAAATGCTTGCTTTTGTTAGATTACATTGCTTGCTTTTGTTAGGTAAAGTCCAAATTATAGTTGAGCCCCTTCCATTATGCCCATTAGGGGAGAGCTCACTGAAGTCCCTCCCTCTTCCCTGCCACCCTCGCACGACAGAGAGTCTGTCTTTATTAGGGGGACGTTTTACCAGCTTTATACTTTGAAACTAACTCTCATATATAAAACCAGGTTAAATCCCAGATCTCCTGCTTATTACTTGTGTGATCTTGAGTGATTTTTCTCTCTTACCTTGATTTTTCTCAGCTATGCAACAAAATTATGAACCTCCCTCAGACCGTGGAAATGGGATAAAATTAAGCGGAGTGCTTGATGGTGGTATATATTCTTAGAATTATTTTTAAGGTCCATTCAAATTGGTGTTTAAAATCAAGCACGTGCATTCACCTAAGCACTGAGAACTCTATTTCCACGGCTGCATTACACAGTGAGTAAGAAGACATGGTGAAGTTAGAGTTTCATGGAACAATTAAGCACACATCAGGCTAAAAGTTCCCTGGAAATGAAAAGAAGTCACTTGTGAAGAATCTAATTTAAACTGCCATCGAGTTCCGTGTCTGATATAATAAACACGACCAAGCATTCAAGTGCACAATTAGTGTGTTTATGACTAATCTCTCCTCCCAAATCCCAGTTCATATAACATGATTGGCCTTCTGCAGTGTTCCAGGTCCTGTGCACTCGATTTCACATTCATTATTTTTTTCCTTGTCACATCCTTTTTTTAGAGTATTATCAATTCAATATTTGGAAATGAGAAGATAGTGACTCAGGCCATGTGGGGACATCACTAAGGCTGCTCAGTGGCCAGGACAAAATGCACTGTAGCCTTTGTATTCCGACTGTGGGTCTGTTCAAATAATCTACATCCCTAAATCCCAGGCACCGACCAGGTGCCGAGCGTGTAATAACAGCGCCCAACTGCCTATATTGGAATAATTGCCTGGCATTTCATCACCCGCTGTCCGCCAGGGCAGCCACCTCCAGTCTGGACTCTCGTCCTCTGTCCCGGGGTCTTTGATGTTTCCCCCACATCCCAAAGCCCCCTCCAACTCCTCTAATTGCATCAGACCCCACTATTTTACTCTATTAGAACTCCTCACACTTTTTCTCAATTTCTCAATAGCATTCATCATCATCTTTAATTACTCGTGTCTCTTTATTTAGTGAGTCCCTCCACGAGGCTGTAAGCACGTGGAAGGCTGGCTTCCTTTCTGTTTCTGCACTTGCTTCCAGCCATGTGCAGGGCCGGCCTGCACACAGGAGTGTGTCCTGAGGGCTTGAACACTGGAATGAATGAAGAAACAAATGACATCAGCAAATGCATACTGCTTGCAAAAGCCTTTAGAAAAGTTCTAAATTGGACACATTTCCATCCTGCTACAATGTTGAATGTTTCCTGCAAACAATTAGAAAAACCCCACCTAAGGGAGGAAGGAGAGAGCAGGTTGAAACCAGAGATGTTGATATAATGTTTCACTTTGTTTATTTTATGTAGTCTACAAATATTTACCCCATGAGCCTCAATCCATTTTAAAAATCATCAACAAATAATTTCCAGTTAATGAGAATTGCACCTCCTCTTAGTCCGTCCTCCTGTCACCTGAGTCCATCAACGAAGAAGCCAATGAGAGAGCACCGGTTTCACTTTTATTTCCAGAAAAGCCAGTGATTGCGGAGTGCAGCAAGGACATGCCTCAAAGAGCTGCTCGGCCCCTCTTCCTCTTTGCCGCACTTCGTTCTCACAGTAAAAGTCATTACTCATCGTAGAAAAGTCAAACAGATCCCCCCCCTGAGGTTACAAAGTTACCCAATGCCTTCCTATCTTAAAGTGGTTATATCATCAAAGCATTTTTATTCTAGACTAAATTTATAGTTAGTCAACCATTCACTGGGTGCACAGCGTTCCCTGGGCCCTTGACCTTGGAGTCCAGTCCCCAGCTTATCTATGACATAAACCTCAGAAGTGCACAAACAGCCTCCAGATGTCGGCGTGGAGGCTCATCCAGCCGCGTTAGGGCCTGGCCAGCGTGTCCTGCAGGAAACGGCTGTTCAGGTGAACAGTGGCTGGTAACACCAATTCTGCTCACACTTCTTTAGAGGAATGTCAGATAAAGTGTTACCAGTCCGCATTCTCCAGAGGATAGTACACATGTAACCACACAGGAGAAGATTCACTCTGGGGACCGGCTCACACAATCGTGAGGCTGGAGACCCAGGTGGGTAAGGGGCTTGATCCTGAGCTCTGAGACCCAAGGAGTGGAGGGCAGGAAGGCCACTGGTGAGGTTCCCAAAGTCCACAGGCCCAGAAACCAGGATTGCTGATGTTCAAACTGGATGTCCCCATTCAAGAAGAGAGAGAGAATGTGTGTGTTCCCCTTTCTCTGACTTTTATTTCTTTCCAAGTCCTCAATGGATTTGGATGAAGCCCACACACATGGGTGAGGCGATCTTCTTTGCTCAGTCCACCGGCTCAAGCATTAACTGACCTCTTCAGGAAACACCCTCACACACACCCCAGAAATAATGTTTAACCAGCTATCTGGACATCCTGAGCCCAGCCAAGTTGCCACATAAAACTAATCATTGCATAGTGAGGGGGCCAAATGCCCAGTTGCAATAATAGCTGAAGAAATTATAACTGCTTAAGAAATTACAGCCATCCTGAAATAGAATATTTGCTGTTTTTCTTATTTTACCTACAAGAAAATTAAGGCTTATAGATGTTGACGAAAAGCTCAAGATCAAGATACTATCCATGCAGGGGACTCATTCCCTGTGGGGCTGAGAGTTGGATCTGAGAGCAGCCGACGGAAGCTCAGGTAGGCTGGTGTGTCAGTGGTGAGCCCTTCTGCAACCCTGACAGTGACAGGCTGAGATGCATCCTTACTGCAGCCAACAGCCCACGTGCCTGCAAAGCCCAGTGCGTTTGGCTGCAGCTCCCCATCCACACGGCTTGCCTTTACTTAATAATTCACGTTTGGCTGGTGACATTCTTCCATAAACACCTGCCTCACGCCATCTCCAGAGAAAGAGAAGTGAGGAGCTGAGAACCCCGTGGCAGTATTTCTCCCACCCTCTGCTTTCTACTTTAACCAGCCTGCTTTGTGTACACTCAACTCTGGACCCTCCCACTCCCCCATCCCCTGCCCCACGTCTCTGGAATGTCCCCAAACAGGCCTCTACAGCCCTGAAAATATCACAGCCACAAAAGGTAAATTAATGTGTCCTATAAGCCACATCATGTCCTAAAAATCTCTATTCTTTATAAAACTGATATAATGGAAAAAAACAAATCAATTTTGATGACATCATTTAACCAGTATGATGGTTACTTTTAAGAGTCCACCTGATGTGACACGGTGCCCAGTTGTTTGTTCAAACATCAGTCTAGACATTTTTGTGCAGGTTTTTGCTTTTGTAGATGTGAGTCCCATTCCAGCAGACTGTGAATCAAGCAGACTGCACTCCAGGACATGGGAGGGCCTCGTCCCATCCCTATGAGCAAAGATGGATGAGATTTCCCAAAGTAGAAAAAATTCTGCCTCAAGATGGCCGTTTCCAGCCTGCTGTCCTGTGGAATTTGAATATGAGACAAAACATCAACTCTCACCTGAATTTCCATACCATGAGTCGACCTTGAATTTCAGACCAGCCAGTAAACAGCTGAAGTAATTGCATAAGCTAATCTCTTAAAGCAAATCTCCCTCTCTAAGTATATACATATATGGAGGCATTAATATAAATACATATGTGTGAGTATATTTGGAGACTACGTATATGAATATATACATCTGTACAGACATTTACATATAGTCTGCATGTAAATACGTTTCACATAAGATAGATAAGTGTATAATCACCACTTCATGTGTCCCTCTCTACACACACGGGAAGAAAGACATCTGGAGAGAGCTGCGCACTGTCAGTCTCCCCGCGGGGGCCTCCGGAGCATCCCGACGGACGCAGCTTGTCAAAACCTTCCTCACCACAGATGTTTCCATAGTAAATTTCCTGGCTATTCCTGTTGTTTCCTGGTTGTACAGAGAGTTCCCTTGTTTCCCTTTGTTTCTTGTTTCATGGTCCAAGAGCCACAAACCAGTGTGGTTTTCCTGAGGGCTGTGTCCAGCGCCGGAGGACGGCACTGCTGTAATATTTGTATATTTATGAGTCTAGTCGGGTACCTATAAATGGACTATAATCATGACTATGGTATAAAAAAATAACATCAGAGAGTAGCTCCATTTTTATAAAAATATATACTTAGGTTTTATTCAAATTTCCAAAATTAAAGACATAGAGCTTAAGGACTTCTTTACTGAAAGAGTTAACAATTTTAATTTGTATTTTTTACATTTTGATTTGAATAGGTAATTTGGGATGCTAGGGACAAAGGACAGTTCTTGAAGAAATACCTGAAAAATAATTTTGACTTTTTTTTATTTTTTATTTTTATTTATTTATTTATTATTTATTTTTATTAAATCATAGCTGTGTACATTAGTATGATCATGGGGCACCATACACTTGGTTCATAGATGATTTGACACATTTTCATCACACTAGTTAACATAGCTTTCATAGCATTTTCTTAGTTATTTTGCTAAGACCTTTACATTCCACATTTACTAGGATTCACATATACCCTTGTAAGATGCACCGCAGGTGTAATCCCATTAATCCCCCTCCCTCCATCTACCTCCCCCCTCCCTCCCCTCCCTTTCCCCCTTCTCCCTATTCTTAGGTTGTAACTGGGTTATAGCTTTCATGTGAAGGTCCTACATTAGTTTCATAATAAGGGTGAGTACATTGGATACTTTTTCTTCTACTCTTGAGACACTTTACTAAGAAGAATATGTTCTAGCTCCATCCATGTAAACATGAAAGAGGTAAAGTCTCCAAAAACTTTTACATTTTCTTTAATATACTTTTAAAAACTACACTTTAAACATGGTATTATATCATTTAATCCTTTAGATCACTACTGTGTATAGAATATAAGTTTTGTTAAAATTATATGAAATGAAAACATAAACTGTGCAGAGTAAATATACATTTTCAAATTACACATGTTACTGTATGACTAATGTGATCCACACTGATCCAGGAACGGAACACTCAGATACAAGAAATGATCTTTAATTTAGTTGCATTCTATTCTGATGACTTTCAGTGACTTAAAAACTATAGCTTTATATGTTTTTATTTCTTGATTATAAAGGCACACTTGTCAGAAAGGATGGTGGAACGTACTTCATGAAACTCCTTTCCAGTTGATCTGTACCTGTAAGGTGTTTGTCCCCACTGGGTGTGGTCTCCACGCGCACTTGCGAGAGTCTGCTCAGTGGGAGCAGCTGAGCTGAACATGCAGCCCGGCAGCTCCACAGCCGCAGGCAAGGTGACTTCACACAAGGGACACAGGAGCACAGGTGCCACGGGGCAAAGTGACTCCATGCGAGAGACACAGGAGTGCAGGTGCCACGGGGCAGACGCCTGAAGGATGAGAAGGAACAGGCAAAGTGGAGACCTGGCTGAGGGCGCTGAGCAGGACGGTCTGATAGTGAGGCATGCAGGTGGGATCTTCCTCTGTGGTCCAGAGAACAAGGGGGAGGGGTGGGATTTCAGGGAGCACTTTGCCTTCGATCTGTTTCATCATTTGGGGTTACATGAAATAAATCACAGTATTTGCTTCCAAAAATGCTTTTAAAATCAGCAAATGAGTAAAGCATCACAAGAATGGAGAGGCATGAATCCTATGTACTCAATTTTGATATGAGGACAATTAATGACAATTAAGGTTATGGGGGGGAGGAAAAGCAGAAAGAGGGACGGAGGGAGGGGGTGGGGCCTTGGTGTGTGTCACACTTTATGGGGGCAAGACATGATTGCAAGAGGGACTTTGCCTAACAATTGCAATCAGTGTAACCTGGCTTATTGTACCCTCAATGAATCCCCAACAATAAAAAAAAAAAAGAAAGAAAATGGCGTACCTAGCATGCCACATCATTTGTTCCCATTAAAAATAATTTTCTTCGCATGAAGGAAATGATTAAAATGTGTTGAAAGTAAAAAAAAAAACAAAAAAAACAGCGAATGATGCCATTTCGCTCTTTGCTCTAGTGTCACCGAGACTTACAGCCATATCTGCGAGCCCGTGCTCATGATTCTGTGATGCTCTAGAGAGTTTGCATGAGGTACTCAGCTTACCTACCCCTTGCTTTACTTTTCTGTCTGTGTTTTGTGTTTAACCCTCCCTGGGTGTCACTGATGTATCCTGTCCCACTGCGTGTGCATTGTAAGCCCATCAGTTGCTTTGTGAAGAGGGAGGAACAGCAGACATCCCCAGGCACAGGAGGCCGGCCCCAGAGGCACAGTGACTTGACAGGAAGATGCAGGTTGACGTGGGGGTGCTGTGGGAGTGGAAATAATGAATGGAAGTTTCTGTGTGGAGAGAAGGGCTTGGAAGATGGGAAAGAAGCCAGAGGGAAAGGCCAGGTTGGGGTCAGCACCTCTGCAAAGATTGAGGACGTGGCAATGGACACAATAATACGCCCCAAAGATGGCTACATCCCACCCCCAGAACCTAGGAGTATGTCACGTTAGGGGACTTTGTAGATGTGATTAAGGGCGGGAACCTTGAGACAGAGAGATCATCCTGTACTATCCAGACAAGCTCAATGTTGTTACATCATCCCAAAAAACAGGATCTTTTCTAGTCCTTATCAGAGAGAGAAGGGTGACATTGGTGGTTTTGAAAGGGGAAAGCAGCCATCTACCACGGGACCCAGGAAGCTTCCAGAAGCTGGAAAAGAAAAGGAAATGGATTCATGAGGAGAGCCCCCGGAAGGGAGGAAGCCAGCTAGGCACCTCGATTTTAGCCAAGTGGTACACGTGTTGGGCTTCTCACATCCAGATCTGCCAAATAACAAATTTATACTGTTGGAAGCCACTAAGGTGTAGAAATTCGTTATGTCAGCAACAGGGAACTACTACACCAGTCAACAAAGGGGATGAGCCCAGGGAGGATGGGCCCAAGAGCAGCTGTCGCCCCTGCGGCTGCCCCACATCAGTGAGCTGCCAGCACAGGAGCAGCATCTGCATATGTGCAAATGTGTGAGACTGTGTGTGTGTGTGCAGGTGTGTGAGACTATGTGTGTGTGTGTGCGGGTGTGTGAGCATGTGTGTGTTACTGTGTGCATGTGTGTAAGACTGCACGTGTGTGTGCACCTGTGTGTGACTGTGTGCATGTGTGTGCCCATGTGTAACTGTACATGTATGTGAGACTATGTGTACATGTGAGCATGCATGATGAAGTGTGTGTGCATGTGTGTGACTATGTATGTGTACATGTGACTGTGTGGGTACATGTGGCTGTGTGTGTGCATGTGTGTGCACATGAGTGTGACTGCATGTGTGCACGTGTCACTGTGTATGTGCTTATGTACATGTGTGTGCTGAGTGTGCATTCGTGTGTGTGCATGTCTGTGTAGATGTGACTGTGTCTGTGTGCATGTGTGTTGTGACGTGTGTGCCTGAGTGTGTTCATGTATGTGCATGTGTGTGACTGGGTGTATGCATGTATGCTTGTGACTATGTGCATGTGTGTGCCCATGTGTGTACATTCCTGCATATGCATGTGTGTGATTGTGTGTGAGCATGTGACAGTGTACTATGTGCCTACGTACATGTGTGTGCATATCTGTGCAGATGTGACTGTGTGTGTACATGTGCATGTGTGCCCCTGAGTGTGTTCATGTATGTGCATGTGTGTGACTGTGTGTGTGCGTGTGACTGTGTGCATATGAATATAATTTAGAGTGTGTGTATGCGACACAAGTCCTCTCAGCAGAGTGATTGCTGCTTCACTCCCGGTCTCCAAACCTCACACACCAGAAACGCCTCTTGCAGACCATTGTAACTGGAAAGGTACCAGGAAGGGAATTCTGGGAAACATTGTCCGGGGAGCCAGACTGACACCTTCGAACACGCCACAGCCTGCCCCTGCCAGAATGGTACACATGCACATCTCTCCACACTGTAGTTCGTCTTCAGATAAAGAGGTGATACAGGCATGTTTTGCTTGATAAAATGTATCTCACCTGCAACCCAAACACACTAGCACATTCCCCAGAGATGATGTGGTCATATTATGCTTGTGGATCTATGGAGTATCTTATATCACCAGCAAAAGGACGATGTGAAACCCTAGCTGATATGGGGGGTCAGCTTAGTTTGCGGGTGCAAGGCAAGAGTAGATGTGACTTTCTACACCCTGGCTCAGGGTGGCCGGGAAAACGCAGTGGAGAGGAAACCTGCCCGTGAACAGAGCCGTGAGCAGTGCACACGCCGCCCACTGTGTGCACAGAGAGAGATGACCACAGGGCATAGACAGCAGCTCGTGACCAGTGGCCTGAACTGCTGGTCAGAAACCTGGAAAATGGAAGACCATATGATGGGCACAGGGAACTCTGGGTAGAGGCAAGTGGAAGGCCATGTGGGTACCAGGCATGACGATTCCGCAGACACCTAAACAACCAAGTGGGCAAAATGACCAAGTTGACATCAGGCATTCCTTATCATTGGCTAGAATCATGGAAGATTCTTCTAGACTCTGAAGGCAAAAACTGTGTCACCCTGATGGATCTTCGCATTGCAGGCACTTTGCATTGTGTCTGCTACATACAGACACTCGTTGTATGTTCGTGGAAAGAAGGAACAAATGTCTTCTACTCCAGAATCCTCCTTTGCTGGTATTTTTTCCCCCATTTTATTCTGTCCTTCATTTGGAAACAAAAGGAAAAAAAATAAACAAATGCATGGAAACCACTGTGTGGTGTACAAATCACTTTCATGTTCACTTCCAAAGCCAAGGGGATTCATCTCTGAAAAAGTGTGACATGACTGGGTTTGGTTGTGCTTTTTAGTGCCTCTGTTCCCAGACCCGGAGCCCAGAGAAGTGACATGTGCCTGGCAGGCTTGAGGACAGTGAGATACTTAAATGCCTAATTTTTCCACCCACCATCAACAATGTTCAGGGACTCCAAGATACTAAAAGCATGGAATAATAAATTCATATTTATGTTTTAGCTAGGGAAAAAAAACCTTAGTCTTTTTTTAAGATAATAATTATATCAAGCAAATTTGACAGCCTAAGGCTGTTTTTCTGTTCCCCAGACAAGGTCTTTCTTACAGTAAGATATAAATAATGACCCAACTTTTTTAGACTCGGGAAGCCCACACATTCTGTAAATTTATAGTTGTCTTCCATCTGTGGGGAAAATAATTGAATCTGGACGAAAAAGGAAAAAGTTTGAATTTTTCAACTCTATAAATATGGTTCTTTATTAAAAATAAAAAGGTAAATCCTTTCACTATAAATGTAGTTAATTTTACCTTGAAAATTTGTATGAAAATACCTTTGAAATTTAGTTTGCATTTTAATTTAATAGATAAAGAAAAAACCACTTGAATCACAATAGCATCTGAGGTAGCACAACAGTAAGGCCTGCTGCTCCTGCGGACATCTGTGTGTTTTGTGTATTTCCAGACCGTGAGCGGCTCATGGTCGGTTGAATCTCCCATCTAGCTCCGGCCAAGTCCAGCCCACCACCCGGCATGCAGTTCCCCTGGTCCTCAGCCCAGGGCCTTGAGCCGGCAGCAACCCTTTTCCAATGAACACACAGATTCTGAATGCTGTTTGCAGCATTTCCATCTCCATGTAGGTCTGGAGAACTGAATTTACACCCTTTCCAAATTCTTCAGAAACAAATTTCAATGACATAAATCAGAGGTGCTGAGAGTAACGGATGACAGGTTCATTTATGTGGAGTGTTGCGATGATGGACCATCTCACACAAACACATGATTTGGCAAGTGCTGCCTTTTGAGCTCAGACACCATTATTTCAAAAATTACTGCAAGATGGGATGAGTCAAAGCCACTGAAGCAGGCTGGTAAGAGGCCTTCCTGACTCCAGGGTCTGCATTCTCAACTGCTTCAGGGACAGCATTCCAAGGCTAAGCTGTCTAATTTCCACGAACACAACAGAAGAGAGGCGAACCACTATGTCCCTGAGGTGGCCAGTGGTGTGGCCCCTGCAGCCTTATCCACTGGGCAGCTTAGGACTTCCTGCTGCCCTAATATCTACCTATAAGTGCTTCTTTTCTTCTCATTATTAAAATCAGACAACTAGACATGCTGATCGGACGTCTCACAGTACGCTGACTCACCATTTGTCTGCCCTCTGTGTGTTTTTGTTCGTGGCCTCTGTCCAGTTTTCTGGTAGGTCTTTGCCTTGTCCTCCTGAGCAGCCCTTACTGGTACGCAGGCCAATTCTACCTTAAAGACAACATGAACATGCTGTCCTGGTCTGACGCTTGCTTTTAACTCCACCTGTGTTGTACTTATTCCAACCCATACTTTTCTTCACGTAATGAAATCTGTTTTGTATTTCATCAAGATAGACTTCATTTTTTAGACAAAAATGCAATTAAATTATTTCATTGAATGAAGATTTAAAAATATTTTTAAACACCTGAGTTGCATTTCATCAAGTACAAGTACAAATGATGAAACCAATTAAACTGTCCTAAAATACCAATGCTTTTATTTTTAATGTGATGTATCTTGATTTTATTCTGAAAGTGTTGAATATTTTTATTCTTAGTGGGAAACAGGTGGAATACAGGGATGAGAACTGTGCTAACTAACATGGCAGCTGCCAGGGGTGGGGGTTCTGTGGCCTTCTAGATCCCTGAGTATAGTAAAATTTAAAACACCACATAATAAAGTAAGTTTCTACAAAATGATCTTCCTAGATTGACCAGCACATTAGAACTTTAGTAAGCTGTAAGGGCTAAATTGATGACTGCTACACTCATGATTTAGTTTTAATGTCCCCCACCTGACTGGCGCCACTGCCACACAAGGCTGGTTGGCGAGAGTTTATGAGAGTTGAGTACATCAGTCTGTTATCAGCTTTTGGCAACAGAGCAATGGTGAAATCTGTGAATGGCTGTACAGCTTAACAATATTTTTTGGTTATGTCTGCTTAACAGCCCAACTTGTCAAAGACCAAGAGAATGTCAGAGGAAGGAAACAGATTTTATAGTGAGGACTGGGAATTGCAATATCATCTTGTTTCTGGTAAAGATAAGATGATTTTCTTGTGTTGTGATACTGCAACATCCACATAAAAGAAATTCAGTTCTCTGCAGCATGATGCCACTCATAAGGGCCATACATATTTTAAATTAGGAGAGTCGTGAAAGGTTGTATTGCAGAAATTAAAAGATGAAAAGCAAAAACAAAGAATTTTTCAAGCAGCAATAAGACTTGGAAACCATGCCACTGACACAATTTATAAGATAGCTTATATTCTTGGTAAAAAGGGAAGCCATTCATCGATGCAGAAACTGAAAGAATGCATTAAAGTTGGGGGACGTTTAGGCTTCAGTAGTGTCTCCAACTGCTTCCTTCAACTGAACATAACCGATCGCAGCATGACTTAGCCTTCAACTTAACAGAACAACTTTCTGCCATACTTTAAAAGAGAATATATATTATTCAATCACTTTGGATGAATTAACTGATACTACTGACTTGGTGAAGGTTTTATACTTCATTCAGGTCATAACGGAAGGTTTTCTTTGCTATAAAGAGTTACTCACTTGGGGTACTCTTGTGAACAGACAACATAGAGGGAATGGCTGTCTTCAACGACTTTCAACATAAATGTTGTGAAGTTGGACTGAACTTGGTAAATTTAATGAGTGTTTGTACAGATAGAGCATCTTCCATGATGGGAAAACATAGGGGTTTTAATGGACAGATTGTAGATCCAGACACTCCCATTTCTTTTCCTTGCATATACATTAGCAAAATCTCTGTGCTAAAGCTACTGTTAATATTTTAAGTGACACTTTGTGACAAGTTATAAGTATTGTTAACTATATTCATGCAAATGCAACAAGGTATCGTCAGTTTCGTAACATGCTAAAGTTGAACAATGGGGATTTGCAACATTATTCTAAAGTGCTTTGGTTATTTGGAAACAGGTATCAGCCACAGCCAAAATTTTATCTCTGTAAGAAAAGATAGTTACATTTTATGAAGATCAGAATCCACATTTGTGAATAATTGAAAGCATATTTCTATTGGAATGCAGTATTTCTGTGTGATGTCACATCCAATCACTTTCCCATTTTTCATAAAGGTGTTCCTGGGAAAAGGAAGATCCCAGGTGTCCAGGGACAAATCACTCATCTGTTAAATGTTTAGTCTAATTCAAGAAAACAAATTGTGTTGATTATCTTTTTCTTTCCAATGAGAGGTACTCGATAACTATTTTTTCAGTCCTGTTTTTGAACAGGGTAGCTGGGAGGGGATGTGATTCCTAATGTCTTTTTCCTCCCCAGAGATGTTTTCCTTATTGCTCCCCAATTGTATGAAGACCAGGAAACTAATCACCCTAGTGGATTCAATGCCTGACCTCAGGGAGGCCTTGGGTGCCTGGCCACCTCACTGTGGAAACCTGCCAGTGGTCCAGGTCTGCTGGGACGGCACAGCCAGATGACCGGCAGTTCCCTGCACAAGATGTTCTCTGGGGTCCTGGCTAGGACCAGGCCGGTTCTCCTGAATTTCAATTGCTCGCAAGGGCTGCCTTTTCCAGCCCGGGAGAGGAGAGGCACCTCTCTGTGGAACAGAATGGCAGCAGCCTGGGTCCTTTCTTCTGGGACTCACACCTTTAGAATTCCTTGGAAAAACAGCGATCTCAAGACAATAGACATTTATATCAGGCAGCCCACTGGGCTGTTCGTGCCCAATGTGAAGTTTCTGTTCTGTAGTCCTCAGACGGCCGTACAGTCAACCCCTGGTCCAGTCCTGAGGCTACCAGGGTTTTCCTTCTCCCCACTTTTACTCCCTTACCCATGACAGGCCCTCCTCATTCCAAACAGTCTTACGCCTTTGTTTTCCCTTCTCACAAAAATGAGGAAAAGTGCTGTTTTAGGCAAGAGAAAAGGGCAGGGAGCAAAATACCTGACACTGTGGCCTGCTGCTTCTCCCGCATCCTCACGGGCGTGCACAGGAACACACGTGTCCCCCCCCCCCACACACACCTTACAGAGGAAAAGAGGAAGGAGAGCCGCAGTCCCTGCAGAAGGGGGAGGAAAAGGTGCCCAGTGCAGGGCTGGGGCCAGAGAGGACGCCGTGAGCCTCGGGAAACAAAATGCTGGAGTGACACTGGCTTAAATGGGTTAGGGTGTATTTTTTCTCCTCTAACAAGGGACCTGGACATAGCTACCAGGTACTGTCAGTTGGGACCACCCCCATGGCAGGGCTTCCTGCATCAGCCGCACAGTCGCCAGAGCAGCCACATCCAGAGCACAAATGGCCGGGCGAGGGGCAGCCCTCAGAAACCCCCTGCTGCTCCCCTTTCATGTATCATGGCCAAGACCTGGGACGTCTGGTCCCCCCTGGGTGTCACAGAAGCTGGAAAGTAAGCACCTCAGCTGGGGAGGCACAGCCTGGTCCATGTAGTCAGGCAGTGGTGACAAGGAAGGCACATGTGCGTGGAACTGGCGGGGAGCTGGTGCTGCAGCCCCCCGTCCCCCACCCTGCCCTCCGCGCCGGCCCCTCTCAGCTACCCCACTTCTCTGAGGGATGTAGAGATTCCTGACAAAACTAGGTGCTAGCTGACCTTGTTACGTTCACCTGACACCCAGATAATGGTGTGCACGCAGGAGGAATGTGCCTTTGCACCTCACGGTTCAGTTCATTTGCACATTGTGGAAATATCTGCCTTTTTGTTAGGAAGAGTCCAGAGTCAATTTGCAAAGTAAATGAACTTCCCTCTCATAAAAACTTATCTGTAAATAAGCATCTGTATGTTCTGTGAAAACACTAGTTTTCCTTTCCCCGGATCAGGCAAAGTTTACTGGCTGTCATTGAAAAAGCAAATTCGGTAATAAGAGAAAAAACCAAGAATGTGTAAAATTAAATCGTTAGGTAAAAAGAGAAGTTACCCAAATAGGCTTATTTATTTAAAAAATATGCAACCTATTTAACCTTTGCTATGGATTGCTAATGAACAATATTTGAGAATTATCTTTGTTAAAAAACAACTGAATATTAAAACTGACTTCTTGAAATAGCAGAACTGTATTGAATAATTGAATTATAAACCTGGAGATAATATCATCTTCATCAGCAAAGGAAAAATCACTGAACCAGGGAAGGAAGTCTTGGTGATTTTTAGATCCATTCATTTCTTCATGAAATCAGAAAAACGAAACACATGCTTTCACCCAGCTCTTTCTTCATAGATACGTTTCAAGCACACTGTGTCTTCCCAGCTGACATTTTAAATAGCAGTAAATGCTCTTTTCTCCTGTTACAAAAACATCTTTTGTGTTTTATGAGGTGTCATGTTATGTGATAACTGGGTCAGTTCTTCTATCAAGCTGTTCTTTATCAATAGTTAAATGATCATCAGTAAAGATTTTATTATGTTTAGAAATTCACCTGAATCCCAGAGATGTCTTAAATGAACCAAACAGTGTTTAAAACATTCATTTTTCTATGAATTGACTCCTTTGACTCCTGGGCTTTTTCACCACAAAATGCTTGATACAGCATATTCATTGGACTGTTCTCAAAACCTAAATTATGCCATTCAGATGCCCTAAATTTATAATAGCACATACTCTTCAATTTCACTCCCTGATGAAAAGCTGATTACTTGAAGCCATGAGAATATGGAAAGTCATTAAAGGGAAATTCCCAGCGCAGATATCAGTAGATACGTGAATCCATTTGCTTCTGGCAATGTAACTTTACTTCTTAGAAAGTTGTTACATTTAAATTTATAATTGTTTTGACTTAAGTCATGTTGAGTGTATACCATACTCAGACATGATTATTTTCTCTAATCATACTGTCGAAAAGCTAGCACACACAGTGAGCAACAATAATGACATCACAACGATAATGACAATAATAACAAAAACAATGAGAGAAGCGTGAAGAAATATAATGGATTCTTCACGTACAACTGTGAGATATAATTAGCACGAGATAGGATAATCTTGCAAATGAAAGTCTTCAAATCCTTGACCAAATTAGCAATTCAAATGTCTAATTCTATTCATGAATTGTTACATCTTCCCCATTTTTCCATGAAGTAAACTGGGTTTTTCTCCTCTTACGGAAATTGTCATTTTGTAAATGAAATAATCATACGTAGCTATAAAAAATGAAAAGCGAAAAACTAAATGCTGATCAAAGTAACCTCTATTCTGGCATTCTAGGATTAATATAGGACAATCAAATCCTTGAACCTCACTTTTCCATCCATAAAGTGGGGATATAATTTCTTTCCGTGGCTGCCTGATGACGGAAGGAGACAGACCAAGTGTTATTGGCAGTGCCTGAAACTCCACAACCGGCGCCTCTCAGCAGGAGTCGACAGCCCTGGTTGAATCCAGGTTGTGGTTATTGGTGATTTTAATTTTCTTCTTTTTTTTTTAAATTAAGCAACAACAACAATAATAATAATAATACAAAGAAAGTAACATTCACATTGTCAAATAAGAGTATGTCTATTATAGAATGCTTTGACTCTGAGATTCAATATGGAGTCATCAGTTAACTTCTTATTTTTTTAAGTATCAAAAAATAGACAACTAATATTTATAAATAAAAGTAAAAGATAACTTCAAAAAGCATATCATGCTAAATCTTACAGGCAGTAAGAAAAGAAGAAATACATCAAAATCATTCTACTTGGAGCTTCCTCTTTTTCCGGCTGGAACCATGGCAGGTGTCGAAGAGAAGAAGAAGAAGGTTCCTGCTGTGCCAGAAACGCTTAAGAAAAAGCGAAAGAATTTCGCAGAGCTGAAGATCAAGCGTCTGAGAAAGAAGTGTGCCCAAAAGATGCTTCGAAAGGCAAGGAGGAAGCTTATCTATGAAAAAGCTAAGCAGTATCATAAAGAATATAGGCAGATGTACAGAACTGAGATTCGGATGGCTAGGATGGCAAGAAAAGCTGGCAACTTCTATATACCTGCAGAACCAAAATTGGCATTTGTCATCAGGATCAGAGGTATCAATGGTGTGAGTCCAAAGGTCCGAAAAGTGTTGCAGCTTCTTCGCCTTTGCCAGATCTTCAATGGAACTTTTGTTAAGCTCAACAAGGCTTCCATTAACATGCTGAGGATTGCAGAACCGTATATTGCATGGGGGTACCCAAATCTGAAGTCAGTAAATGAGCTAATCTACAAGCGTGGTTATGGCAAAATCAATAAGAAACGAATTGCGTTGACTGATAACAGTTTGATTGCACGATCTCTTGGTAAACATGGCATCATCTGCATGGAGGATCTGATTCATGAGATCTATACTGTTGGAAAACGCTTCAAAGAAGCAAATAACTTCTTGTGGCCCTTTAAGTTATCATCTCCAAGGGGAGGGATGAAGAAAAAAACAACCCACTTTGTGGAAGGTGGAGATGCTGGTAACAGGGAAGATCAAATCAATAGGCTTATTAGAAGAATGAACTAAGGTATCTGCCCTGATTGTTTTTGTAATCTGGTCAGTTAATAAACAGTGACTGCTTTCAAATTGAAAAAAAAATCATTCTACTTGATCTGGGTACACCTGATATTAAAGTTGGAGAAAATATATTATTATAAAGGAGAAATTACAAACATATGTCACTTATATGTCACTTAATTTTCTTCTTTATGACACTTTCATAATTGATATGTACCCCATGATCATATTAATGTACACAGCTATGATTTAATAAAAACAAAAAAAGAAGAAAAAAAGACATAATTGATATGTATTACTTTTATAATCACAAAAGTTGACATACTTCCATTTTGAAATACACACACAAACATACATACAAAGAATCACAACTGTCATTTATTAATATTAAAAGTTCCTTATTAAAAAACAGGTGAATGAATTAAACAAACAGAACAGAGAGCCCAAAACAGAGACCCCTGCACGTGCCGTTAATTATCTTCAATGGGGGTACCAAGAACACTCAATGGGGAAGGACGCCGCTTCAGCAAACGGTGTGGAGACACCGGACATGACCTGCAAACCGTATCTTCATCTGACACCACGCACAAGAATCAATTGAAAATAAAGTAAAAATTGAAACATAGGACCCTAAACTGCAAAACTCCTAGAAGAAACCACAATGCAAAAACGTCATGACATTGATCTTAGCAGTGATTCCTTGTATGTGAGAACAAAAGCAAAGGAACAAAGCTTCCAAATTAGACAAGAGGGACCATGTCAAACTAAGAAGTTTCTGAACAGCAAAGTCAACATAATGAAAAGCAATTTTCAGATTGGGAAAAAATGTTTGCAAACCATATGTCTAACAAGGGATTGATAGCCATATTTTGGAACTCCTATAGCTCAACTGAATAAAACAGATAATACTATTAAAAGTGGGGAAGGGTTTGCAGAGAGATTTCTCCAAAGAAAACCTACAAATGACCAAACATACATAAAAAGATGCTAAAAATATGGGAAATGTCAATCAAAACCACAATCAGATATCACCTCACATCTGTCAGATGGCTGCTTTCAAGAAGTAAATAAAGAAAAGGTAACAAGTATTGGTGAAAATATGGGGAAATTAGAACCCTTGAACACTGTTGGGGGAATGTAAAATGATGCAGCTACTATGGAAAATGGCATGGAATTTCCCCCAAAAAGTAAAAATAAAATTACCGTATGATCCAGAAATCCTGCTTATGGCTACGCATCCAAAATAATTGAAATCAGGACATCAAAGAGATGGCTGTGCTCCCATACGCACTGCAGCCTTAGTCAGAACTGCCGAGCTCCGGAAACAATTTGAACGTCTACCGATGAATGCGTGGACAAGGACAGCAGCGTGTACACCCTCATACCCAGCTCAGAAAAGAAGGAGCTGACCCCGGAGCCCGTTATGCTTTGAGGTGAAGCTCGCCACAGAACGGCAGTTACCGCACGGCTCCACTTACGTGAGATAATTGAAATAGTCAAACTCACAGAAACAGGAAGCAGAATGGGCCGGGGTGGAGGGGATGTACAGTTGCTACCCAAGGGGTGTCCAGCCTTGTTTCAGCAGGATGTAGGAGTTGTGTAGATCTGCTGTACAATATTGCACCTCTCGTTGACATGCTTGTCATGCACGTACAGTTTGCCACGACGGAGATCTTACACCGAGTGTTCTCACCACAAACCAGCAGTAAACTTACAAGGGTCCTGTTTCTCTGTCTATGGTTCTGAATAAAAACCTTCTGCTTATGAGAAGCATAACCTATTCAAAAATGCAAAATTGTAATCAAACTAAATATTTTGAATATGAAATATCTAATGTATAACTGAGGTCTTTGAATTTATAAAGTTTATATGAAGAGGGACTTTGGGGGTCTCGTCTGTAGTCCAAAAGCGATCTAAGCTTCTGTGACTTCGCTGCCGAGGTTTGTCTCCCAAAAGGAGGCTCTCCCATGTCCTTGGAGCTCAAGTGTGTTCCTTCCTCTCCCACATTTCAGCACCTAGAATAGTTCCCAGAATCTGAAGTCCATGTCTTCAGCCTTAAATCATGCCGGAAGCTGTTAGCTGCTGGCAGCTTCTTTTATTGGCTTTATGTCTAAAATAGGAGAGGGCCAGAGTATCTGAAGTCCTCAAGTTCACAAACAGACAAAACTCTAAAGAGTGCATTGCACGCACTGTGCTCTCCCGGTGCAAATCGGAACTGCAGCACGCTCGGTCTCCCCTTTAGGGACTGTAGTCCAGGAGGCGTTGCAAGTAGGCATATAACAGAGGGTCCTAGGCACAGAGGATAACATTCTGTGCCATGGCCTTTGGCATAGAGAGTGTCCTTATGGCACTTTTAGAGAAAGAGGCCTTGGGCACTTCTTGCATTTGCAGCCAACTGTTTGCCCTAAACCGTTCTAGTCACATAGAATTTACCTTCAAACTTACTATTACATATAACCATGTACACACAAATATGTACAAATAGCATTAAAAATGTAGACTCATTAAATATGCATTGGGATAACTATATAGCTCATTTTAATTTCCAAAATGAATTTCAAAGTTCTCCATAATCCCAGTAGAGGCACTGCAGTGAGGGGTCAGGGTGCTAAACCACATGCCCAGGATCGGGCATCTCAACAGAGGGTCTGGGATCTCTGTGCTGACCACTACTCTCCACGTGGGTGCCCAGGGACTTCCAGTCCCACTTCAGGGACCACAGAACATTCCACTTGCTGTGTGTAACTGTGCCAACACGCGTAATTTCCCTTGCCTTGAATGCAAGAGCACTGTGTGTGTATTTCATGAGTTGCCATCTCCTGTATAATGATGTCTGCATGTGCATTAAAACCCCCACCTCCCCTGTAAACCTGTGAGCTCCTCGACTTCAGATACACTTTAAAGCTTCCTCTTCCAATGTCCCAAAGTGCCCAGCACAGTGCTTTTCCATTTACTAGATGTTTCTTGAGGTAACTCAGGAATAGCCTGCCACAGGACAGGCAGAAATCACACATCTACTGTCCTGATGACATTGATGAAAAGCTAACGGCCTCATAGGGGATATTGACTACACCCCTGTGAAAGTACCAAGAACAGCCACTCTCTTTAATTGTTCAGCCACAAACTGGTAACACTCAGGTCAGCCTCATCTGCTTTTCTGCAGGGAGCCTGTTATCTGCACTCGGCATCCACAAAAAGGAGATTCAATAGGTAAGCAACACCTTTAATGTCTGCAACAAAGCCTAATTCATAACTCAGCATGAAAAGGAAAACTAAACAGTCTTCCTGGGACATGTATGTCTGTGTGTGTGTGTTTGTATGTATGTATATTGACAGGAAATTTTATATCTGGCCATGCTCTTGGAGATTCTACTATCTTCATTTTTATTTTACTGTCTTTCTTCAGAGACAGGTGATATCAAGTTTTATAAAGGCTGCATAAGATTATTAACTAAAGAGCCTAGTGTGGTGGCTCACTCCTGTCATCCTAGCACTCTGGGAGGTTGAAGTGGGTGGAGCTCACTCAGTTGCTTGGGCTCAGGAGTTTGAGACTGGCCTGAGCAAGAGGAGTGAGACCCTATCTTTACTAAAAATAGAAAAACTGAGGCCAGAGGATCACTTGAGTCCCAGGTTGCTGTAAGCTATGATGATGCCATAGTGCTCTACAAGGTGACAGAGTGAGACTCTGTCTCAAAACAAGAAAAAAAAAAGAATATTAACTAATCTTTAAAAAACATTCCTGAGTTCTCACTGTATACCAGGCACTGAGGCAGACAACGAGGAGCCAGAAATGACCAAGATGGAGCTTCACTCAGAGCAAAGAGTGAATTAAGACAACCGAACAGGAAACTGAAGACAGACTGATATACATCATGGTCGGGGACGTACAAAGGAGCAGGACCCAATAGGCTGTGGCCATTGCTTGTAGGATGTAAGAGCTTTTTGCTTTGGTCACTCAAGAAACATCAGAAGAGAAATAGTTTCATCTGGTGTCAGGGTGAGAGTAAAGATGGTGACTTTGACGTTGGGCAGCTTAATAACAAAAGGTCCCCAGGACACCCAAGTGGAAATGAACGATAAAAGACTGAATATCAGCTCAGGAGTTCAGGATGCAGAGAACAATGAAGATACAGATTTCTCAGAGATAAAACAAACTGTGGTCACTGAAACAACAGAAATTCCTGAGAATGATAAGAGAAAATGCCTTGAATATCTGAAGAAAATAAACAGTAGTAAGAAAGAGGTTTAAAATTCCAGAGGAAGAGGGGTTGGTGCACGGAGTGGAGAACTCAAGGGGGCAGGCTGGGTTTCAAAGCCTGGAGAGAGTGAAGGGACAGTGGGCAGACGGGACTGGTGACTGAGTGAAGTGGCTCACAGAAAAATAAACACACAACAGCAGGCAACTCCCGGAGCTCAGGCTGCCTGCGCTACTGAGGTGGGAGAGCCCTGTGCACCCTGCATTCTGGAGGTGGCGGGGAGGCTGGGTCAGCACTGACACCCTGTGAAGTCATGGAGAAATCACCTTCTCCCCTCCTGTTCCTTCTGGACAGTATCATCCTGGCTGCTCTCCTGATGAAATCTGACTGGAAGGCGGACCTGGTTTCTTTCCTTCCTTTCACACTGTTTGAGCCCATCTGGGCTGCAGAGCTGAAAGCACCCACAGCCCTGGAAAGGGACTCTCTTTTTCTGTATTTGCTTCCTGCAGAAAGGTGGGGACTTCTAGTATTCCTTAGGTCTCAAAATTTCCCCTAAAGCTGATTCACTGGGTGAAGATGTTAGTCCCTTTGTGTCTCCAAACTTTCTCTCCTAAGTTAAAGCCATTTAACTCAGACTGTGCAAGAAGAGTTTTGTCTCTCCTTCCCGTTTCATTTTCTCTGGAGGGTCCTGGCCACAGTTATTTTTAATGACTGATCACAAGAGCCTGAGACCCCAGTGACCTGACTGCTGAGAATGGCTCTCTGCTGAGTGCCCCAGCAGCTGCGTCATGGGGTTTTCCATTGGGAGCTCCACCCACGCCCAAGAGTGAGGCGTCAGCTGTCTTAGTTTTGCCCCTGCTCTGACACTGTGCCACTGCTGCTGCCACTGACCCTCAGACCCTCAGGAGGCATTTGGTCCTCTGTGGACACCATGGCACAAGACTGTGCTGATCCTGGAGGAGGGCGGGGGTGAGAGTTGAGAACTGACCAGAGAAGTGACTCTCTGGGGGACCAGGGCAACCCTGACCTCAGAGTCAATCCCGGGCTATTTCTGGGACTGGTTCTCATGGAAAAGGGGTGCTTACAAAAATAATAAATAATATTTTAAAATAATGTTCTCTTAGAACATTTATTTACAAACTTCACACACCAAATCAAGATTGGTGTTTACTTCATTTCCTTGGTATGAAATGACCCCAAAGAATCTGAACTCTGACTGTGGCCACAGCTGACAAATCAATCTCATTACAACACACAAAGAGAGAGACGCCTCCCTGCTCCTCAAGGAGAGGAAATGTGCACCTGTGTCCTGTTACGCACCTGGGCCGTGTTATACACCATGTGCACCTGGGCCACGTTACACACCATGTGCACCTGCGTTATGTTACACACCATGTGCACCTGTGTCATGTTATACACATTTTAATTAGAGATTTTTATTGTCCTGTGCAGAGGCTTTTTATGAAGGGTAAATATTGCAAGTCTTCTGATAAAAATAATGATATTTCATGCTACAAATTTGCTCACTAGAACACAGGCACTGAACATTTTCTATTTGCACTCCTGTGTCCCTTCTGAAGAAGGGTCAAGGTTAAGTGTCAACGCTTAAAGAGGAAGGTGGACAGAGGGTGTGAAAGGACAGTAGCACACATGCAACTTCAGAAATGTTTCTGGGACCTCCAAACCCAGACATTCAGCTTCTGTCCAAATGCTCTAAGAAAGCGTAAGCTGGGAGAGGTGGCTCACACCTGCGATCCCAGCACGGTGGAGGCCCAGGAAGGTGGATTGCCTGAGCTCAGAAGTTCAAGACCAGCCTGAACAGGAGTGAGACCCCATCTCTACTTAAAAAATAATAGAAAAATTATCCAACCAGGCACTGGGGTGCACATCTTTAGTCCCAGCTGCCCGGGAGGTTGGAGCAGGAGGATCACTTGACCCCAGGAGTTTGAGGTCGGTGTGAGCGAGGCTGAGGCTATGGCACATTAGCCTGGACGGCAGAGTAAGACTTTCTCTCAAAAAAAAAAGAAAAGAAAAAGAAAAAGAAAGAAGATTGAATATATTTAGTGCTGGCTATCTATCAACTTTTAAAAAAATAATAATTTATTCTTTTCTGTTTGATCTGGGTTACTCTTTCTTCAAACTTTAAATATCATACAATATTACATTAAAGTAAAATGTTTACTTATGATAGATAATTAAAGCCAGTTCAATAGTAAATACTAATTTAATGTCTCCTTGAATCTGATTAGTGGGTATTCAGTTCAGAATGTTTTCAACTGATCAATAACTAAGAGGAAACTTAAAATCAGAATTCACTTTCCCACATTCTTTTTCTGAAACCGATCATGACATTCTGTGCTCACATTTAAGTGGTTTATCCCTCAGGGTGTTTCCTCATCTGAGTATCATTTTGGATGTGAGTGGTGCATTTGGGTGTTGTCAGACCCCATTTGTATGGCTATAGCAGAAGACCTTGGTAGACAGGGTGTCAGCTTAGACCGGAGAATTTATAAACAACAGAAACTTACTGCTCACAGTTCTGGAGATTGGGAAGTTCAAGATCAAGGCAGACGGGGCATCTGGTAAGGGCTCACTGCCCACAGATCGTGTCTTCCATGTCTCCTCACGTGGTCAAAGAGGTGAGCAAACTCCCTCAAGTTTCTTTTATAAGGGCTGACCTCACAGCCCTCAGGACCTAATTCCCTCCCCAAAGTTCCACCTCTTAACATTGTAGCCCTGGAGATCAGATTTTAGGTTTCAACATATGACGTTCTGGGGGGGACACCAGCATTCAGACCGTAGCAGATGCTCATTTTAAAAACGTGATTCTTTATTATGTTTGCTTTGAATTACAGAATCCCGTGGTACAGAGAACTTCTCCACTTATCTAGGGTTATGTAAATTTCTTTTTAGTACACTGCTGGCTGGTAATTCACCTGCCTCTACCATATCCCTAAAATGTGGCCATACAATGGCTTTGTTTTTGCTACTGAGTTTTTGTTCCATACATCTCCATAGGTAAAGTCCATGATTTCATGACGTGAGTTTTCTTGGTCAACAGGCTGCTACATCTGTCTTCTTTCCTTCTGTTCATCTCTAGGTCTTAGGAGAACTATTCAAAACGCTCCCTTCCTAGGACACAGCATCTGCTATTTATGTGCAAAAACCTCTCTTCCCAATTTAGAACTGAAAGAGCTTTCTCCAAGTCATTTTAAGTACAATCCTTACATTCTCTTGAGCAGCGCTCCCAAATCCTTCATATACATGCGTGTGCACACACATACACACACACATATGCACATTTTCAAACACACTCAAAATCATTTTCAAATACTGGGTAGACATGCTTACTGCCCGCTGGAAGGAAGTTTCCAAACTGAGCACAAGTTGTAAACACACCTGAAAATGAGGATGTTTATACAGTAGCCTGGAGAAGACGAGAAGGAAAGAGACACAGGGTCAACACGTGCCCTCATCTAAACGATTAGTGGTTCTAACCTAAAGAGCTGCCACATCACCCTCTATGGTTTTGATTCCTGGTCCAAATCTTCATCTCTGACCGAGGGTCCCAGTCATGGACTCGCCCCTGACACTGTGGGGACCTAAACACGATTCCTGAGTGTTGGCAGCTTTATAGCATCAGACACTGCAGCCTATGCTGGATTTGGAGGATAGACCCCTGCCCTGAAATAAGTGTTTTTAAACTGTGACTTTTTCAGGGAGAGGGTTGGGTCACATTACTCGGGTGACTGGTGCTGGACTGTGAGGGTTGAAGATGATATTCACTCATTTCCCTCTCACACACCCGTCCCCTCCCAGGGATGTCCAGCAGGCTTCTCTCAGGACTGTCCCAGGGCAGTGGCAGTGACAAAGCATCTCGTGCTGACAGGGGAGGACAAACCAGCCCCTGGAGTGAGAGCAGCAGGTGGCAAGGAGGAGGGCTCTGTGTCTGTTTGGGGCTGACGGTGGTCACACCAAGAAGAGGCACTCGTGAGGAGAGACACTGTCACTGTTGCAAACTTATTCTATGTTCTGTAAATGAGCAACTTTATGTGAATAGTTCTTACTTATTTAAATTGTAATTATGGAAAACTACTATAATTGTGGTTGTTGGGGGAGATTTGGGATTAATTAATATTTTACTAAGCTAAAGCCTCATTGGACTGAGGTACCAGGAAAGAAAAAAAACTTAATAACCTCCCCTAAATGCTTTCTAATCCTATAATTACATGAAATCCATTAAAACATCAGGTATTTATGATCTATGTACAAAAGACTTAATAAAAAAAAAACCACCAGGTATTATGTATCACTTAATCACAGATGAGAGCTGTAATTTATGACACTACGTCACGTCTGTGAGTTTGCGACTGAACCCGGTCCTGCTGCCCTGACCTCGGCCTCATGTCTCGCAGTGTCTTTGCCACTGTTCCCGCCGAGAGGATGAGTCTGTGTCCCGCCAAGAGGGTGAGTCTGTGTCCCCATCCCCTGATGCTGGCAGCCCTGTCAAGCCTGGACCTCTGGACCCCTTGCAGCGTAGACGCTCACTCCTGATGCTGCCAAGTCAACAGCGAGCCTGAAGTGACGTCACTGCCACTCGGCCATGTGTCCTCACTGCTCTTGTCTATAACGGCCATGTTCAAAGGGCTGTGGGAAATGCACAGGTGAAACCCTGCCCAGAAGGGTCATCCCGTTAGTCACTAACACTCTAGCTTAGATTTCAAATCCAAGTCAAGTCTCCTCCTGGGGACATTCGTCCTTCAACCCTCATGTTTGTACTCTCTGGACCTTAAAAGGCTGACTTACCTCCCTCCAAAGTTCATATCCTACAATGAAGTCCTAATCATTATAACTTCAGAACGTAACAGTACGTGGAGAGAGGGTCTTTGCAAAGGTTATTAAGTTAAAACGAGGCTATGGGGTGGCTCCTAAACTGCTGTGAGTGGTGTTCCTGTCAGAAAAGGTGATCAGGACACAGACAGGTGCAGAGGGAAATCAGTGGGAGCACAGGGAGAAGATGGCTGTCTCCAAGCCCAAGAAGAGGGCTCAGGAGGAAGCAGCCCTGCTGACCCCACATCTTGGACTTCTGGCCTCCAGAGCTGTGAGACAACACCTTTCTGCTGAGCCCCGGAGTCTGTGGCCCTTTGTCGTGACAGCCCCAGTGCAGGCTCCAGTGTGGGCTCTGGCTATGGCCTCTTCTTGCTTGGCTGTAAGCATTTGTGGGGGCGCTGATCTACTCACCAGGCAGGGAGATGGTAAGGGGAGATATCAGCTCGTGGGCGGCAGAGAAGATATGGCCTCACTGGCTTCACAACCGTAACTTGGCTAAGCCATGAATTTTGTACAGCATGTGTGCAATTTAGATAGCTGTGAAGTCATGGATGTATGAAGCTCTTGTCTGGCAATTTTAGCCAGCTGGGACGACCCCAGTGAATGTGCAAATTCGACCTAGTTCAGAAAGCAGCAAACACCCCGGCCATGGGGGCAGCGTCCCCAGTGGTGGCCCCCACATTGTCAGTCCGTGTCTGTCTAGGAGTCAAGCACAGGACGGCACAGTGACAGCATTCAACGCCATCATCGCATCTCAGCCACTGGCCAGAGGGTTTGTCCTCTGTTTGGAAGCAAGAGAAAGGCAAGAGCCCCGACAGACTGTACGAGATGTGAAGGGTGAGTTTTTACCCTCTTGGCTCATGGATGTGTCTCAGAAAAGGCCATGACATGAACATCTGCTTCCCTGCTGAGAAGAGGAGCACATCAGACAGGTGCACAGGTGCATTCGGGCGGTCAGAAGTCATCTTCAGAGAGAAAATGCTGAAGACCATTGAACTAGGCAGCCCTGTTGCCCCACGAAGATCTTTCATAACCTCGTTCCTGCTTTTCTCCACCTACTGATCATGAGTCAGCCTGCACTGCTTTATCCTTGTTTCAGCATTTCCTTCCCACATTGACTATTGTTTTTCTTCTGTTGCTTTCAATAAATACACCCCTATTTTTTGACATATGCACCCACGCCACCTGTCCCTGTCTTCTCTGGGGACTTTCCTGTCATCTGTGAAGTATGGTGATTGTCATTTCCTGTTTTCACGTAACCTGCCATAGGTATTTTATGTAGGGTGTAGTACATTGTTATTTGACAATGACACACCAGGAGAGATGGAAATCAGGCTTTGTGCATGTACTCTGCAACCGGAAAAATCGAGTGTACCTTGGGGAAAATGAGAGTTATCATTACTGTGTTCTGCTATTCATGAATGTCTGGTGTGTCAAGAGCTGAAGGCAACATTAGGAAAATAACGCAAACTGAGGTTTCTTACATTCTCCGAAGTCTGCAAATAGTCCTCTCAGGGGGAGAAAGTCATAAGATGCTATTACCAGATGTTCCTTTTTGAGAGACTTTGGCTATTCCCCGACGGCTTCCTATCTTTTTGACACTGCCCATTGGGGACAGCTACTAGCTCCTTCTTGCCTGCTTTCTGATCCACAGAAGGACTTGCTGTCCCTGGTCATTGAACACGTCATACATGCCTGCTGTCCTCCATAGACGCCTCGGCAACTCTAGCAGATGAGCTAAGGGTCTGAAAGTACAGAGGACAAAAACATCCCAGGTGGATAGAAAAAGGAGGAGATTGTGATTGTTAACCTCAGCAGAAACACCAAAAATTAAAAAACAGGACACAGTGGCTGTTCACAGAACTGAGGATTCCTCCCAAGCCCTGTGCTGTATCCGTTTAACTCGACTGAGGCTTCACAACGTGTCTCCACTCATAATCTGCTTTTGATCTGGAAACCATGGTCTTCTTAACCAACTGACCACAAAGATTACCTCTGTTAGAAATAGCAAGGACTGTAAGAACACAGTCCTTAAAATTCCTTAGTAAGGAAACACCAATTATTTGTTTAAAAATATTATCTTATTTTGATCATGACTCTTCCCTCAGTGTTATAAATAGTGAAATAGTAAAATAAGGTTGAAAACAGACCATCATGATAATTCCCCAAATTGCACTCTAAGAAGCCATGCTGGGGCTCCCAAACTTAAAACTTTTCCTCACATCTAATCTCTTCTGAATCTTAGCTCTATGCCAATGTATTTCCACATTCTCAGGCTTCTGCCAGCCCTTCATAAATAGGGTTATTTTTAAGAGATTGTGGCCTCCTTGTACTTAATTTAAGGGTGTAAAGCAGAGCCACACTCCCAGGAGAGTGCTTGTGGATGGTTGTTGATGGCAATTCCTTTTCAGATTAACTTAAAAGCTTTATTTAATGTCCAAAGAAGATAGAAAAATTACCTGTATTGATTTTTATAAAAATTTTTCAAAAGAAAATTTCATTTGGAAGAGCTGTGACTCTGATATGAGGTGTATATGTTTCCCCAGAACCTGAGGATAGTTTGTTTAATTAAGTAGATTAAATATCCCTCCCAAAGTATTACTTAAAATATCTCGTTATTTAGCCAACTTTTTCATTCTTAATAGAAGAAGCATCAATACAATCCTTTTCTATAAGTACTCAAAATTCAATTTAACTTCATCTCAATTAGTAAGAATTTATACCTATATTTACTTTTGATCTTAAAAAATTATTTATTAAAAATAAGATATGTGGAAGCCAGATGTGCTTTAGGAAATTGAATAAACATCATGTCCACATTCTCTTTATTTTTAAAGGAATAAAGTCAGCAAGGATATAAAATTTTAAATAGGGGGGTCACTCTTGACCACAGACAGACAGAAGCAGAATATTTTTAAAGGAAGCTATTAAGGGATGAATCACTTTTATGAGGACATGAAAGGCAGTGCCTCCTTGTAGAGGCAATTCACCTAGGGCAATCTCTGAATTGTCAATCATCCCATCCAGACACTCAACCTTCCCATCTCAGCAACCTTTACAACCACATTCAGCCTGAGAAAAAAGGTTGACACACTAGAAAAGTTATCATTGCAGCTTCAGTTAATTCTAAATAAAGCACAGACCCCACCTCACTATAAATAGAGTTTCCTAGTTTAAGCCATTGTAAGGTTTAACCACACCATTGCCTTCCTTTGCCTTACCTAAAAAAGATTATTAAAAATGTAAATAATCAAGCAAAGGCTATGTTAACCACTGTGATAAAAATGTGTCAAATGGTTTATGAAGCGAGTGTATGATGCCCCATGATCATATCAATGTATACAGTTATGATTTAATAAAAAAAAATATATATATATATAAAAAGTTACTTAGACTATTTTAGATACATCTGTATATCAAACTTCTCTCCTTATAGAATAAATTATCTACAGTTTGCTTTGGGAACATAAGCAAAATATGTAAACTATTTTAAATTGCACATGAACCCTGTGTAATAAAATGCATTGATATGAGTATGGAGTGATTTTTTATTTTCAATTGCACAGTGACCATTAAAATAATAATAGAAATAGGGCAGTGCCTGTGGCTCAAAGGAGTAGGGCGTTGGCCCCATATGCCTGAGGTGGCAGGTTCAAACCCAGCCCCGGCCAAAACTGCAAAAAAAAAAAAAAAAAAAAAAAAAAGAAAGAAAGAAAGAAAGAAAAAGAAAAAGAAAAAATAATAATAGAAAGTTAAATACACTTATGGCAGTGATGTTGATGAAACTAAATGGGTACCACCACTTGGAAAAAAATTCTTCAATCAATTAAAATAGTTGGTCATGGTCAATACTTATTAAAAAGAAAAATACTTAAAACATATTTCAAGTGCTAAACTCATATGTATTTCAAAGAAAATTGAACTTTCACTTGCAGAGATGACAAAGGAGCTGATGGGAGATCAATATTCTAGACAAAGCCTAGGTAAAATTAAAAGCACATCTTTTTGAAGGCATCTGAGAGTGGATGAAGCAACTGATGATGCAAGACCACATAGAAAGTTTAGGTATTCTGCATCAACTTTTTTTGCAGAAAGCTCACCAATATTGGACACAACAAACGGCAGATGTGGTCATTTAATTCTGGGCAGAAGCTGCTACCGAAAAACATCAGGCTGCAGAAATTTTAACAGTCTCATCAGATCTGAGAGATGAAGAGGAGAGACAGAGAGGACAGGATTATTATGAGCAGTGAGGGGCAGGGAGCTGAATCCAATCCTTAGCTAGCTTCATCCTCAAAACATGTTCAAAAGTCTTGAATTGCTTTGAGGTGAAGAGTGAGGTGAAGAGTGAGGTGAAGAGTCCAAACAAATGAGTGTTTGGAAGTCTAATGGTGGTGAGAAGGCAAACTTCAGAGTCCAGAACAAGCTGGGGGAGAATCTCAGTGAACACCTCAGGTCATCAAATGTCTACACAAGTAGACAATGCCTGCAAACCAGCATCCTTATTCATGGAAACACAGTTCCTGACTTTGGCTGTCAGTCATCAATCCCCACTCTGTCTGCCTTCTGCAGAAATCAGTCCCTACCTAGAGAAAGGTAGATATCACCCTTAGGTGCTAAAATTTTTCATACACAATGTCTAGCAATATGAGACACGCCAAGAGACAAGACTAATATCTAACATCCAGGCATTAGTAACAGACTCAAACATTACCAGATATTATTAGAAAAAGACTTTAAAATCGCCATGGTTGTAATGATGAAGAATGTGGAAAAGTAGATAAAAAATAAATTATCTAGCAAAACAACTGGATTTTTATAAAAAGAATGAAATTTATATTTTAAAAAGGAAAAATACAGTAACAAAAATTAAGAACTTGATAAATGGAATAAAAAGCAGACTAGACATAATAGAAAAGAGGATGTATGAGTTATAGAAGATTAATTAAAAGCTTTTAGCTAGACTGAAGCATAGAGGAAAAAAGGTAAATAAAATGTAAAAAGTAAGTATAAGAAATACACAAGACACAGTAAAAAGGTCTACCATAAGAGCAGTTATGATACCAAGAAAAGAAGGGACAGAGAATGAGACAAAAGAAATATCTTTTTTAAAAAAGTTGAGGAGTTTTCAAAATGTATAAAAAATGCCCACCCATAGATTCAAAGAGCTCTGCATACATCAGGCAGAATAAATACAAAGAAAACCACACTTTGACAACTTACATCAAAGCAATTACAAAATAAAAAAGGCAGAATAAGACAAAGAGAAAATCTCAAAGCAGCACAGCTAGAGGGAAGTGGGACGCACCACCCACAAATGAACAACAATACATCTGACGGATGACATCTAAGTAAAAACAATGGGAGGAAGAGGACAATGGAATTACATTTGTAAAGCGCAAAAAAAGGAGCTGCCAAACTAGAATTTTTTCTATCACTAACTAGATTTTTTCTATCACTGGAAAAAATTATTTTAAAATGAAAGCAAAATGAAAAATTTTTACAAGGAGACAGCATTGACAAAAATATTAAAGTGTGTCCTTTCAGAAGGAAAATGATCCCAGACATATGCACAGAAAATCAGGAAGAAAAAGCAGCAATGAACAGGGTAAATGTGTGGGGTAAACCTAAATTAAATTCAGTGGTATAAAACTATTGGTAAGCTTTTCCTGTAAAGGACCAGGCTGTAAATATTTTAGGCATAGCAGCCACATAGCATGTGCCATTACTGTCCAACTCTGCCACTGTAGCCCAAAGCAGCCATCATGGTGTGTCCTAAAAACACATTATTTACAAAAGCAGGCAGCTGAGAGGATTTTACTTGAGAATCAATGCTTACTAATGTGGGAATAAAACAATAATAAAATGTGGGGTTTAAATCTTCATGGGATTTATATAACTCACATCTATGATAACAAAAAACAAGAGGAAGGGATTAATGAAGTTAAAGTGTCCTAAGATCCCACCATTGTTAAGGAAATTATAAAATGGATAAACATATATTCCACGTCCGATTCATCCAAGTCTGCATAAATGCTGATGCTCAGTGTGCTGGAATAAGCAATTCATGTGAGAATTATTTCCTTCCCTATTGCCCTTTCTAACCATGGCAAGCTAAGCAGTAAAACCAATATCCAATTCCAAAATTTCCAGTTGAGCCATTTTATAATTAGCAAATTATATGCCCAGAAAATTATTGTCACGAACATCAAGTATAAGACAAAGAGGCTGGCTGGGAACAAGAAGAAGTCTTTAAACCCCTAAGGAAAATATTCCACTTATAATTGTTTTTTTTTAAAAAATTACTGAAATAAAAAAATAAAATTGCATGTTTCTTTCCTAAATAGATGCATGAGTCACTAAGTTAAATATAGAATCTTTTGAAAAGGGAAAGATTTTATGAATGCTAAAATTAGGCTTTTTTTACACTTGGTTCATTATTTCACCAGTGATCATATAGTATTTTAGTCATTCTAAGGCCAAGGAAGGACTGAAAAATGGAGGGGTTTTTTTTTTAGAGACAGAGTCTGTCACCCTCTGTAGAGTGCTATGGCATCACAGCTCACAGCAACTTCCAGCTCTTGGGCTTAGGCCATTCTCTTGCCTCAGCCTCCCGAGTAGCTGGGACTACAGGCACCCGCCACAACGCCTGGCTATTTTTTGTTGCAATTTTGGACAGGGCCAGGTTCTAACCACCCACCTCCAGTACATGGGGCCAGCGCCCTAGTCACTGAGACACAGGTGTCACCCTGAAAAATGGAGTTTAATGGGAGAACATTTTAGAACCCAGTGATAAACCTTACCTGTTTATCCTTGCTAACACCAGGCAATGGAAAAAGAGGCAATAATTCCATTCAATTCCCCTTCGTTCTCTTTGGTCTCTATTCTAAGTTTACTAAAATTTAGTTTACGTTCTCTTGGGTGCCCAAAGACATCTTCTGTTTCCTGTCTGTATCCCTTTTAATCAGTGGGACGCCTGTTTATCGAAGCCGGCCTTGTCCACACAGACTTGAATCCTTTGACCTATTTAAGAAAAAAAAAACTCACAAAATGAAACCGTTATGTTTCCAATGATCTAAACTTTCTAGCATTTAGCAACAGAAGCAAATTCCAATAAATAATCAAACCACTTTATGTTAAACTAGCTCTATCCAAAGACTCTCACCTAGTACACAGTGCATGAGGCTACTCACCCCAAGTGCACGATCAGGGCCAGGAGACCTCATCCTTGTGGTCTTTCCTCCTTAACCATCTTAAGCACTGCCCAGACCACCACCAGGCTTCATTACTCACTTTCGCCCCTTCCCAGTGATCTTTTCATCTTTCTGGCTCACTGAAAAATTCAGTGAAGATGTTAATGTTTAGCTCACATTGGTTTTTTCTCCTGAAGTCTGCACTCTTCCTGAGTAACTTTAGTGCCTCTAGGAACAGCCTGTATGAGACTTGTCCCAACGATTTTCACTTTTCTGGTTCCCGGGATCCTCTTTTCCATTTTATCTCCAAGAGATTTTTTCCCATAGTCAAGTCCTGGGTCTTCACATTTGAAAAAAGGAACTTGAAGAGTCACAGTAGGTGCAGCCTCTTGCAACCTTCTCTCCACCATCTGTGTGCCTTGACCTTAGAAAGACAGAAAATTATTTAATTCTTCTTGCCTTTACTTTATTTCTCACCTAGACTTTACTAGGTGAGCACCCTCAGCTCATTAGTTTATGCTTTTTGCTAAATCTGCCTCAAAAATAGTGGTACTAGTCCAATCTTATTGTCCTCTTCCACTCATGGAGCTGAGCCTTGTCACAGAAAATACAGAGTCCTATATGCTGGTGCCAGTGTAAGCTCACCCCACCTCCACTGCTGCAAGCCCCTCTGCTTCCTGGCTACAACTCCTGCCACCATTTTCTTGGCTGGCTCATAACTCTTTTCTTGAATTTTCTCCAAATTTATCAATTCAAAAATCTATTCAATAATTTAATAGTTTTTTTCATTTTGTCTTCCATCTATTCTCCCATTTGCTTAGGCATTAATTGCAAAGTGTTTATTAAGAATCTAGGCTAGAGAGTGTTCTGAACTAGACAATGATGCAAAAATACGGAACAGGAAGTGCTTGCTCTCCGGAAGTTCCTGGTATAACAAAGGAGACAGATACATAAATAACTGGACCCCATGTTTCATGGATTTTTATTATGTCAGTGATTCTTTTGCATGTTAGAATTATAGCTGATTTTTAGTTTATATGTTGTACCTATACATATTCAAAAGTTTATTAATTGTGTATTATTCTTAAAATAAGTTACATGTATGATTCAGGTCTCTCTAAAACCTATCTAGTTCTCTATTTCTATTTATTTATTATACCTTTAGAGAAACAATATATAAACTAATATACACACATACACATATATGCATTTTGTAAGGAACTGACTCATGCAGTTGTGGGGGGCACCGGCAAGTTCAAATCTGTAGGGCAGGCCGGCAGGATGGAAGCTCAGGCAGGATTTCTACGTCATGGTCATGGGTAGAATTCCTTCTTCTCCAAAAAATCCTCAATTTGTGCTCAAAAGACTTTCAATTGTTTAAGTGAAACTCACCTACCTTATGAAGAGTAATCCCCTTTACTTAACATCAACTGATGTACTTAACATCAACATAATACCTTCACGGCCGCGTCTAGAAGAGCGTCTGACCACACAGCCATGTGTCACTGCCTAGCCAGACACGTGAAGTTGAACCACCACAGGGCACCGTTATAAAAGGAAAGAAGCAGAGAAGAGGGGACAGAGAAGGACAACCATAAGGCAGCAACCCCAAAAGTCAACATTTGGGGAAATGCGAGTTTTCCAAACCTGGCTGCCTATGACACTCACTACCGATCACACACAAAGCAGACGCGTAACCCAGGAAGCCCGGGAGTTGGGGCGGTGGTTTCTACAAAGAAGAAACCTTCGGATTTCTATTTATATATCATATAGTTATTTCTACAAAAGAGACTTTTGACCTGGATGATGTTTAATATGTGGACTAGCGCTGGGGTCCCTTTTCAGCCCAGTGTCAGCTGCTCACATGTCACATGTGGATGGACCCAGGACATCATGTAAACAGGAAGGTGCCCACACCTGAAGGGGTCAACTAGTTATCCTCATTTCTGTGCTCCCCTCAGCAAACACTGCCACTGAGGTCAAGTGGATGACCAACTTACACAGTTGTACTTATAGCAGTAAACAGAATTGTGGATACGATCAAGGCTCCCTAAGTAAATCCTCACAAAATGGCTGGCCGCTTTGAACAACTGCAGGCGAGAAATACTGCGCGTGCTGACACCTGTGAGCTGCAGAGGAATGGCTGGAGAGTCTCTATCAACCTTCGTATGAGACAAATGATGATGGTCTGCTTGGGTGTGGCGGAATATTAGCCCAAAGCATTCGAAATTAGCAGAAGACTATTAGTAGTGCATATTTGTACCCACACGCGTTAACAATGATACCAGGCGTTGACATATTAGCAAAAGAGAGTTTCATGTTGCAGTGAGTAACAAGAAATTTTAAAATTACATCTACTTTACTTGTATTGTGAGGGTCGTTATTTCTGTTTTGCTACACATTTTATGATACATGTAACATGTTAGTGCCTTAGTCCACACAGGGAACTTAGAACTAGAGATGTCTCACCATGTTTGATGGTTCACGCTGGGAAGATTTCCACTGATAAACATCCCAAGAAACAAACCCAACAAACAGCAAATAAAGAAACGTGGAGGACTGAATTAGTCTGGGCAGGCTGCCGCAACAAGACCCACAGACTGGGTGGCAAACACGGAGGATAATTTTCTCCCGGCTCTGGATGCTGGACACTGAGGTCAGATGTCCCAGGGTCCAGTAACACAGGGACCCTCCTCCTGGCTTACATGGATAACAGAGAAAACAGTAAGTCTCTGATGTTTCTTCTTATAAGAACACAAATCTTGTCTGATCAAGGCCCCACACTTGCGCCGTTATTTAACTTTACTGCCTTCCATAAAGCCCTATCGTCAAACACAGTCACCTTGAGGGAGGTTCAGGGTTCAACAAATTAATTTGGGAGAAACATCATTCAGTCTGTAATAGGGATGGTTGAATTAGAGATACAAATTGATTTCAAAAAAGAATCTGTCTGTTGGGTACACACAAAATGCCTTTGCTATTGTCTTAGATTTATATTTGTACAATGTTATTTTAACAATAGCAGGTAAGTAAATCTAGTGAAAGCAATCTAGTTAAACCTAGTTAAAGAGTACTTCTCACCTGCTCTGCCCACTTTAATTATATGCATCCCGAGTTGGGAAGTCAGAAGGATCCTTTCTGGTCGAGATTTATTAACATATTTGTGCTTTTCTTGTCTTCTTTTTTCAGTTTTGTAAGATGTGCTTTTTTACTTAACACATTTTAACATCTTTTTACAACAGTAAGTATGCATACATTACCTTTTAATGTCCCCACAGTCTCCCACGGCACACTTGCATCACAGCTGGAAGCTGGTACAGACCCGTGCCTACAAGACGCAGAGGAAGGCGCAACAGCTTCAGCATATAAAGTTGTCCACTTTCTCTGGGCCCACTTTGTGCACCTTTATGTTCTTGTTCAGCATATATTTTTTGAGCACATGTTACAGACTAATCATTATTTTAAGCCCTGAAGATACGTTAATAGAACATACAGTGCTCCTTGCACATCTGGAGGTTGTACATGGGTTATTATGAAAGTTTTGAGATACACAAAAATCAAGAAATATAAAATCCAAGTGGATGGAAACAAAGGAAGCCCTCCCAGCAATACCTGTAAGCAGAGCAAGTTGAAACTTGAAGGGGTGAACCAGAAAGGGCGTGGTCAGCTGTGTTTCTTGAAAGTGAAATAATGGACCATAATGCAGTCTGTCTCAAAACTTTCATAGTGACTTACATGGTTTAGTGAGAGAAGATAAACAAATGAAGATTTAAGGCATAACATAATGTCAGGTAACAGTAAGTGCCTGAGACAGGGAATGGTCTTTGAAAGACTTTCTGGTGTATTTGGAAAGTAAAGCCTTGCGTATGAGGAGAGTTACCCACCCAGTAAATGTAGACAGAGGTGAGCCATCAGCTCCAAATCCATGCCGACCTTTAGAGGATCACATGAATGAGGGGCTTAGGAAATAGGGGGAAATCCAGCCAAGACGTACGAATCAAGTGTTTACGGCGTGAGGACCAAGCAGAATGGACCACAGCGCTGGGGAAAATGAAAGTGGCTTGATGCTGATAATTTCAGTGAAATTGTTGGATCAAAGTCTTGCTTTGCAAGCAAATGAGAACGAGAAGTGAGAAACTGAACTCTTGTTCAGGCTTGCAAGGAAATTTTCTCTAAAGGGAGCAGTGGCATGGGATCATACCTGGAGGGATAATTCTGTCATGGGAGGACTATTTTGATGAGAGGAAATATAGCAATTTTATATGCTGATGCAAATGGGATCCAGTAAAAATTAAAATTCCAGAATAGTGGAGAAAGGGCTGAGTCCAGTACCCAGGGGTATATGGGAGGCTGGACTTCACTAGGACAAAGGGAATTCATTTCTTGTCACTGGAGAAATGTAGATTAATGGATCCAGACCCCGTCCACTGGTAGGTCAGGCAGGGGGAGGATGATGAAATTCCCCTCTGCGCCGCTATGATATCAGGAGCCGGGCTGTCAGGGGAGAAAAGTCTGTGTGTGCCAATATCTCCCTGCACAAGGTCTTCAACTGGTGACCATGATGGGCTTTGTGGTAAACGACCACCAACATCGCAAAACAAGGGCACCTACAGTCTACCCTAATTGTCTGGGATGTCATCAAACACAGCAAGCTGTAAATAATAGTACCCTGGCTTCCAGTTCCTCTTTCTTATGGAATAGTGGAAACCCCAGTCACCTCCTCTGTAGCATGTCTTAGGTCCACTGATTCTCCTCTGTGCCCCGTGGCTCTGCTGCACACTGGCCTTCCCCAGTGCGGCACCCTCCTACCTAGACTATCACAGTCCTGCTCAAAGTCCTTTCAAGACACATTCAGAGCCAACTGTCCTGCTGCATGGAACTGCTCTGCAGGACATTGTCAGACAGCTGTCCCTCTGAGTGTTCCTTCCCTTTGCGCAGAGGACATTGTCAGACAGCTGTCCCTCTGAGTGTTCCTTCCCTTTGCGCAGAGGACATTGCCAGACAGCTGTCCCTCTGAGTGTTCCTTCCCTTTGCGCAGAGGACATTGTCAGACACCTGTCCCTCTGAGTGTTCCTTCCCTTTGCGCAGAGGACATTGTCAGACACCTGTCCCTCTGAGTGTTCCTTCCCTTTGCGCAGAGGACATTGTCAGACACCTGTCCCTCTGAGTGTTCCTTCCCTTTGCGCAGAGGACATTGTCAGACAGCTGTCCCTCTGAGTGTTCCTTCCCTTTGCGCAGAGGACATTGTCAGACACCTGTCCCTCTGAGTGTTCCTTCCCTTTGCGCAGAGGACATTGTCAGACAGCTGTCCCTCTGAGTGTTCCTTCCCTTTGCGCAGAGGACATTGTCAGACAGCTGTCCCTCTGAGTGTTTCTTCCCTTTGCGCAGAGGACATTGTCAGACAGCTGTCCCTCTGAGTGTTCCTTCCCTTTGCGCAGAGGACATTGTCAGACAGCTGTCCCTCTGAGTGTTCCTTCCCTTTGCGCAGAGGACATTGTCAGACAGCTGTCCCTCTGAGTGTTCCTTCCCTTTGCGCAGAGGACATTGTCAGACACCTGTCCCTCTGAGTGTTCCTTCCCTTTGCGCAGAGGACATTGTCAGACAGCTGTCCCTCTGAGTGTTCCTTCCCTTTGCGCAGAGGACATTGTCAGACAGCTGTCCCTCTGAGTGTTTCAGAGGACATTGTCAGACAGCTGTCCCTCTGAGTGTTCCTTCCCTTTGCACAGAGGACATTGTCAGACAGCTGTCCCTCTGAGTGTTTCTTCCCTTTGCGCAGAGGACATTGTCAGACACCTGTCCCTCTGAGTGTTCCTTCCCTTTGCGCAGAGGACATTGTCAGACACCTGTCCCTCTGAGTGTTCCTTCCCTTTGCGCAGAGGACATTGTCAGACACCTGTCCCTCTGAGTGTTCCTTCCCTTTGCGCAGAGGACATTGTCAGACAGCTGTCCCTCTGAGTGTTCCTTCCCTTTGCGCAGAGGACATTGTCAGACAGCTGTCCCTCTGAGTGTTTCAGAGGACATTGTCAGACAGCTGTCCCTCTGAGTGTTCCTTCCCTTTGCACAGAGGACATTGTCAGACAGCTGTCCCTCTGAGTGTTTCTTCCCTTTGCGCAGAGGACATTGTCAGACACCTGTCCCTCTGAGTGTTCCTTCCCTTTGCGCAGAGGACATTGTCAGACACCTGTCCCTCTGAGTGTTCCTTCCCTTTGCGCAGAGGACATTGTCAGACAGCTGTCCCTCTGAGTGTTCCTTCCCTTTGCGCAGAGGACATTGTCAGACAGCTGTCCCTCTGAGTGTTCCTTCCCTTTGCGCAGAGGACATTGTCAGACAGCTGTCCCTCTGAGTGTTCCTTCCCTTTGCGCAGAGGACATTGTCAGACAGCTGTCCCTCTGAGTGTTCCTTCCCTTTGCGCAGAGGACATTGTCAGACAGCTGTCCCTCTGAGTGTTCCTTCCCTTTGCGCAGAGGACACTGTCAGACACCTGTCCCTCTGAGTGTTCCTTCCCTTTGCGCAGAGGACACTGTCAGACACCTGTCCCTCTGAGTGTTCCTTCCCTTTGCGCAGAGGACACTGTCAGACAGCTGTCCCTCTGAGTGTTCCTTCCCTTTGCGCAGAGGACATTGTCAGACAGCTGTCCCTCTGAGTGTTTCAGAGGACATTGTCAGACAGCTGTCCCTCTGAGTGTTCCTTCCCTTTGCACAGAGGACATTGTCAGACAGCTGTCCCTCTGAGTGTTTCTTCCCTTTGCGCAGAGGACATTGTCAGACACCTGTCCCTCTGAGTGTTCCTTCCCTTTGCGCAGAGGACATTGTCAGACACCTGTCCCTCTGAGTGTTCCTTCCCTTTGCGCAGAGGACATTGTCAGACAGCTGTCCCTCTGAGTGTTCCTTCCCTTTGCGCAGAGGACATTGTCAGACAGCTGTCCCTCTGAGTGTTCCTTCCCTTTGCGCAGAGGACATTGTCAGACAGCTGTCCCTCTGAGTGTTCCTTCCCTTTGCGCAGAGGACATTGTCAGACACCTGTCCCTCTGAGTGTTCCTTCCCTTTGCGCAGAGGACATTGTCAGACAGCTGTCCCTCTGAGTGTTCCTTCCCTTTGCGCAGAGGACATTGTCAGACACCTGTCCCTCTGAGTGTTCCTTCCCTTTGCGCAGAGGACACTGTCAGACACCTGTCCCTCTGAGTGTTCCTTCCCTTTGCGCAGAGGACACTGTCAGACAGCTGTCCCTCTGAGTGTTCCTTCCCTTTGCGCAGAGGACACTGTCAGACAGCTGTCCCTCTGAGTGTTCCTTCCCTTTGCGCAGAGGACACTGTCAGACACCTATCCCTCTGAGTGTTCCTTCCCTTTGCGCAGAGGACATTGTCAGACACCTGTCCCTCTGAGTGTTCCTTCCCTTTGCGCAGAGGACATTGTCAGACAGCTGTCCCTCTGAGTGTTCCTTCCCTTTGCGCAGAGGACATTGTCAGACAGCTGTCCCTCTGAGTGTTCCTTCCCTTTGCGCAGAGGATATTGTCAGACAGCTGTCCCTCTGAGTGTTTCAGAGGACATTGTCAGACAGCTGTCCCTCTGAGTGTTCCTTCCCTTTGCACAGAGGACATTGTCAGACAGCTGTCCCTCTGAGTGTTTCTTCCCTTTGCGCAGAGGACATTGTCAGACACCTGTCCCTCTGAGTGTTCCTTCCCTTTGCGCAGAGGACATTGTCAGACACCTGTCCCTCTGAGTGTTCCTTCCCTTTGCGCAGAGGACATTGTCAGACAGCTGTCCCTCTGAGTGTTCCTTCCCTTTGCGCAGAGGACATTGTCAGACAGCTGTCCCTCTGAGTGTTCCTTCCCTTTGCGCAGAGGACATTGTCAGACAGCTGTCCCTCTGAGTGTTCCTTCCCTTTGCGCAGAGGACATTGTCAGACAGCTGTCCCTCTGAGTGTTCCTTCCCTTTGCGCAGAGGACATTGTCAGACAGCTGTCCCTCTGAGTGTTCCTTCCCTTTGCGCAGAGGACACTGTCAGACACCTGTCCCTCTGAGTGTTCCTTCCCTTTGCGCAGAGGACACTGTCAGACACCTGTCCCTCTGAGTGTTCCTTCCCTTTGCGCAGAGGACACTGTCAGACAGCTGTCCCTCTGAGTGTTCCTTCCCTTTGCGCAGAGGACATTGTCAGACAGCTGTCCCTCTGAGTGTTTCAGAGGACATTGTCAGACAGCTGTCCCTCTGAGTGTTCCTTCCCTTTGCACAGAGGACATTGTCAGACAGCTGTCCCTCTGAGTGTTTCTTCCCTTTGCGCAGAGGACATTGTCAGACACCTGTCCCTCTGAGTGTTCCTTCCCTTTGCGCAGAGGACATTGTCAGACAGCTGTCCCTCTGAGTGTTCCTTCCCTTTGCGCAGAGGACATTGTCAGACAGCTGTCCCTCTGAGTGTTCCTTCCCTTTGCGCAGAGGACATTGTCAGACAGCTGTCCCTCTGAGTGTTCCTTCCCTTTGCGCAGAGGACATTGTCAGACAGCTGTCCCTCTGAGTGTTCCTTCCCTTTGCGCAGAGGACATTGTCAGACACCTGTCCCTCTGAGTGTTCCTTCCCTTTGCGCAGAGGACATTGTCAGACAGCTGTCCCTCTGAGTGTTCCTTCCCTTTGCGCAGAGGACATTGTCAGACACCTGTCCCTCTGAGTGTTCCTTCCCTTTGCGCAGAGGACACTGTCAGACACCTGTCCCTCTGAGTGTTCCTTCCCTTTGCGCAGAGGACACTGTCAGACAGCTGTCCCTCTGAGTGTTCCTTCCCTTTGCGCAGAGGACACTGTCAGACAGCTGTCCCTCTGAGTGTTCCTTCCCTTTGCGCAGAGGACACTGTCAGACACCTATCCCTCTGAGTGTTCCTTCCCTTTGCGCAGAGGACATTGTCAGACACCTGTCCCTCTGAGTGTTCCTTCCCTTTGCACAGAGGACATTGTCAGACAGCTGTCCCTCTGAGTGTTCCTTCCCTTTGCGCAGAGGACATTGTCAGACAGCTGTCCCTCTGAGTGTTCCTTCCCTTTGCACAGAGGACATTGTCAGACACCTGTCCCTCTGAGTGTTCCTTCCCTTTGCGCAGAGGACATTGTCAGACACCTGTCCCTCTGAGTGTTCCTTCCCTTTGCGCAGAGGACATTGTCAGACACCTGTCCCTCTGAGTGTTCCTTCCCTTTGCACAGAGCTGCAGCACGCTGAAGCTCTCATCTTTGCCTGCCCACCACGCCTGCCTCCTCTGGCCGAGGGAAAGAGGAGTCCATTCAGAGAGAGGTTGATTTGAAAACCAAATGCTCCGTTATGCTGACAAGCTAAACACCATGATACTTACTGCTTCCTCCTGGGGAGTAGCCCAATGATAGCAGGACTGGAATATTCAATGTTCCAACTTGGCTTGGGCCAACAGAAGCAGGTTCAACATGACGAAAAAATCATGAGAAAAGGACTTCATGAGACTGTCTTAGCACTGAGTGAAGAAACAAACCCCACCCAGCAATGCTCATAGCAGAATTGAAAGCTTAGAACTTGAAGCCCACCCCATCTGCCTCCTCGGGGGGACTAAATACACTTTGTTCTCAGTAATTCCCTCCATGACTGTTCGCTGTGATTTTCTCACTCTCTGCACAAACACACAAAACCCCTATTGTTCAAGCACAGAAAGGTCTAGAAGTGCTCACATTTGAACCCTCGTCCTCAGCAGCACTCTCTGGCACTGCTGGAGCCATTAACTGTGTCACTTATATAACCTGCTACCGCATGTATTTTTTATTCTGACCACCTGGACAACACTACCTGAATGTAAGCTAAAATTCAGAGACATCTTTTTGGAAAGAAAGGGCATTGACAAATTTAGACAAAAGAAATAGGGCAAAGCCTAGCCCCATAGAAACTCACACAAAGGAATCTGTAATTAAAGGTTGAATTTTAGGGGCTTCATTTTGCATAAAGCAAGTCTTGGCTGGGGATGGGACAGAGATGTGAATGAGGGCAGCATGGCGTTATGGTGAACAGGAGAGGCAGCTGTCTCCCAGCCACGCTGGCTTCACTGCCTTTCAGACCACTCTGAAAGCTTGTTTCTGTTTCATCTCTTTGGACCTACTTACTTCCAGTTCTATTTAAGTCTATTTTGACCGACTCAAAATCGCTGACTTGCCATGTCTTTTCATTATGCACCCAAGAATCGGTTGGTTTCAAGCAAGAAAGGAAGTTATAAAAAAACTATAAATATACTTAAGTCTTTTTCTGATTATTTTTCTCCCTTTCACATTTTAGTTTTAAGGGGGAAAATCATATCATAACTTTTTTATTGTTTCAAGTTCACTGAGAGTATAAAGAATTAGGTTACACTGTTTGCATTTGTTAGGTAAAGTCCCTTTTATAATTGTGTCCCACCCCCAAGAGGTGTGCCATACACCGTAAACTCCCATGACCCCCCCTCCTTCCGTCTCCTCATTCCCCTGCCCCCCACCTTGAATTGATCTGAGTTTTTCTCTTATGAGGGTATGTATGAGATCATCTACTGGCTTCATATTACAATTGAGTACATTGGATTCTTGCTTCTCATTCTTGTGTTACTTTACTAAGATTAATGTGTTCCAACTTTATCCAGGTTAATATAAAAGATGTAAGGTCTCCCTGTTTTTAGTGGCTGAATAGTATTCCATGGCTTAGATATACCACAGCTTGTTAATCCATTAGGTCATTTCCACATACTGGCGATTGTAAATTGAGCTGCAATAAGCAATCTAGTGCAAGTGTCTTTATGGTAATATGATTTTTTTCTTCTGGGTAGATACCTAGTAATGGGATTGCAGGATTAAATGGGAGGTCTAATTTGAGTTCTTTGAGGATTCTCCATACTTCCTTTAAAAGGTTATATTAGTTTGCAGTCCCACCAGCAGTGTAAAAGTGTTCCTTTCTCTCCACATCCATGCCAGCATCTGCAGCTTTGAGACTTTGTGATGTGGGCCATTCTCATTGGAGTTAGGTGATATCTCAGGGTGGTTTTGATTTGCATTTCTCTGATGATCAGGGATTATGAGAATTTTTTCAAATGTTTGTTAGCCATTCATTCATATCATAATTTTTAATGGAATGCCCCTCATTCTCCAATCCACAGGAGTTGCTGGTAAAATGCAGCATCAGCACAGGGAATTGTGACAGTTTAGAGGGGAGAAGAACAAGAAGCCACAGGTGACTCCTCAGCAGGAAAGGAGCTACAAATCCTAAACAATTTCAATCTTCCAGGAAGCAAAAGAAGCATTTTACGTCATCCATACAAACACTCTAATGATTTTATTTCATTCTCAAGCTGGTGAGGCCTATGCCATAGTTCCATAGGCATCTGTTTGGTAGGTACCTATAAAGAACAAAGCACCTCAAACATAATAATAAAAATAGGACATTGGTTATTGACCCCCAACATTTGCTCATAATCAGTAAAAAAAAAAAATCAGGTAAATCAAATTTTTTAGATTTTTTTTTTTTTTTTTGCTGTCAGCAGCATCTATTTTTTTTTTCTTTTTTACTTCAAAATATTACAGAGTACAAATGTTTTTGGTTACATGTATTAATTTTATTTATACATTAATGCATTTATGGGGTACAATGTGCTGATTTCATACAGAATTAGGAATGCTTACATCACACTGGTTAACATATACCTCATCTCGTTTACTTAATTATTGTGTTAAGACTTTATACTAATAGATCTGACAAGTACCGCTGCATTATGCACCATAGGTGTGATCCCACCATTCACCCTCCCTCGATCTGACCTCTCCCCTCCCTTCCGAACCCCCCTCCTCCCTCCTTCATCTTGGGTCATAGTTGTGATCTAGTCTTCATATGAAAGTGTGAGTGATTATAAATTGATTTCATAATAGTACTGAGTACATTGGATATTTTTTCTTCCATTCTTGAGATACTTTACTAAGTAGGACATGTTCCAGCTCCATCCATGTAAATGTAAAAGAGATAAAGTCTCCATCTTTTTTAAGGCTGCATAATATTCCATGGTATACGTATTCCACAATGTATTAATCCATTCATGGATCAGTGGGCACTTTGGCTTCTTCCATGACTTGGCTATTATGTATTGAGCTGCAAGGAACAATCTGGTGCAAATATCTTTGTTATACAGTGATTTTTGGTCTTTTGGATATACACCTAGTATAGGAATTGCAGCAAAACCACTTTGAGATATCATCTAACTCCCCTAAGAGTGGCTCACATGACAAAATCCCAAAACTACAGATGTTGGCATGGATGTGGAGAAAAGGGAACACTTCTGCACTGTTGGTGGGAGTGCAAGCTAATATATCCCCTTTGGAAAGAAGTATGGAGAATACTCAGGGATCGAAAAGTAGACCTGCTGTTTGATCCTGCAATTTCTCTACTAGGGGTATATCCAAACTTTTTAGATTTTGGTTGATCACCCAAGGGTCTATAACAAACTGGTCAACCTATGTAGGTGGTCAACATAAGGAACTAGGCCCACTGTTCTGTCTAGTCTATGAAAATTAGGTCAACATAAAGAGGTGGTCAAAGTAGGGAGGTAGCAAACTATGGAGGTATTTGGTAAATTTTATTAAAATTCCATATCAGTTGTTAGATTTAGGCCAAGCTGCAAGATTCAGGCTTATTTTATTGATCTTAAACTTGATCTAATATTGCTGTCATTGTTATGATTGGTCACATACCAAAGAGATGATTAAAATTTAAAAGTTAACTGCACTAAACCTTCACCTCTTGTTCCCATTAACATTTTTCTAGCTCTGTTTTAGATAAAGTGAAATAGTTGTTTTATTATATTATCTGGTACAATTAATTCATTTTTTTGCTGCCCAAATCTGACAGTAAATATTCACCTGTATGAGATGCTGAATTTGAGAACAGGCACAGATAAATAAGTTTTTATTCTTAGTCCAAGGATTTAAAATCTAGACCAGGTTCCCTTGACAAATAGAAATTCAGAATCGAATAGTGCAAACTAAAAAAGAGAACAGAGCAGAAGTGAAAAGGGACCACAGTAACACAGAACATAAGGGAATGTTCATTCTGAGTTTAGGAGAGAAAGTGACCGCAGTGGGCTGGAGAATGCTGGGAAGAATCCCAAGTTTAAGGATAATTTAACTGAGCCTTGAAAGGTGGGTTGACCTTGAAGAGTTCATGTGGAGTGAGAGGCAGGGGGGGAAATTCACATGCAACAGGGGAAAGAGGGTTAGCAAAGCCAGAGGCTTAGGAGAGCACAGAACAAGTGGGGAGGGTGGCTATAACAGGCAAGTGATCCAGGAAAGAAACATGGGGAAATGCAGAGCGGCTGGCCCTGGATCACGGGGAGTCTGGAGCACCCAGATACAGGAACTAGACATTTCTTTGTTTAGGGGACTGGGAAGGATTCATGAACACTGTATTTTTCACCTGCATTTGTTTAAAGAAAATCCATGTATAAGTGGACCCATGAAATTTAAACCTGTATTATTCAAAGGGCAACTGTGTATATATATTCATTATATTCCCATTATTATTTTAAGATTCTCTGGTACCAAGGTCAATAACTTTATCCACAAAAAGCCAGTGCAATGGCAACCCAATGCGTGTCCGCTTGTATTCAGTAGATTTGCAATTGGCTGGTGGGGTAAGTACAATACTGATTAAAGGAATAAGGTATTATTTATGCTTTTTCCATATGGTAATTTTAACAAAATTTTACCATTCATCTGTATGTGATCTCAACATTATGTCTATGAATTCCAGAATAAAGTTTATTCTAGAAAGTGGTCCAAACTACTTGCTTTATTACATTATTGATCAATAAACAACATTGAAAGTAAACATGAAAATGTTACTAAAAGTTACACCATGAAGTTACAATTCTTTCCTATCCTGGGCAATGACAGGTTTTGGGGTATTTCTAGAATTTTTCTATATACACATTTGACTTACTTGAAAACATCAATGCAAACAAGCTATAAAATCATGACGGCTTCCAATAAATCTGAGAGATAATTTTCTGGTAATATCTAAGGATCTTATTTTTTTTTATTAAATCATAGCTGTGTACATTAACGCAATCATGGGGTACAATGTGCTGGTTTTATATACAATGTGAAATATTTTCATCAAACTGGTTAATATAGTTATTTTGTTTTTTATATAAAACATTTTGACCCAAGGTTACAAATAAAATATTATAAACACTCCCCAAAACACCACTTAGATATCAAAGAAATGTTAATATTTTGTTATATTTAGGGGTATGAACGTTTTGGTGACATAGATTGCTTTTGTACAGTTTGAGTCAAAATCGCAAGTGTGTCCCTCACCAGGACAGTGAGCACTGCAGCTGATAGGTGTGAATTTATCCTTCCTTTTTCCCCTCCCACATGCTTGCTTTCCATGACTTTCACTACCATCTGTGTACCTGGGTGTTGACGGATTAGTTCCGATTCAATAGTGAGTACACGTTTGTTTGTTTTTCCATTCTTCCTTTACTTCACTAAGGAAAATGGTCTCCAGCCCATTCAGGTTATTATCAAAGGTATTATTTGTCACCACATTTTTATGGCTTGGTAGTACTCCGTGAACACACAGATCACCTTTTATTAATCCATTTATGTATCAATGGGCACTTGGATTGTTTCCACATCTTTGCCGTTGTGAATTGTAGTGCAATGAACATTCAAGTTGGACATTTATCTTAACAGGAAATAGGGAAGTCTTAACCATCACAGAGTTGAACAGTGACGGAACAGATCACTGACAGAGGAAGGTTAGGCTCTGTCACCGTATGTCATGGGAGCACCAGAAGGCAAAAAAAAAAATCTATAAATTGAAAGCTCTTGCATGAATACAAATTTGAAATTATTATAACCTGCACTGAAATAAAGTGGAAAAAATACAAAAGGTGGAAGGAAGTAATAAGAGTTGATTATGGGATACATGGAGTGAAATTAGAAAGTCAAAAATAACTAAGTTTCAACCCACAGAGACTGAGAAAACAGTGACAATAAAGGAATTAGGGAAGTCGGGATGAGAAGCATCTTTGAAAAGTACAAGAACTCGAACTCAAATGTGTTGAGCTCAAGATACGAGGAGAATCAGTGCACAGGCCCTGGGTTGGCTGGGGTGAGCGGAGACACCCAGGCCTGGAGGTCAGCCTGGGAGCCAGCTGTGCAGTGCTGAGTACTCTGAGATAAAAATCATGAAAAGATGGCTCGGTGCCCTTAGCTCAGCGGTGCTGTGCCAGGCACACACACCGGAGCTGATGGGCTTGAATCCAACCCAGGCCCGCCAAACAGCAATGACAACTACAACCAAAAAATAGCCGGGTGTTGTGGCGGGCGCCTGGAGTCCCAGCTACTTGGGAGGCGGAGAAGAGAATCATTTAAGCCCAAGAGCCGGAGGTTGCTGTGAGCTGTGATGCCACAGCACCCCACCAAGGGCAACATAGTGAGACTCTGTCTCAAAAAAAGGAAAAAAATCACGAAAAGTTAAAAAAATGGTGATAAAATGATAAAATCTGAATTTGAGAGAATAATATTAGAGATAGTGGAAGGAGCAACATGAGGAAAGTTAAGGGGGCAGCTGGAATCATAATGTGTAAAGGCAGAGTGTGTGTAAGGAGAGAAGGTCGGGCTGTGGGCCGGCCGCGGGCTCCGGGGGGAGGATGGGAAGAGGCGCTCAGACCCCCGGGAGGCCTCAGGCTCAGCGGGACGGGACGGGCGGGCTGGGAACGGACCTGCAGGGAGAGTGTGGCTGTGCGGCAGACAGAGCATGAAAAGAAGGCGGACTTGGGAGGCAGCTAGAGGAGAGAGGAGAACAAAACGGGGAGATCAAAGAAAAAGAAATTAAAAATAAAATAAATATTAAAAAAATAAAGATCAGGGAAACACCATGGGTAGTGATTGTCCCGCAGAGTTAGGTGACTCCCAGCATTGACAGTTGACGGGACGAATGTGGCCCATCTAGAGACCCCAGTCCCTTCCACACAGAGCTGGACACCCTCGTGCGATGAATATTCCGGAGTCAACATTCAACCTGTGCAGGCCAGAGAAAGAGCGCGACTTAATAACACACCATCACTTAGGGGCTGAGCAGACACAGAAGCAGAGATGGCGCCTTGGAAGCACAAGGAGCTGCAAGATGAATTAGCACAAGGTTACCGGCGCGGGAGTTCAAATACAGCGGAAAGCCCTGATGGGGAACATTGGATTAGATGCCAGTGATTTCAAATTTTGGTTAACTCCAATTTTATGTCTAAGCCCTATCTTTTTTTTTTCTAATTTTTTTTTTTAATTTCAGATAACACAAATAATATTAGGCTACATTGTTTGCATTTCTTAGGTAAAGTTCAAGTTGTAATTGAGCCCTTCACCCAGAGGGTGTGTTGTATACCCTTACACTGTGTAGCTGAGCCCTATATTAATGGCATCATTAATTTTATCAAAAGCATGCAGAGCATTGCTGAAAATATATGAGAAAATACATCATTTTTTTAAAGTTTTTATGTTATCAGTCATTTAAAAATAATTTATACACTTTTTTGCTCTGCTGTTATTTTGTAGAATCTAAGTCAGACACCTAAGCTCACTAAACAAATGTTTATTGGATGGATGGGTATGTGGGTGGAAGGATGGATGGATGGGTGAATGGATGAGTAAGTTCCAGGGTATTGCTAGTTCTTGTGAAAAGATACTAAAACCAGAATTTGACTGTGTGCCATTGCCTCTACCTCAGAGAAGTTCATCTATAATGAAAGAGGGGAAACAACATCCTCGAGATATTGTATAGCTATGGGCTTTCCCTTAAAACATCTGGAAACAGGTGCACCCCATGGCTGCACGCAGCAGTCGCCATCTGCACTGGTGGGTCTTGGGCTCGTCGGCTGTGCTCACCAGCCTGGTGTTTATTGGACATCCCTGGGCATCAGCAGCTTCTACTGCAAGTCCTGATAATTATGCCTTTTTTTGCTGGAAGCAAAAGATGCCTTAGAGTTCATTTCTCTGCCTAAGGCCTCTGACGCAGATAATAAACAGTGACAATCCTTCCCACTCAGACATAGTGGGCCCAACACTCACCACAGCTGCATCCTTCCTAAGCCCCTGCAAAGGCAGACGAATGGGATTAAAGGCTCATGAAACCACAGAGACAAAGCAAACAGAATGGGAGGCGAGAGTGAGTGAAAGATGACAGTGATTTAAGAGCTGGAGAGCCGACGAGAGAGGTGACCGATTCAGCAGAATGGAGAAACAGCTGTGCCACAGGGGAGAGGACCCAGGGACAGTCACTGACCCATGGAGGGGCATCTAGTGACATGTGTGGGAGGAGCACAGCCCCCTTCTTTCTCCCCAAGACACAGGCTGCAGTTTCTTTCTGGAGAAGTCAAACAAGCAAGATTCTGACTACAGAGCCCCCAGGCCAGCAAGGGCAGGTTCCTCCCAGAAGACGAACTGAGAGTCCGAAGCCATGCTCTTCCTCTTCAGTGGACTGTGAGATGACAGGACGTTCTGTACCTGACCTGCCCAGCTGCTCTAGACTCAATTCTGTCACCTGATGTGCACATTGTGAGGGTGTATAACACGGCCCCATGGCTCTTCTACAAATGGAACTTTACCCTGGAAGTGAGAACAATGTAACCTAAATATTATACCCTCATATTTATTTGAATAAATTTTTAAAAATATTTTTAAAAGACTCAATTCTGAACACTTGAAACACGGCTAATCCAACTGAGGAACAAATGTTTTAAATGTTAATTGATTTGTTATAAGGCAAGAGAAACTGCAAACTTCTCCTGGGGAAACTGACCAGCCCAAGGCCAAAGATCTAGGGACAATCGCTAGTGGATTCCCTGAGAAAACCTTGAGGTCTGTATGGAGCCCAGGTGGGGGCCCCAGTCAGGAAGACTCTCCCATGCTTCTCAGATTTCTATGGACTCTCTTTCAAATAAAAGTTGGTAATCAAGCAGTAAGAGTTACTTGGAGAAACCCTCTAACATGTCAGGACAAGAAAATTTAAATGGATAAAAAAGGAACATCAACAACAACAACAGGAACTCAGAAGAGGCTGGTGTGACTTGGGGAACATATTATATGACCTAAAAATGCACACGGGAATTCTCTGGAAGAGAAGAGGGAAGACCCACATTCCTGAAGAGCATGATGGGGATGGGAGCACCAGAGTAACCACCACAAAGGCAAGGACGGAACAGAAGGTACGGAAGGCAGAGAACATACCTCACTGAACACTTGGAGCCACGTCCTGGGAAAAGACAAGACCTGTGCAGCACACAGCTCTGAGAGGTCAATGACACACCAAGCCTGTCAGGCTTCCTTGAGGTTCAAGGAAATCTCATGCACAGCTTGGCCACCCGTGATCTGCCCAGCTCACGGGCCAGGAGATTGGAGGCAAACTCTCTCACCCTGTAAGACTGGGAAACTTCAGCTGACATCTGGAGTCCAGTGTGAAGCACTTTATCCTGGGAGCCCCATCCCTGCAGTGCCCATGGGGGTGGCTCCTGGAGGCAGTGAGATGAGGACAGGTCACACAGTCCACAGATGGCCCCGGGAGGCTTCCACTCACTTGCTCATGAAGCAGGCATCTGACAGTGAAAACTGGCCAATTTAGGGCAGCTTTGAATGAACACTTATTTAGAACAAGTAGATAATGAGTGATTATTGTCATTTCTAGAACATCACAGATGTTGTTTATTAGGGTATGTCAAATAGGAACAAATCTTCCATGTGTATGAGCTCATTTTCAAGAATTCCCAGGGATCCAGTTGAATAAAACTGATTATCCTTCACAACCTAATTCTAAAACCTAGGAAGCCATCATGGGGGTGATGCAGAGCCTGGGAGTGACCCCCACACTGGGACAGGCTGGTCGCACGCTGGCTTCATAATCATGGCCTTTTCATTTCAGTACTTTACAATCAACGGGCTGCTCTTTTGATTGATTTTTGCCCAGGGGTTTCTTTTTGTAAAATGTGTCTCAAGTTGAGTAAAACATCCTCTACATTTTAAAAAAAGAAAAACATGATGGAACTTGTATTCTGGAATTCAGGTTCATTGCCTGAATCTCCAACACGATCAATACAACTAATATTTAGGGAAGTATAGAATATCTTAGTTCAAATCCCAGCCCTATACTATGTGCTGGGTCTTTGACATTGGGTGAACCACCTAACATGGCTGAGATTTTGTTTCCTTATTGGATGTAGAAGGTATATTCCTATAGACAAAGAAATGTCCTAAGAATGAGGATATTAGTTAATGAAGGAAGGACAGAGTCCAGAAGCATTACGTGTGTACCCTAGAAGCAGGGATCTTCAGTACGAACATTAATCAGGACTTAGTTGACCAAAGAAAAGACCATCAGAGCAGCGTACTTAACCCAGTGGATTTAACACAATAGAATCACTAACTTTCCCTAGAAGACATTTGTCAATATTTGCATTTCATTTCCTTGTTTACTTGAAATTTCACAGAAAAATGCCATTGGTGTTTTATATAAAATTAACAAAAAGCCTCTTCCCAAAGATATTTAAATAAGTATCACATCTCTTTCCCAACACACACACGCACACACACACGCACACTCATATACTCACCCCCAGCAGGAGCACACTTCATTACAGAGTTGTATTTATGTTAATGATTTTGCTGGCTGCTGGTTAGTTCAGGGATTTTTTGAACTAGAAAAACATATATTATTCATTTTGTTCTGTTGGTGTTCCCTGAAGACTAGGATAACACACTGCAAAATTATGGCAGCAATAGCTGCTGCACAGATGGCCTCTGTCATTTGATTGAAAGTCACTCTGATATCCTTGACGTGCATCATGACAAAACCCAGTCAGGGATAGGGACACTGTGGACCGAAAGGAGAAGGTCATGGGGTCAAGAGAAGAACAGGTGCCTGAATGCAGAGTCGGAGGCTGAATGACAGGGTGGGGGTGCTCTCAATTTAGAATTATGTGGTCCTCAACTAAGTATTTGGAGTCTACTTTGAGAAATTAAGCCCTCGCGCTCTTACAGTGAGCATCTTGTGGGCAAAGATAGAGCTTTAAACTTCTCTAGATATCAAAACATGATAATTTTTGATTTTTCTCTTATGATAGTAATCATCTAGTAATGCTGATGAACGTTCCCCAGAAGGAAGAGACTTCAAAAAAATGCAGGTTGTTACTCAATAGCTTTTCATTCCTGACAAGCCCCCAGGTGCCATCCGTGAAGCTGCTGCAGGTGACATCCATATAGAATAGTCAAAGCTTGGAGACTGAAGCTTCACTCAGTGTTCTAGGTATTTCTTATTATCAAGGAAAAATAAAAAAGACTGGATATTAGCTTATCAGGAATTGCTCAGTAGATGGTTCCTGAAGGATGGATGGATGGATGGATGGTCAGACGAAATCACTGGGTGAATAAACTAATAAATGAAATAACCTGATAAGCTTTCTGAACTTTAGTCCCTGTCCTGTAAGATGAGGTCGCATCTGAAATAAAGGTGCTGGTGAAACTCAGAAGCAATAGTGAGAGCCAGGGCACAGGCCTGCCTCTACCGCTCCACAGTCCCTCTCTCCTGCCCCTCCACCATAGCCTCCAATCTCCCCCAGAAGTCTGGCTGTGTCCCTTGAATGCTTTAGACATTCAAGATAAGGATGAATTTTAACACGAGACCAGAATGAAGAGACTCATCAGCTGAGCATCCCTAAAAATGTTTTCTGTTTTCAGAATATAGGTCACATTGCAAAAAAAGTATTTTTAAAAAAAGACATAAAAATTCACCAATCTACAAAATACTTGGTCTCAAATTACAGCAAGGGCCAAAGCAGCACCCACTTTGAAGCAGTGAGAAAGTCTGGCATGGTCTTTAACCCAGTCTGCCAAGCCACGGCGCACAGTGGAGACTGTGTCCTTGATAGGGAGCGAGCAGCCTGGAAAATAGGCTGGGAACTGGGTTTCTTACTATTTTACCAGCTACACGGCCACACAGAGTCTAAGTTTCCTGAAACGGAGATTGAAACATACTATGTACTCTGCAGGGTTGTGAGGGAGGCGGAGGCAGGAATGCAGCCAGTGAGAGGGATGTGGGCTTTGAAAGTAGACAGGACTCGATTCAGATCCCACCTCTGCCACTGACTTTGTGCCCTAATCTCTGAGCCTCACCAGGCTTTATTTCTCCTGGTGTAAAAATGGTAACAATGATAACCATGAAAACATGGTGAGAGAATTGGCAGGTATACGGCATTTAAGGTTTATTATGTAGTAGGTGGTTTAATACCACTAGCTATAAAGAATTAAATCTACAGAATGAGGAAGTTTCAGAAAGGGAGATGCTTTGAAAGGTAAAATCTTTCTCCTTTAGAAAATTTCCCTGCTTCAGAGTCAGTGGCATAGGAAATGGTAGAAATTGAGTTCTGCCCCAATCAGTGTAAATTTTGCTAAGGGAATAAGGCCTAAAAAGTGTTGATAGTAATGTTGGGGTTGCTGTTTTAGGAACAATCACATGATGTTCACACAGCCAGCCTTTAACCTCCCGGGCCACGTCGGTAATGGTTGCAGTCACAGAAGTAGGCTAAGATTTGGTTGATACACCAGACTCTCAAGCATATTCTAATAGGACATACATTGTCATTTTGAAAGACCGATAATCCCGAGGGCATAATTACTAGTTTTTCAAAGCTAAGAATTAAGCAATTCTAATTATCTAGTACAATGTATGTGTGTCCTCCACAGGCAGGCACCAGCAGGTAAGCATGGGAGCAGATCCCTCGCGTGTGGCCTGGTTCCCGCCCTGCAATGTTGAGTGAATTCCTGCCTTATCAGCTCACAGGAAAGCTGGTTATTTCAAAGAGCCTGGCCCTGCCCTTCCCTCTCTTGCTCTCCATCACCATGTGACAAGCCGGCTCCCCCTGCACCTTCTGCCTTGATCAGAAGATCCTGGAAGCAAACACTGGGGCAATGCTTCTTGTACAGTCTGCAGAACTATGAGCCAAGTAAACCTTTTTTTAAAATAAATTACCTGGTTCCTTTATAGCAACACAAAACAGACTAACACAAAAAGGAAATTCTTGAAATGTCAGATATGGAATTCAAAATACAGATCACAGCTAAGCTCGATGGGATCAATGAGAAAGCTGTTAATCAACAAAAAGAAACAAAAATATTCAGGAAATGAATGAAAAAATTAATATGAAGATATAGATAGTTTTTTAAAAAGAGTAACAACTTCTGGAAATGAAAGAGCCATTTATGGAATTTCAAAATACAGTGGAAAGCCTTAGTAAACTTAGACTGAAACCAAGCCTTAGACTAACCCAAGCAGAAGAAAGAATTTCAGAGCTTGAAGACAAGGATTTCAAATTCACCCAGTCAGTCAAAAATAAAGAAAAAAGAAGCAAGAAAAATAAACCAAATTTCTGAGAAATATGGGCTTGTGTAAAATGTCCAAACATAAAAATCATTGATATTGCTAAAGGAGAAGAAAAAGTAAAAAGCAGGGAAGGGAATAATAAAGGAAAACAACCCTGGTCTTGCTGGAGATTTAGACATTCCAGATACGGGAAGGTCAGTGAACTTTTGCAAGGTTCTGGGCCAATAGGCCACCACTGAGGCACGCAGTCGTCTCGGGCCAAAGTCAGAGTGAAAAAGAAAATCTGCAAGCTGCTGGATGAAAGCGACAAGAAACTTATAAGGGAGGCTGAGGCAAGAGAATCACTTAAGCCCAGGAGTTGGAGGTTGCTGTGAGCTGTGTGAGGCCATAAAGTGAGACTCTGTCTCTACAAAAAAAAAAAGGGAAAACCGTCAGAATGACAGCAGACTTCTCAACAGAATCCTTACAAACCATAGGGATTACGGTTCCATCTTTTAGTCTTCTTTAAAACAATAATTATGAATCAAAACGTTTGTATGCTGCACAATTAAGTTCCATAAAGAATAGGGAAATAAGATTTTTCCCAAAGCAAATACTAGGGAATTTGTCACCACTGGACTTGCCCTCCAAGAAATGCTCAAGTGTTCTAAACACAAAATACCAACCAGTGCAAAAACATTTGAAAGTAAAAACTCAACAGTTCTTATTAAACGGTAACACAAGGAAGAACACAAAGCAACCAGGTAAGGAGTGATGTGACAACTGGGACAGTGTCTCACTTATCAATAAAAACATTAAATGTAAACAGTTTAACTGCCCTGCCTACAACATAGAGATTAAGGAGATCAGTGTAATTGCAAATATCTGTTATCTCCATGGAACTTACTTAACTCAGAAAGAGTTGCACAGACTCAAGGTAAAAGGATGAGAAAAAATATTCTACACAAGAGGAAGCTAAAAATGAACAGGAGTAGCTATTATCTCATTCCATGGCTGCAAGGAGGGTTCAACATATGTAAGTCAATAAATGTGACGCACCACATAGAACTAAAAACAAAAACCATAGTATTATCTCAACAGATGCAGAAAAGGCATTTGACAAATTCTGCATCCCTTCATGATAAAAATCCTTAACAAATTAGACGTAGAAGGAACATACCTTAAAATCATCAAAGTCGTTTATGACAAACCCACAGCCAAAATCTTATTGGCTCCCTTTAACACTTTGCATGTAGCATGCAGGATTCATGATTGATTTTGTTAACCAGATTACTTTGATCTGGTAAGACATTTCTTAGGCACATGGTAATATTCTTAGCATTTGGTTCTCTTCTTAGACTTCACACAAACTACTACCTTTTACTATACCAGAAGTTGCAATTAAATACATATCTCAGTGTGTTGATTGTGGTTTAGTGTTCTGAATGAGATCACAGAGAAATCCCAAATATTTGAGGACACAGAAAGAACATTCTACTTTCAGTAGGAAAATGAGACTTGGGGATTATTTACAAACAGAGACACACACTAAGGACTGACTGTCCTCTTCTCTCTGTTCATCCGCAGAAAATGATTAGCAAAGGCGAGGGGAACCGGGCAGAGATGTCTCTGCGTAGGCATCCTCTAAAGTCTAGACACAGGAGTTGTTTACAATCAGGTGGACACAACGTTACCAGCTCTCACTGTGGGAATAGCAATAATTGGGCTGGTCAAAAAGGAAATAAAAAGCCCTCCATGAGTCAATTCTTCCCTTGCCTACATAGTGGTCTGAAGAGGCTTGCAACAGTCACAACTGACTTTAGAGCCATTTCGCAGTATTGCAAGTGCACAGTTCACAGATGAGACAACTGGTAAGCATCATTTGGCTTGTCACTTTACTGGAATATTTCTAAAAGCATTAGGAAGACTTGTTAATATATAAATGACTGCAGACCCCACAAAAACCAGGCATGGCAAAGGAGGCCAAGCTCAGCCAGTTTGTCTCAAGGCTCCAGTTTGGTAATTAACACTACTTTGAAGACTAACAACCAAGTCATTATAGGATTAATACAAGGACCCATGTGCCAGAGCCCATGTGAGGGAAGAAATGTCCCCCCTTTGCAGTTACATTCCATCTCCATTTGCACTTTTGGGAGTCTGGCTGGGAGCTGAACAAGGACAAGCTGGGCTATTCAGCTGCACCTGCACAGTGACAGTCTTCCCTGCTGGTGACTGTCAGTGCAGGGGCCGACTCACGGGTGCACGGGTGTGACAGCACAATCCACCTTTGTCAGAGCTGGAAAGGGCCACCTGACGCCCTGGGAAGATGAGTCAGCCCCTCCAGGTCTAACTGCCTGCAGGAAAGGGACACTGTTCAGCACAATAGATCATCAGCAGGTGTATTAAACATAAATCAATGAACAAATTACCTCCACAAATCACTGAACACAGCTTCACACCCCGTGCCCAGTGTTTGATAAAATAAATAAATGACAACCAGGACAAGACCATTTTCTCTGGAACCTTTTACACATTTACTTTAAATGAGTCCTAACGTGTGGCCATAAGAAAGTGTCTGTTTCCTTCTTAAGGAGGTGATGTGAGCAAACCCACTTCTGAGGAGCATTCCTGGGAATGCGCCCGGGTTCCACACTGTGCTGGGGACGGGTGTGGGACGCTCAGGCGCACCACCTGGGCTCACGCCTGGAAACTTTCTCTCACTGTCTAAGAACCATGGGCTGGGGGGATTATCAGCAAATGAGAAGAAAATTTGTTAAGTTTAGACTCTGAACAATAGAATTTCTAAAAGGAGAAATCAGAAAGGAAGAACTGTCATATGAACCCCATAAATATAATGTGATGATGTTGAAGAACATAATTTCCCAGAGGACCCACAAAATTTCCAATCCAAACATGGAAAAAATGTCCCACAACAAGTGTAAGATTTCAGAACAACAGTGGTTCCAAAGGTTGAACAAGGAATCAGAATGGCGTTAGGCATCTCCAGAAGACTGAAACTAGCAGTCAGTGAATACAATCTTCAAGATGGGCAAAGAAAAGTAATGTCCAAACAAGAACTCCATACCTAGAAAAGAAACTCTCAGGCCTACAAGGGTTCTAGAATATTTACTTCACACATCCTCACTCCAGGAGCTACATGTTTTATCAAATGACATATCTCACCAAGAAAGAAGAAAGCACGGGGCCCGAGAACAGGGTTGAGTTCCGGAGCCAGAGACAAGAACTCCCAGGATGGGGATGAAGTGGGCCTAAGAAAATCAGCTCTGCAGGCTCTGGGAAGCTGCAGATCGGAGGATGGGTGAGTTCAGGAGGGACGTCTCCAAAGCAAAAAATAAAATGAAGTGGGTGGAATCCCTGGTATAAGTGACTGATGGAGAGAGATTTCATTCACAATTCTGTTGGAGAGATTGGTATGATTTAGTCCCTGGTGTGCAAAAAACTAAGCAAATGAAATACGTGAAATGATAAAAATGAGGGTCTTATATCACTGTGCAGCTCCATTAAGGGACATTGCTCAGGTAAAAATAATGCAATCTCTGAACATAGTTTTACCCCAACACTGACACATAATCATGTTAGGGGAGTTGGGAAAGTGAGTTTGAGTATGGGGGAGGTGTTAAGAGGGTATTAGATGCTCGTCTTTGGTAATGTGAAGTCAAAAGAAATCCCAGTAATGGGAAATTCCATCAGTAGGAATACAGAGCCAGGATCAGAGGAAACAGCCTAAAGAAATGAAAGGACTGCCTCTCAGGAAGAGACCAGAGCTAGGAGCAATGGAGCAGCGGACTCTTTTCTTATGCTGTGTTTTGCTTTTTTCAAAACAGTAAACCTTTTAAACTCTGTACATGTATGACTTTAATAAAAACTAAAATTCTGTCTAAAACTGAATGAAGAGGATGAGACTTTTCCATTCCTGACTCCAAGAGTCCTCACTTAATCTCTAATTATGGCACCAACTCCTTCAATTAACCTCTCCTCAACCACCTGGGTCAGCATTTAGCCATAATCAAGCTATGAAATGGCCAGGAAATTCAGATAATGAAAGATTCTATTACCAAATTGGTAGTAAAGACCAACAGAGATTAAAAAGGAATTTGATTGTTTACTCCAAAGGTGATGAAGATTCGTTTGCTCTTTTTATTTAGCATGCTCCTGTTAACTGAAGACACCAGTGTGAAAGCAGACTCAATCACAGCAATTAAACTCTCTATTTTTGAATTTTAATGATTAATAAAATTAATCCATGCTTCCCAACCAAGTAATATTGTATATAGAGGGAAAATCAAACCAAATACGTATACACACACCACACATAATTTAAGTACAAAGACTAATTCCAGATTTTCAGATATATCAATAACTTTACTCAATACCAAAAAGTCTCCATAGTTACAATGACCACCATTTTTTAGATTTATTGATGTCTAATTGATACACAAAAACTGTACCATTTTTGTACACATCTTGATGACTTTAGACACATGTATGTATCTGTGACACCATGACCACAATACTAAACACAACCAGCATCTTCAAAAATGTCCTCATGTTCTTTTGTGGGGGAGGTTGTTTGTTTGGTTGACATAAGATCTATCCTCTGAAGATATGTTAGAATGCACAATACTGTTAACTGTAGGTCTACAGTAGAACCTCAAAGTTGACCACCCAAATGTCTGTAACACACTGGTCAACACACAGAGCTGGTCAACATAAGGAACCAGGCTTACTCTGCTGATACGTGCATGTGGTGCAAGTAAAAATAATGCAATCTCTGAACATGCAATCTCTAGTCTATGAAAATTAGATACACTTAAGGAGGTGGTCAGTGTAGGGAGGTGGTCAGCTATGGAGGTTTTGCTGTATTTTGTAAAGCAATTCTCTAGTATTTATTTCTCTTGTGTAACAGAAATTTTATATCCATTGAAGAACAGTTCCCCATTTTACCCTCCCCAGCCCTTAATTTCTTAAACACAAAACTAAAAACTATTGCCTGAGTGCATTTATGAGAATAATAGTAAAAATAAGCACTAGAAAAATCTCTAAAAATGATCCATTTTTCTACAGACAATAGTAGAAGGACCTTCAGAATATCAAATTCCTCAAGTATTTTGAACAGGAAATTAATTCCAGCATACTCATGCCTAGCATGTTCACGTTATAAACCTTGCCCATCGAGGGACTTTACCTAACAATTGCAATCAGTGTAACTGGCTTATTGTACCCTCAATGAATCCCCAACAATAAAAAAAAAAAAAGAGAAAAAAAATAATAAAAAATAAACCTTGCCCATCGGAAGCTGGAAGTTACATTGGTGAAAAGAAAACAAAGGGACTCCAAGGATGCAAAATGGTGTCAAGTTGTCATCCTCCTACTGGAAAGAGGAGGAATTTTTAAAGACAATTCTAATATAGAGACGAGGGAGACGACTTTGTTTTCATTGTAAATCTAATTTCCAGGACTGTATTTTTAATATGTAAGGAAACAATGGGAAATCATAACAAAATAGAAGCTGTTTTCGGTTGAAGTACGCTGATTCACAATCATTTCTCCGTCTGTGTACATTTGTGCTTTAGACTTAACAAACACACACCCCGAGAATACTTGGAAAACTCTATTTGGATTTTGACCATATTTGTAAAGACAAATGATCCTAGTAAATGTGGAATGTAAAGGTCTTAGCAAAATAACTAAGAAAATGCTACAAAAGCTATGTTAACTAGTGTGATGAAAATGTGTCAAACGATCTATGAACCAAGTGTATGGTGCCCCACGATCATACTAATGTACACAGCTATGGTTTAATAAAAATAAGAAAAAAAATAAAAAAAAAATAAAACCAATATTGACACAGTCAAAAAAAAAAAAAAAGAAAAATACGCAGCTATACAAGACTTATTATGAACTACTTCTCTCCACCACCTACGGCAGTCAGTAAAAACGGGAATACAGGACCGTGTGACGCTCGTTGGTCCTGGGGGCCTAAACAGGACAGAAGTGAACAGAAACGCAGTGATTGGCTGGGACGGAGGCAAGTGCTCTTTTCTGAATTCTCACCAAATTACTGACACTCTAGTTTTTGCTTCTGAGAGCCCCAGGTGTTTCTGCAGCACAGCACCCAGGCCACAGAGGAGAAACGTCCTCCTTATTAATTAGAAAAGCCCTTTTCAACCCAAAGAGTGAACATTTCATTTCTCCGTCCCCTGTCACTGATTTTCCTAATGGGCTGAGACTCGTTAGGTGGAGTGAAGGCAAAATCACCCCCAACAGAAATCTAAAACTTCATCATTCAGGGGAATGTGGGGACTGTGGCCCTCAGAACAGGGCCTCAGGATTTGCTTTATTTGTTCAATTGTGTCAGTTTTAATAATCAGAGTTTAGCTTGTTGCCTCCAATCTTGATGATTTTTGAGAAGCAAAATGCCACCTCTAAGGAAAACACTGTCATAAAATTTCATGAGAATGTGTGTCAGGCGAATTAAGTCATCTTAACCCAAAATTAGTGAGAAACAACAGAATGGACCAAAGACCCAGAAATAGTTGTCTTTGCCCGTGAGGATAGGACCACATAGCCTCTGACTTCTGGAGCAGCCCCACAGTGGTCTCAACAATTCACACGTTCTACCACATGGGAAAGCTCAGAACATTCACTACAGGGCCTTGTTTGCACTGTAAGGGCTCAGGAGAGCTGACCTCTCCCTAGGACCAAGTAAGCAAAACTGAGTAAAGTTTGTGTCTGTCCCCAATCAGTGACCAATCCTATTCAATAAACGCCATCTCCTTTTTTAGTTCATAAAACAAAGTCTGACTCTACGTGGCCAACCCCATAGATGAGAAGTTGATGTCTGAATATGGCTGATCCCAGCACTGCCCAGGGTCAGCAAAGACCTCTCTAAACCATCACCCCAAATCAAAGAGCCATCACCTGCTCACAGCCATTGAGGACAGAGCCATAAAAGGTGTGGGCCTGGCTGTGCCAGCTCAGGACCTCTGAGGGGCAGACACCAAGACAGAGGTGAGCACACAGATGGTTGTCAGGGGCACTGCCTGGGAAGGACCAGGGGTGAGGAGCAGGCAAGAGGGACTTCGGACTGCGGTGCGGGCCCTGCATGGGGGGACGGAGGCAGAGAGGAAGGAAAGAGCCCCAGACTGTGGGGCAGTACTGAGAAAGCCTTGTCCTGGCGGATGGAGGTGCCTGAGCCCACACTGCCCCATAACGGGATCCCACATCAGGCAGGAGTGCCCGAGCCTGGTGCTCCCAGCTTGCCCGGGCACTGGGCGGGGCAGCTGGAGGAGGCGGGTGATCCAAGGGCACAGCTGCTGGACACGCTCACCCAGCCGTGCGCTCGAGGCAGACTCTCTCCAGGGAAGACCCGGGGCCCATGATGGCACTTCTTGCTTCTGTCTCCTTAACTCGGGGTTCTCCGCAGCGAGGGGCGTCTGTCCATGTTGCGGCCTGACACTCACTTCCCCACCCTCCTCATCACAGCACTGGGATTTTCCCTGGGGAACCACAGCCGTGTCCCAGTGGATTTGTTCTGGTGAACCTGTTCCTCTGTTTCTCTCTCTGCCTGCAGGTTTGGGTGTGGGCCATAGCCACTCAGAACGTGGTGCGTCCCCAGCCGCAGGGAGGGACTCAACACGCACAGCCGCTGAAATCACCAGAGCTTTGGCTGCAGATGTTGAAAACACAGACTCTGAATTTCCACAGGGGTTGCTGAGAGAATGAGAATAAATCGGGACTGCAGGCAGTGACCTTGACACAAGAATAAGCCGGGACTGCTGGAAGCAATCTTGACATCACCAGGAAGAATCGTCCCAAGAACAAAGCCAGCAGAGAGCAGAGCGAGGCAGGAATGGAGAAAACCCAACTAAGAGGCTATGATTTCTGCTCAGCCCCTGGATCTGGGATTCATCCCTACCCCTGGGTCTCCACATGTATTAGATCATGAAAGTGGGATATCAATAGACCATCTGAAGCAATAACTTTTTCTGTCAATGACTAATTTTCAGGTCAAATGTCCTCACTTGGACAATGAGCTCCAGCTCTAAGCTGTCCTCCCTTGGGGACTCAAGGGCCTAGTTTTTGTTAAGTCATTCAGTCCATGTGCCAACTGTGTCTTCTTTCCTGTCTGAGATTCTCTGTCACTTGCCATCATGAGTTTAGACGGGCATGACCACTTTTCAGCAACAGCTTTGGTGGACTAAATCCCCTATCCTGTTTTGTTTTTGTAACCAACTGAGAATATGATATCAGGCACTTCTAAAATAATCTACTAGGTTACATTTGCATTACTGATGAAATTGTTGGTTAAGAAATTTTACTTAGAGAGAAAGTCATTAATGATGTCACACCCATCAGTCAGGACTCAGAAATCATAGCAGTAAATGTAACAGTGAACTTAATGTAAGAATCATTAGTTAGGTACAAACAGCTCTTTGTTTGTACCTAACTAATTCTTACACTAGGTAACTGGGAAGATAGAAAGAGCTCACTGTTTTCTGTAAGAACAGTAGGCTATCATAGCAGTCAGCACACGGGCTGAGAAAAGATGGGAGAAAGTTGGCATTATTAAAATTTGAGAGCTTGGGAAGATGTGGAAACAACCCAAGTGCTTTTCGACACATAAATGGATTAATAAATGCTGGTGTATGTATACAACAGAATACTACCCAGCCATATACCAGATGGAGACTTTGTAGACTTGGATGGATTTAGTGAATATTCTCCCAAGTAAAGTATCACAAGAATGGAAAATCAAGCATCACATGTACTCATTACTAATTTGAAACTTGTACATTAACAAAAGTGTGCTCACATGTGAAAAACTCTATTAAATTCAAGAAGCAGGGGAGAAGTCAGCAGATTCCTGCTCAAAGGGAACGAAGTGTGAGTATGTAGCACACTTCCTAGGTGAAAGACACAACTACAACTTGAACTTTACATTGCAAGCACAAACAGTGCAACCCAGTTGTACGTGGCCTCATATTAATCTGAAAAAAAAAGAGAGAAAAGAAAAACTAGGAGGCGCCTATGGCTCAAAAGAGTAGGGTGCCGGCCCCATAGACCAGAGGTGGTGGGTTCAAACCGGGTCCCAGCCAAAAATCGCAAAAATCAACTCAGAAGCTTGGGGGAAAGGCCTGTGGAGCTGAGCCTGAGACCCAGGATGAAGATGTCTGTGAGCCTGGAGGAGGGGCCTCCCGGCCTGGGCTCTAGTCTCCTGAGGAGGGGCCTGCTGGCCGGTGCTGTCCTCACCAGAGGGTGTAGGAAGGCGCAGTCCACAAGTGTGTTGAGGGAAAACCACAAACAGGATCCCCCTCTTTCTATGGGGAGGAACGACCACCTCCAGGATAAAGGATGTGCTGGGCTGAGCATCCCAGGAATGAAACCCAGAGAGGGCAGTGAGTCTGCTCCCCCCTGCGTCTCTGGTCTGTCTCCAGCACCCTCACCAGCAAAGCCTCGCAGTGGCTGGGTGCAGAAGGGAAAGCCGGGCATTAACTACTCAGTAGCCAGTACAGGGCCCAACAAGCCAGTGGGGCCAGCCATGCCAGGACAGAGGTCAGGGCATGTGAGAATGCAGAAGAACAAAGGGGCCTAGGAGCCACTGGGTGTGACACCCAGAGAAGTAACTTCATGCTCGACTTCCATAAATGCCCAGAAAGGTATTTCAAACGTAAAAAGGTTCTGTGAGTCTTGAGAACCAGATCTGCCGATATACCCATTTAGCAGGAAGTTACATCTCTGAGTAGCTGAGCAGAGACAACAGGAGGGCTTTCTGGACCCAGTGTCTCACACCCTGGACTCCTCAAGCCAGGCCTGTCACCTGACCATGGAACCTTCGTGTTTTTTGTTTTTTAGTATAAAAGAATTTTTTTGCCACGAGTTTCAATAACTAAAGTTGAAAGGGTTGTCTTATCTTTTAAAATTAAAAAAAGCCCAATACGTTAGATGAATGTCTTTTAACCTCCTGTTAACATGAACACAATACAAAACATCAGATTCCTGAATTTACTGGTTTTCTACTCAATAAAATTTATGAAGGATAATGTGTTATATTTCAAGGCCCTATATGGAAATGGTACCTTTTCCCCCACTTTTTGGTTTTTGCACCTCCAAGTAGCCATTTCTCATTTCCCTGGGAGGCCATTCTGAAGCTGCACCGCATAGTCTGCATGTGGGCTGTGCAGACATCTAAACCTGTGCCCTGTAGAGAAGTAGGAATGGTTTTTGTTTTTTAAAAATTTCAGCTTAATTTAACCATTTACTTCTTTCTTCTTCCCGTGGATTTCAGTGGTGAAGAACAGCAAAGCAGGATATTCAGAGTATCTCTGTGCTCCAATAGGCAGACGACCAGAGTGTGGCCACAACTCACACTGACAAGCTGGGCACTGGATAGGCAGATGACCAGAGTGTGGTCCATCACTCACGCTGACAAGCTGGGCACTGGATAGGCAGACAACCAGAGTGCAGTCCATCACTAACGCTGACGAGCTGGGCACTGGATAGGCAGACGACCAGAGTGTGGTCCATCACTCACGCTGGTAAGCTGGGTACTGCACAGGGACATTGTGCCACTGAACTCGGGCCTGAGAGGGTCCTAGGAGCTGGCCCCTGATTGAAAAATATCTAACTGAAGTCCACTCACATAGCAGCCCCACGTCCTCTGGGCTCCAAAGGCATTAGATCAGGGCAGCCATGTAAAGCAATAACATTTTTCTGCCGATGACTAATTTTCATGTTCAAATCTCTTTACAGGAACAATGAGTTCCAGCTCTAAGCTGCCTTCCCTTGAGAACTCCAGGGCCTACTTTCTGCTAAGATTTCAGTGATCTGAAGCAATTATCTGGAGAGTTTTGTTGACCTTCATTTCAATCGCAGTAGGTGTCAAAAAATTGCTTTCCGTTGTAGTCAGTAATTTTGGTCTCTAAACACTGCAATTTTGCTTCAAAGAACTTACGGGGTTATGAACTTGGCTCTCATCGCCTATGTGCAGAGGGACTGATGACAAGTGCTCACTCCCCATAACGCCGAAACCGTCTGTTCAGTGCAGTGAGAATTTCAAGTTCTTTTCCTCTCAGTGTTTCAAACTACCTGGAGATTTCACTCTATCTTAAAGTATCAATGTGTCTCTATTTTAAAATTATGTGATTGTTTAGGATATCCTGGAGATTTGGTCATGCTGATCACAAACATACCTGAAACAAAGAAATAAAGCCTATAGGAAGTTTCCCTAAACATACCCTGTAGGCCGGCACCCCAGACTGGGCTAAACTTTGGGATCTGAGATGCCACCCCAGATGACAGGATTTCCCAGTTGATAAACTTTTTCAGTGTTAAAAAAGCATTGACTCTAAGTACAGGCTAACCAGAGGACCACTTCTAGAGAAAAAGCATTATGTAATGTAATCTGTTCTCTGCCCTTGAAACATGCAAGCCAGCTAAGTTCTGTCAATGACAAATTTCCATGTTCAAATGCCTCTACAGAAACTGTGAGTTCCGGCTTTAGGCTGTCTTCCCTTGAGAACTCAAAGGCCCAATTTTTGCTAAGGCGTCAGTGACAAGATATATTCACAAATTCAAAAAGATACATTTCTTGCACAGCTACCATCTTGTTACTAAAAGAAACACAACATATCACTGAAATAAAGCACAAGATAAACTCTGTCATGGCAGAAATAACAGAGTGGGGGGGGTGCTGTTGGAGGAAGGTCACTGTGAGAAAACAACCTGTCCTCTGAGGACCTTACCCTTCCTTCCCTAGACGTCTACATCAGAGGGCTCTTGCATTCCTCCCACTTGGAGAGAGATTTTCCTGAAGACCCAGGACTCCTATGAGTCTTTGTCTCTCTCCTCTGTGGGCTCAGTGATGGCAACAGAACTCAGCGGGTGGGACAGAGGGAAGGAAATGAGCAGATGCACACAGGTGCCCACCCCGCTGCCTCCAAAGGCCACCTGCCCCTTCCACACGGCAGTCTTGTCTCCACAACCACCTGTGCACTGCCTAGACACAGGGACGTCATCACTGATTTCTTTGGCATGATCTGAACATCCATGAATATCATGTGTACACACTGTATCAAGTTGATGAAAGCAAGTTGTCATCTAAAAATAAACCTTCTACACAACTCAAGGGAATCCAGCTCTGGACCCTCTTTCTTATGTGAAATCTTCCATGAAATCTTTGGTTTCCTCACTTAAAATCTGGAGCTAAATCAGCTTTGTTATTTACAACCGTGGCAGCCAGGAACACTGGGAGAACCATTTGTAAGTGGATTGTCATGATACTTGTATTCCCCTTCCTTGGCATTATAAAACTGGATGAACCAATTTGGGAAATCACAGCAATGTCTGATATAGAAAGTCAGCAGCAGTTTCTCAGTGACCCAGAGAGGGGACAACCTGCTCCCTGGAGGACACCCATATGGCCAGGGCTGGGAAAGCAGAGTCCTCTTGGGCTTTGCTGCATGTGCCAGCCAAAGTCTCTTAGTCCTGCCCAGTCCAGCATCTCCTCTGCTGGAAGCCAGACTGAACCAGTTTTCCTTCCAACCTCATCAAAAGGGAAGCTCTAGGAGCCGTAATTAAGAATCAGTGCGCCACCGCCTGTGAGAACAGCCTCTACTCCCAGCCCATAAGCCAGAATCAAGTAGCCATGGGCTCCCCTCTGGTGAAAAGAAAAAGCTGAAAAGCACAGGTCACCCGTAGCTTAGGGACCACAGCCGCCTTCACAGCTGCCACGGGCAATGACACCATGAGCAACATCTGTCGGGGGGATATGACAACAAATTTGGTAAATTCAAACTTCTACATTTATCATTACAGAATACATGAGCCTGTCTCCATCCTGGCTGATGAAGAGAAATGGGGAGATTCCTTACTGATATGGTGTGAAAGAATTTGAATTAAAATGTGAACGCACCCACATTTTGCAAAAACGTTTTCATATCCCTTTTCCACAAACATTTTATTAGCTTCCACTGTTTCCCTACGGATGAAAGCCCTCTTCCTTTCAGCAGAGGAAAATAACCACAGGAAGCAGCAGAAACATCAGTTGGGTTACTCAGGGGGCCTGGGAAAGATGATGCCTACATGTGGTAAAAACTGTCTCTCAACTCACCTGGCTGCATGCAGTGGAGACGACTCAGCACAGCCAGGGGTCCTGAGGGCATGGGGCACAGACACAGGCTGTGTTGTGTACATGGCATCCACGTCTGTCCTGCTTGCCGGACACTCTCATTCAGTCATCCAGGCCAGAAAAACAGCTCAGATGTCTCCCTGCTGGGAAAGGCCCCTTGACCATTAAATGGCTCCTGACAATGTGGCTTTAAACGAAGAATAGTGATCTCTCAACAAAGGTCATCCTCCTTTTGAACTGCAGAGAGAGTCGCAGAGGCAATGTAGTCACCAGGGTGACAGTGTTCAATACTAGATATTACTAGGGACCTACTGCCAGGATTCAGCGTGAACTGTGGGCTGACACCACTCTGGAAAAGACCAAGGGGATCTCACTCAGCTGGGTGGGTGGAGATGCTGAGGAAACATCTGCCTGGTCAACCTAGCTTGATTTCCAAGGTGAATGGCACTAGCAAATCAGAGTCAAGCAAGCTGTCAGCAGAGGCAACACTGACACAGGGGTGGCCAGTGACTACAGGACTGGGAAGGCAGCTGAGAAGTCCCAGGACACAGAGACCCATGGGGCACCAGCTCAGAGCTGTCTGCAAAGAGACCCATGGGACACCAGCTCAGAGCTGTCTGCAAAGAGACCCATGGGACACTAGCTCAGAGCTGTCTGCAGGGGCTGGGGTCCTCTGGGAATGGGGGCAGGACTGGGGCCTCTGGAAGGGAGGCTAGCCATAGGAAGGTGGACTCTCTCTGGAAAAGGACACCAAGTGCCAGATTGTTAGTCAAAACAGACACAACTCAGACTATGGCTGATGTCACACCATGAAAATAAGGACTTAAAAACTGAGTTTCTGAATTAGATTACCCACCAAGGTACAAATGTCTTTGTAGCAGAGACAGCTGACTATTGCCCAAAGTATATGGTTGTCCCCTCCATAATGCACAGCTGTCACTAAGAAATAGCTTCTCATCCAGGGACTGTGTCTCCCAGCTTGTTTTTTTATCTAGAAGGAGCCTCATGAATAGCCTTTCCTGAGGGAACATAGGGAGAGTGCGTGTGCTCCCCCCAACCTTGCGTAGTAAGCCGTGGTGCCTCCTTCACCTTCCTATCCATCAGTTGAGGGTAGAAGGCTCCAGAAGAGCAGAGCCTGGGCCCCTGAACCACACACAGAGAGAGAGGAAAGCTGCCCTCAGATTAGAAATAACACACTAGACTTCTGGGGAGCAGGGAATAAACTTTCCTGGATGAAGCTTCTCCAGTGCACGGCCTATCAGTTATAGCAGCTCCTCTGCCCACAGCTGGAACAAGGCCAAAGTGATCGTGATTTACTCAGCCAGTCTCCACCCTGCCGCCTGCCCTCTCCCCAATCCACAGCAGAATCTGAGCCATGAGCACTGTATGTGCTCCTGTCCTGCAGACAGACCAAGAGCCCTTCAAGATCCCTGCTCTCCTTTTGGTGACAGCACGTGTGAGTCAGCTGTTCCCACCTAGAAGAGCTGCTGAAGGCTGAGACTGAAGGCCATAGAGCTCCCCTCCAAAAGCCACCATCAGCCCCAACTGACTCTGTATCATGAAATGAGATTTTCTGACTCCAGAAATGAATCCTACTCTCCAGCTCCTCTGCCATCAGGTGTGAGTCTCCACACCATGCCTGCAGCTAGCTCCCCTGCCTGTGTGCAACGCTTCACACCAGCTGGCAGCCTGTTCAACCCCAAACCAAACCACCCTCCCCCTGAATCGGAGAGAACCACACCGTGTAGTGAACAGAGCTTTACCTCTCTGTGGCTTCAGTTTCTTCCCTCAAGAAATGAAGAGAGGGGATCAGAGCAAGATGGCGGGAGAGTAACAGCTTCCTTGCATCTGGGCACCGTGAGTCTGGGGAGATAGGACTCCAGACACCTCTGGCTGGTGGGATCTGCCTATCATCACCCCTGAGAGGATACAGGGAGTCAGCGAGAGACTTCTGGACCCCAAGAGGAGGACTAAAACAGTGGAAAAATGGCAAATGGTCACGTGTGTTCAATCGGTCTAAATCCGCCCGCAACTGTAAGTTCAGTAGCAGCGAGACTGCAAACCAGAAAGGCCTTACCTGTGAACTGTTTTGGTGTCTTTGGACTTGGCACTCAGTTGAACTGCCTTGGGGAGAGCCTAAGCGGGAGTGCGGAGAACTTTGGCTGTTCTCTAGGGCCCCAGTCTGAGTCGCTGAGCCAGACGGAGCTAAGAGTGTTTGGCTGTGGCCACAGGGAGCCATTGTGAGTGACCTGCCCTGGCAAGCTCCGCCCTCAGGGTCGCAGAGCTAGAATCTGGGTGGGAGTTGGAAACCTAGCGACTGAGTAGCCTAAGGGTGGGGTCTGAGCCGCCTTGCAGCCCTAACCCTCAGGGGCAGAGTGAGACCGGTTTTGGCACACTGGGTAAGTGGATAGCCACTTCAGCAGTGATTCCAGCGACAAGCACTTTCCTGGGAAAGCTTCTGCTCAGCAAGTTTACAAGTTCAAAGTGCCTTTTAAGTGGGCTGAAGAGAGATTTAGGGTGTCTACCTGCTGGGGTTTGAGAAATCAGCAGCCTCCAGTCGTATCAGAACTGTGATTAACATCTCGTACCCCAGAAGACCGTGTTGCGCAGACAATATTCAACAACATATACATACGCTTTGTTTTTGGTTGTGTGTTTTTCCTTTTTTTTTGATTTGGTTGTTTTTTTATTTTGATGTTATTGATGTTGTTTTGTTTTTTAATTTTAACCTTTTCCATACAGATCTTTTTCCTTTCTCAATATTTCTAGTGTAACTATAATCTCCCATTGCTGCCTTTTTCAATAACTAGAACTTCATTTTTGCTAGTGTTTCAACTGCTATTATTTCTTTTTTCACCCAATTTTATCCCGTAAAGTTTTCCGTTTGCTTGTTTTGGTTTGATTTATACCATTTTTGTCTTTCCTCTCTACTTGGTGGAGGTGGGGTACTGTGTCTGATAAGGTTAGCAAAGAGCTGCTGATCTCAAGGGAACCACCCAACTGGGCACCCCCAGAAGGTGGGGCTTTTTAAGGCTGTGTCAAAGTACCCTACTGTACACCTATATTGCTCTGTCTCCCCCTTTTTGTGCCTCTCTTTCTTTTGTCAATATTCCTTTTACCCACCCCCTCTCCTTTCTCGATTTTTTTTTCTCTTTTCACTCGATCCTCCTTTCTTTCACCCCTTTCTTGCTCTTCAACCTTCACACCCTTCTAGTCCTGTACCAAAAGGATTCCCTGAACCCTTAGTCCACAGGCACGAGAATTTAAAGAGCAAGAGGAAGTGAAAGGAAAATTAGGGCAAGGAAACAGATAAAAGAAATCACTCATGAGGAAGAATCAGCAGAAAGCTCCAGGCAACATGAACAACCAGTCCATAACAACCCCGCCAAGGGACCATGAGGTAGCTACTGCAGAGGATTCCACCTATAAAGAAATGTTAGGAATGACAGAAAGGAAATTTAGAATATACATGATGAAAACAATGAAAGAAATGATGGAAACAATGAAGGAAACTGCTAATAAAGTGGAAAATAACCAAACGGAAATCCAAAAACAGAGATCCAAATAAGAGATGAACAACATGAAGAATATAAAAAGGATATAGCAGAGCTGAAGGAACTGAAACAGTCAATTAGGGAACTTACAGATGCAATGGAAAGTATCAGCAACAGGTTAGACCATGCAGAAGAAAGAATTTCAGAGATAGAAGACAAAGTTCTTGAGATAACTCACATAGTAAAAGAGGCAGAAAAGAAGAGAGAGAAAGCAGAACGTTCACTGTCAGAATTATGGGACTTTATGAAGCGTTCCAACATACGAGTTATAGGAATCCCAGAAGGGGAAGAAGAATGCCCCAGAGGAATGGAAGCCATACTAGAGAATATTATAAAAGAAAATTTCCCAAATATCACCAAAGATTCTGACACACTGCTTTCAGAGGGCTATCGGACCCCCAGGTCGCCTCAACTCTAACCGAGCTTCTCCAAGACACGTTGTGATGAACCTGTCCAAAGTCGAGACAAAAGAAAAGATTCTGCAAGCTGCCAGGAGTAAGCTCCAATTGACCTGCACGGGCAAATCCATCAGAGTGACCGCAGACTTCTCTAATGAAACTTTCCAAGCAAGAAGACAATGGTCATCTACCTTTAATCTACTTAAACAGAACAATTTCCAGCCCAGAATTTTGTACCCTGCTAAGCTAAGCTTCAAAATTGACGGAGAAATCAAATCATTTACGGATATACAAACATTGAGGAAATTCGCCACAACAAGACCAGCTCTACAGGAAATACTTCAACCTGTTCTGCACACTGACCACCACAATGGATCAGCAGCAAAGTAAGAACTCAGAAATTAAAGGGCAGAACCTAACCTCCACACTGATGCAAAAGATAAAACTAAGCAATGGACTCTCACCAAATAAGACGAATAAAATACTACCACACTTATCAATTATCTCAATAAATGTTAATGGCTTGAATTCCCCACTGAAGAGACATAGATTGGCTGACTGGATTAAAAAACACAAGCCATCCATTTGCTGTCTGCAAGAAACACACCTGGCTTCAAAAGACAAATTAAAGTTCTGAGTCAAGGGTTGGAAGACAATTTTTCAGGCAAATGGAATTCAGAAGAAAAGAGGAGTTGCAATCTTATTTTCAGATACATGTGGATTTAAAGCAACTAAAGTCAAAAAAGACAAAGATGGTCACTTTATATTGGTCAAGGGAAAAATACAACAAGACGATGTTTCAATTCTAAATATTTATGCACCCAATTTAAGTGCTCCCAGATTGTTGAAACAGACCTTACTCAGTCTGGGCAATATGATATCTGATAATACCATAATAACAGGGGACTTTAACACTCCTCTTACAGAGCTGGACAGATCCTCTAAACAGAAATTAAACAAAGATATAAGAGATTTAAATGAGACCCTAGAACAACTGGGCTTGATAGACGCATATAGAACAATCCATCCCAAATATAAAGAATATACATTCTTCTCATCACCCAATGGAACATTCTCCAAAATTGATCATATCCTGGGACACAAAACAGATATCAACAGAATCAAAAGAATTGAAATTTTACCTTGTATCTTCTCAGACCATAGGGTACTAGAGGTGGAATTCAACTCTAACAAAAACGCTCAACCCCACACAAAGGCATGGAAATTAAACAATCTTCTGTTGAATAACAGATGGGTGAAGGAAGAAATAAAACAGGAAATCATTAACTTCCTTGAGCATAACAACAATGAAGACACAAGACCTTTGGGATATTGCAAAAGCAGTTTTGAGAGGAAAATTCATCACTTTAGATGCCTACATTTGAAAAACAGAAACAGAGTGCATCAACAATCTCACAAGCCATCTTATGGAATTGGAAAAAGAAGAACAATCTAAGCCGAAACTCAGTAGAAGAAATAGCCAAAATCAAATCAGAGATCAATGAAATTGAAAACAAAAGAATCATTCAGAAAATTAATGAAACAAGGAGTTGGTTTTTTGAAAAAATAAATAAAATAGATAAACCATTGGCCAGACTAATGAGAAATAGAAAAGTAAAATCTCTAGTAACCTCAATCAGAAATGACAAAGGGGAAATAACAACTGATCCCACAGAGATACAAGAGATCATCTCTGAATACTACCAGAAACTCTATGCCCAGAAATTTGACAATGTGAAGGAAATGGATCAATATTTGGAATCACACCCTCTCCCTAGACTTAGCCAGGAAGAAATAGAGCTCCTGAACAGACCAATTTCAAGCACTGAGATCAAAGAAACAATAAAAAATCTTCCAACCAAAAAATGCCCTGGTCCAGATGGCTTCACACCAGAATTCTATCAACCCTTCAAGGAAGAACTTATTCCTGTACTGCAGAAATTATTCCAAAAAATTGAGGAAGAAGGAATCTTCCCCAACACATTCTATGAAGCAAACATCAACCTGATACCAAAACCAGGAAAAGACCCAAACAAAAAGGAGAATTTCAGACCAATCTCACTCATGAATATAGATGCAAAAATTCTCAACAAAATCCTAGCCACTAGATTACAGCTTATCATCAAAAAAGTCATTCATCATGATCAAGTAGGCTTCATCCCAGGGATGCAAGGCTGGTTTAACATATGCAAGTCCATAAACATTATCCACCATATTAACAGAGGCAAAAATAAAGATCATATGATCCTCTCAATAGATGCAGAAAAAGCATTTAATAAAATCCAGCATCCTTTTCTAATTAGAACACTGAAGATTATAGGCATAGGTGGCACATTTCTAAAACTGATTGAAGCTATCTATGACAAACCCACAGCCAATATTTTACTGAATGGAGTAAAACTGAAAGCTTTTCCTCTTAGAACTGGAACCAGACAAGGTTGTCCTCCTTCACCTTTACTATTCAACATAGTGCTGGAAGTTCTAGCCAATACATTTAGGCAAGACAAGGAAATAAAGGGAATCCAAATGGGAGCAGAGGAGGTCAAACTCTCTCTCTTTGCTGACGACATGATCTTATACTTAGAGAACCCCAAAGACTCAACCACAAGACTCCTAGAAGTCATCAAAAAATACAGTAATGTTTCAGGATATAAAATCAATGTCCACAAGTCAGTAGTCTTTGTGTACACCAATAACAGTCAAGATGAGAAGCTAATTAAGGACACAACTCCCTTCACCATAGTTTCAAAGAAAATGAAATACCTAGGAATATACCTAACGAAGGAGGTGAAGGCCCTCTATAAAGAAAATTATGAAATCCTCAGAAAGGAAATAGCAGAGGATATTAACAAATGGAAGAACATACCATGCTCATGGATGGGAAGAATCAACATTGTTAAAATGTCTATACTTCCCAAAGCAATCTACCTATTCAATGCCATTCCTATCAAAATTTCAAAATCGTACTTTCAAGATTTGGAGAAAATGATTCTGCGTTTTGTATGGAATCGGAAAAAAACCCGTATAGCTAAGGCAGTTCTTAGTAATAAAAATAAAATATCAGCATACCAGATTTTAGTCCTTACTACAAAGCCATTGTGGTCAAGACAGCATGGTACTGGCACAAAAACAGAGACATAGACACTTGGAATCAAATTGAAAACCAAGAAATGAAACTAACATCTTACAACCACCTAATCTTCGATAAACCAAACGAGAACATACCTTGGGGGAAAGACTCCCTATTCAATAAATGGTGTCGGGAGAACTGGATGTCTACATGTAAAAGACTGAAACTTTTTCAGTCACATCTTTCACCCACATCTTTCCCCACTCACAAAAATTGATTCAAGATGGATAAAGGACTTAAATTTAAGGCATGAAACAATAAAAATCTTCAAAGAAATCATAGGAAAAATGCTGGAAGATAGATATTGGCCTGGGGAAAGACTTCACGAAGAAGACTGCCATGGCAATTGCAACAACAAAAATAAACAAATGGGACTTCATTAAACTGAGAAGCTTCTGTACAGCTAAGGAGACAAAAACCAAAGCAAAGAGACAACCTACACAATGTGAAAGGATATTTGCATATTTTCAAACAGACAAAAGCTTAATAACTAGGATCTATAGAGAACTCAAATTAATCCACATGAAAAAAGCCAACAATCCCATATATCAATGGGCAAGAGACATGAATAGAACCTTCTCTAAAGGTGACAGACGAATGGCTAACAAACACATGAAAAAATGTTCATCATCTCTATATATTAGAGAAATGCAAATCAAAACAACCCTGAGATATCATCTAACCCCAGTGAGAATGGCCCACATCACAAAATCTCAAAACTGCAGATGCTGGCGTGGATGTGGAGAGAAGGGAACACTTTTACCCTGCTGGTGGGACTGCAAACTAGTACAACCTTTCTGGAAGGAAGTATGGAGAAACCTCAAAGCACTCAAGCTAGACCTCCCATTTGATCCTGTAATCCCATTACTGGGCATCTACCCAGAAGAAAAAAAATCCTTTTATCATAAGGACACTTGTACTAGACTGTTTATTGCAGCTCAATTTACAATTACCAAAATGTGGAATCAGCCTAAATGTCCACCAACCCAGGAATGGATTAACAAGCTGTGGTATATGTATACCATGGAATACTATTCAGCCATTAAAAAAATGGAGACTTTACATCCTTTGTATTAACCTGGATGGAAGACCTTATTCTTAGTAAAGCATCACAGGAATGGAGAAGCATGAATCCTATGTACTCAATTTTGATATGAGGACAATTAATGACAATTAAGGTTATGGGGGGGGAAGCAGAAAGAGGGATGGAGGGAGGGGGGTGGGGCCTTGGTGTGTGTCACACTTTATGGGGGCAAGACATGATTGCAAGAGGGACTTTACCTAACAATTGCAATCAGTGTAACTGGCTTATTGTACCCTCAATGAATCCCCAACAATAAAAAATTAAAAACAAACAAACAAACAATCAAACAAAAAAAAAAAACAGTGCTAGGAGCAAACAAACAAACAAGAAAACAAATGAAGAGAGCAGGTGGATGGATTGTGAAGAAGAAGGCCTCCCAGTGGCATGTCTGTTCTGCCCAACCGTCCTGCCCAGTTTCCACTTCTGGCTTAGGCCAACCCCAGCCACCCATGATGTAAACTCATTTTTCTAAGGTTGTCCTGTCTAAAACCATAGCAGTTCACCAGGCTTGAGATAGGCTAGGGGTGGGGCTTCTGTTCTGGCTCCTCTCTGCCTGCCTGCAACCCCTCCCCACTGCAGGAGCACACGCAGCATCTGTCTTGGTTATTTGCGGCTGTATAACAGACCACACCAAAACTTAGCAGCTTGCCTCTGGTTCTGGGGGCCAGAAATCCGGAAAGCATTCAGCTAGGTGGCCCTCATGGCATCGCCCATGCAGTTGCGATAAAATGCTGGCTGGGCTGCAGTGATCTGGTCAGTGGTTCTGCTGTGCTGGGTGTCAAGGTGCTCATCAGCGGCTGTCACACCCCAGTTCCTCTCCACATGAGTGTCTCCATGGGATTTAGTGAGCTGAATTCCAAAGGGAAGCTTCCCAAGAAGGAGGGGTCTTGATGGTGAACATCCTAGGAAGCCACATAGTCTTAGATGTCTTAGACATGCTAAGACATCATTCCCACTGTAGTGTTGGTCAAGAATGTCCCAAGTCCAACCCACATTGTGGAGGAGGAAAGAATGTATGGCCACCTGTAATCTTCATGCCATCCTCCTGGAGAGCCCCCAGCTGTGGGAAGGACAAGAGTTGACGTACACTGAAGGGCCTCGCTCCTAGCACATGTTCCCTTGGACACTGACCCAGTCCTGCCCTGGTACCAGTGCCCCTGAGTGCACTGGTTCTTAAATCCTGGCATGCAGCCCCCAGAGCTACTTTGCTCATGCTCTTGCAGGCACTTCTCTGGGACATTTGTGTCCTACAAAGTTGCCCTGTCCTCTATGTCCCCCATTATTTTGAGTAATCGCTGATCTCAGTCTCATGTCCACAAATTCATACAGTGGAGCCTCTCAGCACGTCAGTCTGACACCACCACGTATATAATATGGAAACCATCCAAGACCAGCCCTGCTTGCTGGGGAACACTCCCCTGGGTGTGTACACGGTGTTTTCCTTTCTAAATATTTTCATAACTTTTTTTTTACATGTTTTTCAGATTAAGGTAGGGGTACCAGCAGATTTCATGGCTTGCGTTTGTTAGGTTAAAGTCTGATTTGTAGGTGTGTCCCACACTCAGGAAGTGTGTCATATACCCGGGCAAGGTACCTATTGGGTGGGAATCTGCCCAGCTCCTCCTCCCTCTCCCCCTCCCCACTGCTCCGATTTCATTGAGTGTTTATCTCATTTGAGCACATAGGGGTTACTCTGCTAGCTCTCATTTGATGTGTACGTGTGATGTTTGTGCCTAACGTTTGAGTATAATGAGATATTCCTTCCAAATTCGTGGTCAATATCGACATTATGCTTAGACAGCAGCATCTTTATGAAGTTACTTTAGAAATTAATTTACATGAAATAGAAACTTCTTGACTAGTCATGAAGCACTGCTAGGGTTAGTCTGGCTTATTATGGAATGTTCTAGTTTTGCTATTGGTATCAACCTCTTGAACACCATCATGTATAATTTGCACTCTACAAGATATAGGATTCTTTAAAGTACGTTTGTCATCATCCTAAGCTCCCTCTGAATTTCTCAATATCACTACGGCTTATTTGAATAAAGACCAGAAATTCATTTGCTCATTTGGCCATTATAGAACTTCTCAGCCTTTAAAAAAATTCTTTTTAATTTAGTGGTACCCAGAGGAAATTTTATTTGTCCATCCCACTGACAAGAGCTGACAGGCCTGGGCTCCAGAAGCTCTCAGGGCTGAGAAAATCTATGAGTCTCCCAGCACAAAGGTCAGGAGGCTCTGCTTTGGCAGACTGCCAGTGGTCACCACCAACCAAACAAGAGAAATGAGTACCTGTCAAAGACTGTGACAGGTGCAAAGGGCACAGACATGTCATGAGAGTGGTGGCCACCCTTAAAGAGCTCAGAAACCATTAGGGACACTGGGATGGTCACAATCAGATTAAATAGACTAAAGAAATGGATTTTAAAAATCAAAGCAAAAAATATCACAGCCGAGATCACAGTGAGCATGTGTTGAACTGTAAGGATGTCTCCATGATGCCACGCTGTTTGGAGGTGAGAAGCAGGAGGGGTGAGGAATCCTGCAGTGATGCACATGGGACTTGGCAGGGTCAGAGGAGGGTAGGCAGAATGTGGGGAAATAAAGGAGGGAAGGGTTTCAGGTGAGATGGCAGCGTCAGGGAAGGGTTAGTGGGTGGTAGGACGGTCATGGCATCTTTGTAGATTGATGCAGAGACATCTGGCAAGAGAACTAATGGAATATTGTTTATGCAATTCCTCTGCAAATTACAAAGCACATGTCAGTGTAAGGTATTGTTAGGAACATTTTTATCATATCTCAGAAGCAACAAGTTATTGTGGACATTGAATTAACCTAAGAAGTGTTCTCACCCACTTTCCCCCCTATGCTGGGTGTATCCTGTGTGCAAGGATTACCAGCGGTTCTCAATCTTCCTAATGCCACGACCCTTTAATACAGGTCCTCATGCTGTGGTGACCCCCAACCATACAATTATTTTCGTTGCTACTTTATAACTGTAATTTTGCTACTGTTATGAATCGTAATGTAAATATCTGACATGCAGGATGTATTTAGGCAACCCCTGTGAAAAGGTCGTTCAAGCCCCAAAGGGGTCGTGACCCAGAGGTTGAGAACCACTGGATTAGACTATCACAGTCTTGGTTTTCTTGAGTAGACAAGGTTCTTGGTAGAATGAGGGATCTGACATGCAGCGTGTTTCCCACAGGGCTTGGATCCAGCACTAACGCCCCTCCCGGCGCTGCCGTGCTTTGTAAGATATCCTGCAGGCATTTCGAGTCAGAATTGGAAGGACAGAGAGAATTGGAAGGAAGAAGTGAGGGCTGAGAGGAGTTATTGAAATTTCTGGATCCAGTTTGCCCTCACTTGTTCCAATTGACTTCATTATCCCTCCCTTTGCGTCAACAGGAAGTTAGATGGATTCATTTGCATGGGAACTAAGCCAGGTGGTGAACAGGCCATGCTACAGCCCCTTTATGGCGCCTCAAAAATATTCTTAAACTGTGTTCCTGAACTTTTCAGATGACCAGCATGCAGGGTACTCCTGCGGGGTCTGAATGCAGGTTCTGAATCCATGGGTCCGGGATGGACCCTTCCAGTGTGTCGTTAGGAACCAGGAAGCTCAAGAAACCTAATGCAAGGCTCGCATGTTCAGACACGGAGGAAACAAATGGTCTGGAAAATCAGACATGGCCTCAGGTAACAAACCCCTAACATGCTTTCGTGAGATTTGCAGAGTGGTGCAATGCTCTCCCTAAAACTTGATTGGCTTGGAATACAGAAGGCCGAAGATTCACTTGACTCAATACGAATGTATAGCATGTGAGGTCTGCATTTTGTCATAAAATGCCTTTCTGTCCTGCAAAGTGTAATGGATAAGTTTTTTAAAAATCAAAGTGTGCTTTAAAAATTTTAGGAGAAACTCATTTCTCCTCATTTACATTCTGGAGGTAATGTTAATTTTCATGTCTTTTCATCTCCATTTGATATTACTTTACTTTATATTTTGAGTTCACAGAGCATGACTCACTTGAATTTTTAAATAAAGTTTTTATTATTTTCAAATATAGTGCGAATTCTTCCTCAGATTTAGCACCAAGAGTAAGTCTATGCCTTATGATGAACTAATGGAAATTTCCTTTTATAAGATAATGACAGCAATTTAATAGAGAGTTTGATATAATCACAAAACAATCAACTCCTGAATATAACCAGTGTCTAAATATATCTATTTATAAATCTATTACCTGTAAACTCATCAAAACTGGCATATAAATACGTGTGTGTGTGTATATATATATATATTGACCCAATAGTCAAAATACTCAGAAGATAACATTTATGAGTTCATTCATGTAAAAAGTGACCATTTACCCTGTAATTTTGTCACATGCAGATTTTTTTTTGTTTTATTTTTTGGGTTTTTTTTCCTCTTTTATTTTCTTATTAAATCATAGCTGTGTACATTAATGTACTCGTGGGGTACAATGTGCTGGTTTTATATACAATTTGAAATATTTTCATCAAACAGGTTAACATAGCCTTCATGGCATTTTCTTAGTTATTGTGTTAAGATATTTGTATTCTACATTTAGTGAATTTCACATGTACCCTTATAAGATGCACCGTAGGAATGGTCCCACCAATCACACTCTCTCCACCTATCCTCCTCCCTCCCCTCCCCTCCATTTCCCCTTTCCCCATATTCTTGGGCTATAATTGGGTTATAGCTTTCATATAAAAGCTATAACTTGGTTTCATAGTAGGGTTGAGTACATTGGATACTTTTTCTTCCATTCTTAAGATACTTTGCTAAGAAGAATATATTCCAGCTCCATCCACGTAAACATTAAAGAGGTAAAGTCTCCATCTTTTTTAAGGCTCCATAATATTCCATGGTGTACATATACCACAATTTATAAGTCAAATGTATTAGCAAGAAAAGAACAAGTGATCCCATCTCAGGGTGGGCAAGGGACTTGAAGAGAAACTTCTCTGAAGAAGACAGGCACATGGCCTACAGACATACGAAGAAATGCTCATCATCCTTAATTATCAGAGAAATGCAAATCAAAACTACTTTGAGATATCATCTAACTCCAGTAAGATTAGTCCACATCACAAAATTCCAAAACCAGAGATGTTGGCGTGGATGTGGAGAAAAGGGAACACTTCTACACTGCTGGTGGGAATGCAAATTAATACATTCCTTTTGGAAAGATGTTTGGAGAACACTTAGAGATCTAAAAATAGACCTGCCATTTGATCCTACAATACCTCTTCTAGGTATATATATATCCAGATGACCAAAAATCACATTATAACAAAGATATTTGTACCAGAATGTTTATTGCAGCCTAATTCATAATTGCTAAGTCATGGAAGAAGCCCATTTGCCCACCAACCCATGAATGGATTAATAAATTGTGGTATATGTACACCATGGAATATTATGCAGCCTTAAGAAATGGAGACTTTACCTCACATGCAGATTTTTAACAAAATTTCACTCTGCCTTACAATGTTCTAAATAGCTGTTAAATAGTTAGACACGGTGAAGGTATCATATGACCTATTGAATTAAGGGGTAGAGAAATTTTACCTGTTTCACAAATAATCCAACACAAGATTTGCAAACGAATCCTGAATCCTGCGTTTTATAGAGGGTTCACAAAGTCCCACCCTCTGATTTTATGAAGGACAAAATTGGAAGCCAGAGAAATTATGGGTTACGTCTGTGGTGCCTGGGAATCTGGGCCTGGTCTTGGAGGCTAGACAGAGGCCAGCCAGGAGGGTCCAGGGTCCATGCGCTGACCCCCTGCTCCATCCCAGAGCCAGGCACGCAGCAGGGCCCCTGGAAGTAGGACTAAAGCTAATCACGGTTAGTAAAACCGTTTTGAGGAAAAGATACCAAAACGCATAAAATTCACTCTCTAGGAAAAAGTATTCTTTTTGATATTTTGAAAAGTAGACTCAACAGAGCAAATGGCAAACTGTTTTCTGTTCTGGAAAAGATGAGGGAGGAGGAGGCAGCATTGTTTCAGCTCTAGCTCTGCAGATGTTGGATAATTTTGGATCTCATTAATTCACAGAGAAAACAAAATATGGCCTCATTACAGTGAAGAAGGGGGGTTATCTGAGGCCAGCAGCTGATTCAAATTTAGTAAACACAAACGCACAGCAGAGAGCATACGTAAATACGGAGAGCTATACCAGAAGTGAGAGTTGAAAACTCTTCCCCCAGATTGTCCATGCTCAGAGGAGAAGTGGGTGATCCCTGGGCTCCCTCCAAGCTGCTGCCCAGCATAGTGGGCACAGACGCACGGGAGCAGCCTTGTCCAGATCCGGGACTCGGACTGTCCCCTGCAGTCGCTCTTCGCCTAGTGCCATAGCAAACAACACTGGCAGAAAGGACGGTGCGGCACTCGGCCGCTCAGAGAAAACCAAGTGCGGCCGGGAGGAAGATGGGGGCCACCTTCTCTGCTCTCAGCGGTTGAGAGATGGACAGTCAGGTCCCTCCAGCAGTGCCCCAGAGTCCCCATGTGCACATGCAGCTAACTTGGCTGGATCCCAGAAGACCTCCCATGCACTGACGTGGGGACTCTCAAATCGGCTCTGCCTGGAACGCAGACAGTGGAGAGCAGCTTGGATCTAAATTCTTGCTGGGTTTCTCACTAGCTACCTGACCTCGAGCAGCATAGCTACCGTTTTGGTTTCCTGGCAGGGATAATGATGTTACCTAGCTTATAAGATTATAAAGAGGTGTAAATAAGAAAACGCATGTGTGGTGCTGGACACACATTATAGTGATATCGATGGCGGTCACTGTTTTTATTACCCAAATTCATAACCCTGGGGAGATAAAGAAAGCGCGACACCGGAGCTGGTAGAGAGCAGAGAAAGGAAGCAGCGACTGCGCCTGCCCACCACGCAGCCCTGCAGCTTCCGTGCCCACGGGCTAGGCCGCAGCTATCCAGTCCACCTTCCTGGAGCCCCCCAGCCCCTGCCCCATCTTCTCCACCATTGTAGCCCTACAGGCAGTAGGAGCCAAAGGGCGAACTTGCTCCATTACCGATTTCTTTCTGCCATGATCCTACATTTGTTCCCTCCTTGTCCATCTCTTTTTTGTTCTTGTTAGGGATAAAAAAGAGCTGAGAATTTAGAAGAGAATCCTGCAGTTGCCCCTCTGTTTCTCCTAGGTCACATAATACCCATGAGCCAACAGTAAGCACAAGAGGAAAAGGGAAAGGAAGCTCCCAGGCCACCCCTTTCAGAAAAAAATAAAACATCCTTAGGAATAAACTTCCAATTCCCAGTGGCCTGGATGTCACCTTGTAAATTATGCAGTTGCAAAGCCAAACTCACAGGTTGCTTTGCCCTCACTTTATGTGGCGGCCTCGCACTCAGCAGGAAGCATCTCGTCTGTACACAATGCCACGGGCTAGACAGCTCTGCCACCAGGACACAGGCAACAAAAACAGCCGCAATCCAGTTGTGACTTGCTCTGTGAGGCATCTGCTGAGCGAAGACACAGGACTCGTCTGGCTCTTCCAAACCCCGGTCTGGGGCTCCCCCTACGTGCTCCAGCCCAGTGGCCCTAAGACCTTCAGGCTGCTCTCCACTGCCCCGATGCCTGTCCCCACGACTGTCCAAAGCTGCTCAGACCCTTGCTGACCATCTCCTTTTATTCAGCCTGCTCTTTACCAGCTGGCTGCCCCGTTCCGTAGCTGAAGCCAGAGTGGGATGCTGTGTTCACAGCATCCTGTGAGGTCAAATATCAAATCTCAAAGCATGAGTGAAGGGAGGAATTTTAAAGCAATGTGACAACAGGGCGGGGGCAATCCATTTTCTCTCCTTTCCGTCCCTTCTTTCTCTCGCTTCTTGCTCACTATGTTCTTACAACTAGTTAATTTCCTCCTCCGAAGGACCATCTTGCCAGCCCAATTAACTCAGAGTGCAGGATGGGACATATTGCCCTGGTAAAGATGCTTTCCCTGTGGTTCCTGAGACCTGAGGAACCTGCCTTTGGATAGTCAGCCCTTTTCTTAAAAATTTTCATCACAGAAGGAATCAGGAATAGGAACATATCTTGTCTCTAACTGAGGACAAAAGGGCAGAAGTGGGAAGGAAATGGAGGGAAGAATTAAAAAGGAAAACCCCATATGTGGCCAGTATTTCTGTTTAGCTATTTAAAAATATGGTCAAAATTTTGAAAGCAAACAAATAAGCTAACATGAGGCATGGCCAGTACCAAAACAAGAGCACTCTCCGTGGAGACTCCTGGAGCAGGTTAAGCCTCCTTGTGTTTCCTGCACAGGGTTGGAGAGAGCACTTGGCGCATGATAAATGCAGTCGGTGTCTACTAAATAAATAAACACTGTGCACAATAGTGTGGTCTTCCACAAATTATTTTAGGAAAAGAGGAAGACGAATATCAGAAGTCCTTTAAAAGTTTCTTATAGCTATTTCATCTTCCTCTCTCCTAGCTACAGAAGCCAAGAAGCACAGCTGGAACACACAGGTTCATAAAACCAAGCCAGATGGCCAGCCATTACTTTTGCCGCTTCTCTGCAGCTGTTACATATTTATCTTTTAAAACCTTACACTAATCAGAGTGTAAATTCCCCTGAAGCCATTTGATGTCTTGGTGAGTAAGCCAGGCCATGAATTTTGAAGAATATTGCCCCCTACACCAGTCCCTGTCGACTTCCATCATCCTGTTACAGATCATGAAAAATCTGCTGCCTTCAAAACACCATTCTAAAATCAGAAATTGAGGATTACCCTGAGATGCTGTATTCTTTCATTAATTTTGATTTATCTCACTTGAAATCTATGACCATTAAAACAGTGCTTCAGTTTACATTTGAACTCTTTGCAAAAAGAAAAAATTAACTTCTGGCCCAGATGATGAGATAAATTTATACTTTAAATCCCCTCCCCCTCCATGTAGGAATGACACAGAACATGGAATTGAAAAGTTAGGGGTATATAAATGAGGACAATAGGGCAAACATCTTTGTGGAGCAGAAAAGAAAAAAAAATCACAAAGGGGAAATTGAGGCTGACTTTGCACCTGCTCTTGTCTGTCCCTGAAAGCAGATAGAGGTGAATGTGAGGAATCAAAACCCAGCTCCCAGCTCAAGCTCACTTGGATCAGACCCTATTTCCCACACAGGAAAGATAAAAATAGGAACAAGTGTGCTATGGTTGATGCTAGAGCTGCTGGTCCAGGAAGGCAAGAGGAAGATGACGCAGGCTTATAAGGTGAACCCAAGCCTTGGCAACCCCTGCTGTTTGGTGATGCCATCAAAGATAGCCAAGATACATGACCACAGAAGCAGCAGGACAACGCTTAGTTCAGAACTGTGGGTTCTGGGTACAAGGTAGAGGCTGCCAAAGTGACTGCACAGGACAGGCTGGGTAGGAGAGGGGTGAGGGCAGCAGAAATGGAGAGATGAGCCTGCAGATCAGCTCTGGGAAACACTGATGCCGAGAATAACGCCCAATAAAACCAACCTCCAGGAAATGAAATGGCCCCAGAGGAAATAAGAGAGATGAACAGAACCTTCTCTAAAGGAGACAGACAAATGGCTGGCAAACACATGAAAAAATGCTCATCATCCCTAATTATTAGAGAAATGCAAATTAAAACCACCCTGAGATATCATCTAACCCCAACAAGAATGGCCTATATCACAAAATCTCAAAACTGCAGATGCTGGTGCGGATGTGGAGAATAAGAATAATTTTAAAATGTGAGAAGTAGCTTTAAAATAAGTATATTTTTGATATACAGAGATTAAAGTAAGAAATGGCATCCATGAAAAAAGAAATAAACATTCTGAAAGAAAAACAGAGGGTAACAGCTATGAAAAAGAGCCAATTAAAATTCTGGGACATGAAAAATAGTAAGAAAAATGAACAGAAGTCATAGTTTTAATATTAAAGAATTAGAAAATGTTTTTGAAATGTATTCATAATATAGAACACAGACATAAACAGTTTAAAGTTTGAAAAAGACATGGAGAATCTCTACACACTTCATTATGCAAATATAAAATAGCACAGATATGAAAAAATTGTATAATAAAAGCTACCAGACTGAAAATACGGATTATTTACAAAGAAACCAGCAATTAGTTTCATCAATGGCAATAAATGACAATGGACAGCAGAAAGCAATAATATCTTTTAAGAATTTAGGGTAAAATGATATTGGGTAAGACGCTATTCCTCTAAAGGGTGAGGAAGGTTAAGACACTTTTAAAATACAAAAATAAGAAAGTTTGATATCATCTCCTAGACTAGACCTATTAGTTTATGTATTTTAAAAGTAGAAAAATAAACTTAGGATGAATGACCATAGATCACTGATGACCTGTGGTCATCAAATAGACACCATAGACATTGGTGAAATAAGTTGGTTGACTCAAGTGATCATTGCGCATCTCAAACACTAGAATAAGAAAATACTGGTAATAGTGACAAAGGGCACATGGAGAGAGAGGAATTGGAAAATGGGAAAGAAAGTTAAAGCAGACCAAAGTCATTTTCTTTTTTTAGGAAAACAAACAAACAAAAAAAGAATAAATTTAGACTGTTAGAAATTTTTTTATTCATGTACATATCTTAAAAAGATAAAGAAATCATGAAAGGAACGGAAAAGTTATGTCTAGTTCCCAAATGAGAGGAACAAACAAACCAAAGAAAACTAAATCCAGTAAAAGACAGAAACATACAGAAGGCGCAGAAATCGGTGGTAATATGCATAATGGAACAGTGCGGAGTTCTCCAAAGCAGACTTTGAGACAAGGACTTGGGCACAGGTTGCCTATTTGGGTGATGGTTCTAACAACCCTAGTGAGAAAGAGAAAAGGGCTAACGGTGCACCAGTGAACTGGTCAGCACGGTGGGCACATCTGGAGACCCTCTGAAACTGTGAGAAAGAAGCTGCACGATCTTCCACTGGACACGCTGATTCCCGACCACCATGGCTGCCTTCCCGTGGCTCTGGTTCTCTCGATTTTAGGATTGAGCCTGTCTATGGCAGAGCAAGTTTCTGTAGCACCTGAGGGTGTCCCTAAACAAGGAGAGGTTGCCACATCATGGAGGTAAAGATGTTAGCACCTCAGGATAAGAGAACTCAGGTGGGCAGAGAGGGGATGGAGAGTGATACCAGGTACACCTGCCGCAGCACATAATGGGATGAAAATTGCCTCCTGAGACAGAGATGATGAGGTCGGCTTAAAAGATACAGCCATATGCTGTTTACAAGAAACCCCTCACAAAATGACACAGGAAGTTTCAAACTATGGGTCACATAAAAAAATACACTGAAGAGACATCCTCACACCTGTACATAAGAACACGCACAAAGGTGCTGGCTGGAGCAATGATGGTAATGACAACAAATTAAATATCATTATGTTCATCCAAAGGAGAAGAGCTAAATAAATTGCAGGTCTATACACACCGTCTGCAGGCCAGGAATAAAGTCAAATGAAAACCCGAGCCACTTCACTGAGTCAATAGGACCTAGAAATAGTAAAACTGAACACTAATTTATATTTCACTAATTTATAACTAATTTATATATACATAATATATTTTATATATTATAATGTATAATCATATGTATAATTTTATATAATATAATTTATAATTATATTTCACTAATTTCAACATATGTTCTAAAATAGTTTACCATTTTTTGAATTCTTAATATGCTACATATTTATGACTAAATATATTAATGATGAGGTTTCTCTTTGACTAATTTGCCATCAAAAGGTTTTCAATAAGCAACAGCGAATTTTACACAAAAATATTAATATTCCTTTGTTTAAAAGCCATATGCACAAAGATGACCACCGGCTTTATTAACAATTAAAACTTAAATGTTCTACATAAGTAGATGATTACATGACTTCAAGGATGCAGGCAGTAAAAATGAAGCTTATTCCAAGGAGACAGTTCTGTGCACAATGTAATCCTAATTACATTTCCAAAGACAGAGAAAGAGAGATGGGAAATGAAAGCAGGAAAGTCAACCTAGGGTGAAAGGAAAGAGTTCCGGAAATAATGATAAGCATAGAAATTGATGAAACAAATTGATTACCCTAAAGGCCTACCATTTATCATAGCACTGAGTAAAGAAATGCATAGCTTTACATATAATATATTTGCAAGATTTCTATGCTGAAAACCACAAGACAGTAAAGGGAAAAAAAATCAAAGAAAACTCACACGGCCTTATTTCAATACTTCTTATAAAATTACCATAATTACAGCAGTGCGGTGTTGATGAAAGGAAGGCCTTATGGATCAATGAAGCAGAATGGAGAGTCTAAAGATATACCCACACATAAATGATCAAATGACCATTAACAAAGTTGCAAAAGTACCTTAATGAGGAAAAGAATAGTCTTTGCAACACATAATGTTGGAACAATGGGACATCCATGTGTAAATAAATAATTAAAGCCCACCTACGCCTCGCCCCATTCCAAACACTAACTCGAAACTTAAACCTAAAACTATAAAATTCCTGCTAGGAAACATAGGAGAAAATATCTGTGATATTTTAGGCAAAAATTTCTTAGACAACAATAAAAGCATGAATAATAAAAGAAAAAGATCAATAAATTCTTGTGCATCAAAGGTAAAATCTTTTTCTCTTTGAAGGACCCTGTTAATTAAACATTTTTAAAAAGCCAGCTATACCCTTGGAGAAAATACTTCCAAAGAATCTATTTGACAAATAATTTGCAAAGAGAAGATATGAATATCAATATACATAAAATAACCCCATTAAAAATAAGAAAAAGATTTGTATAGACATTTTACCAAAGATAATATATGGATGGAAAAAAAGCACATTAAAAAAGGGGGGGGAGGTTGTCCAGCACACCCCCTGGGTGAAGGGCTCAACCACAACTTGAACTTTACCTTAGGAATGAAAGCAATGTAGCCTAAACATCTGTACCGGCATGTTAATCTGAAAATAAAAATAAAAAATAAACTTAAAAAAAAATTTCTGTCATTCATCATTAGAGAAAATCAAATGAAAACTGCAATGCAATACCAGTACACACTTTTTAGAAGTACAATTTGACAGCAATGAAGATTTGTTATCGGTTTGTTTGTTTTTAACTAATACCAAATGCTACCCAGGATGTGAAGCAATTGGAACTCTGGCACATAGCTAGTTTAAATGCCAAATCTTATGATCACTTTGGGAAATAGTTTGACAATTCCTCATAAAGTGAAACGTGCACTCACTATATGACCCAACAATCCTGTGTCTACGTATTTGCCCAAGTGACATGGAAACTAACATTCACAACAAAACTTGTATGTGAACGTTGATAGTGGCTTAACCCGTCATCACCAGAACTGGAATGACTCAGATGACTTTTACCTGATGAATAAACTGTGGTACATCCAAAAACCGGAATGCCACTCAGATATCTAAAGGTGTATATACGAACCCCTGATACATGTGACCTCACAGGTAAATCACAAATGCATCACGCTGGGTGGAAAACACCAGACACTAAATACCACACACTACATGACTCAATCTGTGTGACATCAAAGACAAAGCTATGGGAAAAGAAAAGCGACTGTCACGGGCGTCATGTGTGTTGGGTGGAGGTGTTGATGACCAGCTGGTATGACAAGAATTTGGGGGCTTATGGGACTATTCAGTGTCTTAATGGCAGTTACGTGACTGTACGTATCTGTAAAAACTGACAAAAGGGTGAATTTTACCGCATATAAATCATTCCTCAATAGATGGTTTAATTTTAAAAAGTAACTGGAACAGTACAGAAAAGATTAGCATGACCCCTAAACAAGGATGACACACAAATTCAGGAAGTGTTCCATATTTAAAAAAAAAAAAAAAAAAAAAAAAGATATACTTTTTAGAAGTGCTTGAGAGTTTTCCTTTAATTCCTATATTCCAAAGAACATGTCCTCACATCTGAGTGTCAATGCATAAACACCGTGAAAATTGTGGTTGATTCTCTGGCTAGGCTCAGCGGTTTTAAGTGTCAAGGGAAAGGGCCCATTTCCGAGGGAAGCCGGAGGGAAGCAGACCCTAAAGAGACAAGTTTGGGAAGCGTGATGGGAAGAAGTGCTAACAACGGCAGGGCCTCCTTGGGTAGCCTGCACTGGAAACCATTGCTGGAGAATCTGGAGCGATATGTTAAAATAAAGTTTGCTCAGTGAGCTGAGTAAGGAAAGTGAATTTAAGAGATTACAAAATATCTGTGCCTGTTCCTTTCAATAAGAAGCTTAAATCAATTAAATTCTACAGATATGGTCAGACTCAGAGCTGGCCCCGGCAAGGTCACACCATGAGCATCCTTCTTGTGACCGCTCAGTTCCTCCCAGAAGCTGCCTGCTGAAGGAGAAGCACTCAAGAGATGGGGGAGTTTGGAGGGCCGCCCGCTGCCTACCTGCTCCCAGGAACACCAAGGGGAAGCTGCCGCCCTTAGAAGAGGAGCATGCTAGAGGTCTATGAAGCACTTGGATAACTATGCCCTACGCACACTCGTGGGGGCCCAAGTTTTTTTCTGTAAATGTACCCTTTAAATTGGTTTAAACTACATACATTTCTTAGAAGCTGGAAGAATGCATATGCCAAATATTGTCTATGGAGTAAAATATACGTGTGCCTCAAAGTCACATTGATTGCTCTGAGAATGTTAGCAACTGAAAGAAAGTCCAGTGGAGGGTGTTCTTACTGCGTAAAAGGCTTTGAGAGTTAAAGGAGGCAGAAGGCCCCTGCACGCCTTCTCCCCGATTCTCTGTGTCCCATCCTCTATGGTGATCATGATAAATTCCAGAAGTTCATTCAGGGCCTATTAAAACACATCATAGCCGAGCGTCCATGCACAAACCTGCACACAGATGTTTAAAGCAGCTTTATTCATAATTTCCAAAACTTAGAAGAAGCCACCAAGATGTCCCACAGCAAGTGAAGGGACAAATAAACTGTAGTGTGTCCAGAAAGTGGAATATTATACAGCACCAAAAAGAAATGAGCCATCAACCCTGAAAGGTCATGGAGGGTTCTTAAATGCCCTTCTGATTCTAATTATAAGACATTTTGAAAAAGGCACACATATAGTGACAATAAGAGTTGGTGCTTGCCAGGGAGGGACGGGTGGTCAGTGGCCCTACAATGATGAACACACATGGTTATACATTCGTCCAAACCCACAGATGTGCCACAGGAGATGCCAGCCCCACCATAGACGTGGGCTCTGGGTGACAACACTGCGTCAGTGTAACACACACATTCTAGCATCGGCAGGGAGAAATCCCTCTGCCTTGTGTGCAATTTTGCTGTGAACCTAAAACTTCTTTAAAAAAAAAAAAAAAAGTCAAGTGGCGCCTGTGGCTCAAGGAGTAGGGCGCCGGTCCCATATGCCGGAGGTGGCAGGTTCAAACCTAGCCCCGGCCACAAACCACAAAAAAAAAAAAAAAAGTCTGTTAAAAAGTATATAACTCAGATCACTGATTACCCAAGCATTGGGCCATGGAAACGGAAGACAACAAAATGGTTATGGAGACAAGGCAAAGGAAATGAATGACTCCACATTTTACACTGAACTTTTAAATAAGGCTAACACTTCTCCGTCTGGGTACGGAAGCTGCAAGTTCTGTGTGCAATGGCTGGCTTGCCACTAAAGTCTATTCATGTGAAGGGGACCGTTGAAGCATTTCTTTGTGATACAAGTTTGAAAAGGAAATTCTTCCTAAAATAAGCACAACATAGTACCATATCAAAGTGAAGAGTATTAAAGAATTTTAAAATCTACACTACAAATGAAAATGGTGAAGGCCCTCTGTACCCCGCACCGGCATTGACGTCTCGGCGAAGTGAGGAAATAAAGCAGAAGAACAGAGATTTTCACTGCAAATACTCATCAGGAGCTGGAAGCCTGTGCGATGGTAGGGATGTCGTTTAATGCACTCTCTCCCCTTTGTCCTTATTTCCGTTCAGATGAACATAAAGAAACTATAGAAGGCCATCAAACGGAATCGCTTCCTCAATTACCCATAAAATACAAAACACTGGATGCGGATAATGAGAACATAGCTTGGATGTCAGAGCAGAGCTGAAGGTCACTGCCCCAAGGGGGTGTGGAAACGCCAGGCGATCAGCACAGCAAAGGCAGGCCCAAGGATGCCAGGTCAGACCAAGTTCAACCAGCTGGCAGTGATTTCCACATAGAGAAACTTACTAACATTCCTGGTTACTTAGTTACTTTGTAAACGCTGAAATAATTGCCAAAAAACAAAAAAGCATTTAACTTCCCTGAGAATCCAGAGGGAGCAACATTCACCACCTGTAGCTTGGGGTTTCTGTTTGAAGCAAACAATGGAATATGGAAAAGTAAATCCAGAGGCTTCACCATTTTCATAACCATCGTGATCAACACATCCCAGCGTCACTTTCCCAGGAACAGTGTGATTTTTCTCAGCTGCTAAAAGCGTAGGCTCCGGAGAAGACGCCTAGGTTCAGATTAGTAGAGCTCATTTGCTCTATTGCTTTGGAAAAGGAGTTAGCCCCTGTGAGTGTCAGTCTCCCCATCTAACATATGGGGATAACAACAAACTGTCCTTACTTCTTGGGTTGTTACCAAGATTAAATAATTTAAGTAAGCTGGTAAAACCAGTATAGGGCCTGGTGTGATTCCAGTTATCTGTACAGGTTGGCTATCATTATAGGTATACTATTATCCAATTTTAGGCATTTCTGCAGGAGTTATTTTTGGATTCTGATTCTTCTTTAGGAATTTCAAATCATATCACACAAAATTTCTTACTCTGTCCTATTAATATGAAATGGCAAGAAAAATTCATGTCATAGTAAATCAGGAGTTATTATGAAAATAGGGGTTTTTAGAATGGAAGAAAATTGCTGTATTAACATAAGTAACCAAGAAATGCCATTCACCGTGTAATTCGTTGTCTGTCTGAACCAGGATACTTTTGAGAGAAAGGAAGCATTAGTGAAGATGATTAATAGAGGTGTCAGGGTAACAGGTGGAAACGAGGCTGTTCTGGGCAGACCAGACATATGGTCACCCAAGGTGTCATCTTATACTTCTAGGTTCTCCCCCAGGGTCTCCAGTGGCAGGACGTCACCTGAGACAGATGCAGACCACTCATCACCTCCTGAACAAGCCCCTGTCACCTTTCCGCAGAGGTGGCCTTAGGATATTCTCTCTGGCTGCAACATCTGTCCACAAAGCCAGCCTTATCCCCCTTGTCCCTTTATGAAGACACTGTGAGTTCAAGGAGAACCCATGTCCTCATTCCGAATATGTTCCACATCTGTGGATCTCCCCACCTGTCCCTCCCTCTCTCATGCAGTTTTCCATGATTTTCTTTATATGATGACTCTCTCTCAGCCCAGCAATATCTTTGCATCTGAGCAGGTTCTATGAAGCGCAGTCTGAGTCTTATTTAATTCTAGCACAGAGCATTACATGTGGCAGGTAGCAGACACTCAATGAATATTTAACAGATAAATTAAAACAAGGGCCTTTTGGTTGGAACATCACCAAATACAGATTTGGCTTTTTCTATCTCGCTACCCTCAAACTAGATGATTCCGTCTCTGCCATACCACATACTTGACACGACCCAGTTCTTCACTCTTTAACACAAAATCCTTCAAAACAAAAAGGCTTTCTGAGCTCTGAGTAGTGTCTGTTTTTCTGAGAGTAATGAATATTGGGATGGAAGAAATCATTTTCTGAAAGAGAGCTGATCCAGTTTGACACACTTCATTGGAATCAGGGCTTCCACGCATCAACAAACTGTTCAATTTCAGAACAGTTCCAGGAAGAATTGGGGCACTGGAGGGCTGTAGAAGTGTCTACTAGGATTTTGTGGATAACATGTGCTTGCTCCAGAGAAGGAAGTAATGATTATGACCATTCTAACTTTGCAGGCAAAATCCGAGTAGGTGAGATGCTGCTCATCCAAGAGGCTCCACAAGTCTTAGAAATTGCTTAGAATGATCAATGGTCTAAGATGAGTGAGTGGGTGTGAAAATTGACTTTTGCTGCTGTGCAGTTGATGTTCCAGGGATCCCCATCCCTCCCTCATCCCAACCCACACTAGGCACCACATTATTCTCAGCACACATCAGGTTAACAGCTGTTAAGAGGAGACCATCCAGGGTTCACAGGCCACTTCATAGTTTAGAGATCCTAGAAGTGAGTTCAATGAGATACTTTCTAGCCTGAGTCACAGTGTCCCTGGGGCAAAACAGCTGCATGAAGACAGCTGTCTAAAAATGTCACATGCCAGGTTCAGAGAGGCTAATCTTCCCCCAAGAACATGCTCACCTTTCTTTTCCCTTAATCCAAAAGCATATGAATGCAACAAAGACGGAGCCTACATGAAGTGTGAAACGTGAGACCTCGGTCTTGCCAGAATCCACAGAACCGAGCTCCACAGGGCTGGCTTTGCCGGGTGAGTTCTGCTCTGTTTTATAATTTTCAAACAAACCCACCATGCCTGACACTGGGGACCAGATGACACAAGTGCCTATGCATCACGTCTGGGGAAACAAGTTATAAGGAGGAGTTAATCTTTGTCCAGTTGACCTCTTATGAGGCTTTAAGATGTAAGCTTAAAGTTAAATAAATACACATTAAGGAGGAGCAGGTTCTGCCAAAGATTATCCAACCCTTGTCACTTGTCATTCAGCTTAAATTAAAACAGAGAGATGCTGAGATGAATCTGCCCTGAGCAAGAGTGAGCTTAGCCTGGTGCCCAGACTCGAGACCCCGGTCTCAGTGTCCCAGGGAGCCGACTCCTGGCCAGACCCAGGGTGACCCTCCCAGTGCCTTGACGTTGCTGTGTTGTCTTGGGATGGACACGGGAGCAGGTCAGGCTCTTCAGGGCAGGAGGGGTTCATGAGCACAGATTTATGAGAGCTTGCACATTTCTCCTAGGGAAAAGGTCACAAGTTTCATGAGATTTTCAAATGTTTCATGATCCAAAAACAATTTAAGAATTGCTGCTCTAAAGGCACTGTCGATCAAGATAAATGTCAAAATCTCAAACTGAGCTAGCCGTGCTAAGCAAAAGCAGTGAGCTGGATCTTTGGGGGGGTGGGGGTGAAGAGGCTGTGCACAGCCCGTCTAAGAGGACAGCAGGGTATGGGGGGCCCGAATCAGGTCCAGAAGCCAGAGGACACTAACCCAGAGTTCCTGTGCTCAGCCCACAGTAAGTGCTTCTCCACATTGTAATCATTCAGAAAACAACATCACAGGCCAGTTAGCGGGCGCAGAGAACTCCATGGCTGTGTGCTGGCCAACATCTCTCTTCTACCCACACTTTCAGTTTAGACTGAGGTTTAATCAATGCCAGTGCTTGGTTCTACGAATAGTGTTTTTTCTTTCTTTCTTTTTTTTTTTTCTTTTGCGTTCTTGTGATATTTTATTTAGAAAAAAATAATCATTGATTTTAAAATTTGAAGCTTGCTTTCTTTTGAATACCACGCTAATTATACATAAGACAGTACCAGCTGATGAAATTATTTATGCAAAATAAATACAAAGTAACTGAAAAACATTAGTTGTTTATTGATTCACCTTGCTTTCCCACGGTCCATCCTTCATTTTCATTTTTCTCTGCTTTATATAAAACCTTTTCTTTCTCACTTTCAATCAACCCTTGGCTCTGGTTTCACCCACTGTGTTTCTGCAGGTTTCTCCGTGGCTGTTAGGACAGAAACATCACAGCAGGGCTGGGGGCAGGTGGCTTTGGCTTTTTCTTTTTTTTTTGTAGAGACAGAGTCTCACTTTACTGCCCTCGGTAGAGTGCCGTGGTGTCACACGGCTCACAGCAACCTCTTCTCTTGGGCTTACGGGATTCTCTTGCCTCAGCCTCCCGAGCAGCTGGGACTACAGGCGCCCGCCACAACACCCGGCTATTTTTCTGTTGCAGTTTGGCCGGGGCTGGGTTTGAACCCGCCACCCTCGGCATATGGGGCCGGCGTCCTACTCACTGAGCCACAGGCACCGCCCGGCTTTGGCTTTTTCTATCCAAAGAGTCTCTGCGTCTCTTTCACTTGCTGTTTCTCTTTGTATTTTCTGGATTTTGTGATACGTTGAGGCATGTTTGGTGACTGGCAGTGAGGATTTTCCTATAAAGTTGGTCCTGAAAAACTTCCCTGGAAAATCTTTCTGAGATTTAATACAAAATGAGGTCCTACCTCTACAAGAACAGCATCCTTCATGATCTGAAAGTCCTGAAAACCTCTCCTATTATCCAAAATGGTGAGAGTGAACATGTGGTCCACACATGGCGGGGGGCCTGCTCTACTCACGGTCTGAACTAACAGCTCTTTTAACAAAATGCAACGTGATGATTCCATAAAAGCAGGGTCAGAAGACAAAAGGGGCCAAGAACCTTTCAGATAGTTTCCAGGCATCTTTTGCTCAACTGGGACATGAATATTTTGAACGAAGAATTTAGCATGTGGTCCGGGAGGAGCATTTGAAAGCTGCGTACAGAGATCAGTTTTCTTTAGCTTCAGAGTGGATGCATTTATTATAGTTTTTCATTTCACAGACCTCATTAATCACAAACAATTTATCTTTACGATCCATTTTAGTGCTTTAGAATGAAGCATCAGCGTTCTCAAGTCCTGCGTTAAATGTCTTGTTCTGAAATTCATCCTCCTGGGAGAAAAGATGAGAATCCATTCTTTTGTTTTCTACTTTCCCTTGGAAATGGGGACTGGGGTGCAGCCTCTCTTTTCTCCCCCACTTCTCTGTGATGACGCACCTCCTGGCTGGTGGCCCAGCGTCTTTCTCGTTTCTTTTTGGCTTCTTTGCCTGAACCGCCAGGCCTCCACATGCTGCCTCTTGGTTGCCACCCTCTTGATTTTCTTGGCTGGCCAAATGTTTTCCTGTTTGGGGATAATTTTGATTGAAAATCATTTTTCACTGCCTTTCTAAATCACTTCCTCCTGTTTTTCAGTGAAAGAAGAAGAAAAAATAAAAAGAAGGAAAAGAAAGAGAAGGCTTAATACAACTTAGAGCGCATTGGAAGACAGTGAAGACGGAGCCGGGTGACTTTCTACTAGGGACCAAGGCAAAGACACCAGCACGGCCAATACTGGCCTCTCAGGCCCCCTGGGGCTTCTTCTCGCTCCAGACTTCTCCCACCTCACTCTGAGGATGGCTGCAGCAGTGAGAGTGAGTAGAAACTGAGTCACAAAGTGGGGCAGTGCTACCGAGGTCCCCAGAGCAACGGCTTGTCCTACATTTTCTCTGGAAGTTTGGAGGGTTGAAGAAGCGCTGAGAGAATCAGGCGTACATGTGACTGAGTCCTAGAAATCAGAAATGGCTCCTCCCTGGAAGATCCCCGGGAGGGCCTCAGGGGCTTTTCAAGGCATCATCTACCCACACTCTGCCTCTGTGGCCGAGGTCAGGGTCTGTGTGACCGGCCCAGGACGAGCAGGAGTCTACGTTGTGTTGCCTGGTGTGGGCCTTTACTTTGCTTCAGGGAAAACCAGAAAACTGAACTGTGAGGCCCATGCTGGGCAGGTGGGTCACAGGTAGCACCTCCCCTGTGGCCAGTGGCAGGTAAGGGTCTGCAAGCTGGGCCCCTGCCCTCTCCGACCAAGGGGTGGTTACGTGGAGGAAGCCAGCTCCTCCACAGTCATCCGCACTGTCTGCGTCCTTCCCCAGGCTTTACCAGGACACCTGCTGCCCAACTGATGCTCCCGAAGCCTCTCTGAGACAGGGTTATGACTGTGGTGGTGGCTACTGTGACTTCCTGTGTTCCTCTCACCTGGGGACCTGCTAGTCTGGGACATCCTTGAAGTCCGAGAATGTGTCCCCCAAATAACATTTAAACTCTGGACAGTGTAAGACTATAAAACAAGCAGGGCCACATGTTCTGACATGGAAACAGGGGCTTCACGGAGAGACTGGTCCCACTGAGAAATGGCTCGTTCGCCCCCTCCCCCTATATGGGGTCTCCTGTCACCCAGAGAGTGACAGACAGGAACATGGAGCCTCAGACAGCAGCTCAGACTGTCCTCCACCCAGATCGCCTCCCTCCAGTTGCTGCTGCCACTGAATGTCCCACCTTGATTTCATATCATCAGGAAACACAGCAGCAGGACGCGTCCTCAGGGACAGGGTTTGATGAAATTGCTCAGGGCGCACGGCTGCAGTTCCTCCCGCCAGAGCCCCTCCTGCCCAGCAGCTGCCAGACACTCAGGAAATGGCTGCTATGGCTCTGCTGTCGGGATGTCTCCCCAGGTCACTGGGCAAGAACGACCCTCCTGGACACAGAGGTAACTTCTGGGCAAAATCCAGGACAGACAAAAGCGTCACATCTGTGACTGGTTTGCTGGCTGATCCCTGAGAAGTGCTGGGAAGGCTGATGAGGCCTGGACATGTGGCCTGCCTGGGGAAGCAGTGCTGGGTCACCACACAGGGCCGATGGGACAGAGCCATCCCCCGTACCTCAGGGGCCACGTCACCCACCAGGCTTCTGAGATGCACCACAGAGACAGCAAGGCCTGAGCATGGAAGCTAGAGGACGAGGAGGCTGAGCCCGTGAGGCTGAGCCTCCGGAGGGACGTGCCCATCACTGCTCTCTGCCAGTGCTGCCCACCTCGGACCCACACCTGCAGGCAGAGGGCCAGAAGGGAACTTAGAAACCACCTCATGGTTTTTATGTCCAAAAACTATTAAATTCCCATTGAATTAAAGCATCTGTGTTGCTTGAAACTGTTGAAACTGAACCAATTCAATCATTGCACTCAGGAAATTTTAGCTGTGTATTTATGAAATGTCTTTTGGTTATAATATTTTTGTTGACAGCAGATGAGCCCTCAGGAGAAAGGTGACTATTCTTGCCTGTTAATTTTTACCCCCATGTTTTCCTTAAAGGCTTTGAGCAGGAGTTAGCTTAGTAGCTCTACCTAAAGCTATCAGATGTTCAGGGCTTGTATGAATCGTTTCTTGTCAATTATTAACTCCCTTAAAACAGCCTCGCCTGCAGACCTATTCACTCCCCAACACACACCGGTACCAGATGCTAAAGCAAACTTGAATGTTCTATGCCACCAAGCTGACTTGCTTTAACTCAGCTGATGTTGTGACACATTTTTGTTCAAATGAAAGAGAATCTCTTGCCAATTCTGAAAGTCTTTGTTAACAAAGTCGCTGTGTTGTTTGCAGCATCTATGTGGCTAAAACATTCCATGTCAGGGGCAAGGTGAGCCGTGACATGGGGCGTCTGAGCACTCTAAAGGGATCCATAAAAACACCAAGCGTGTCTGAGTTTCTTATTCTGGTGCCTTGAACTACTAGATGCACACCTCTGACGATCTCATATGAAAACACAGCATTACAAAACATAACGAGACCTTCTGTGGTCGGCATGGGTGTCCCCTGTGCAGCCTGTGCCAGCCAGGATGTGCTCAGTGGACGATGGAGACAATGACCAACCACCACCCCTAAGGCAAGGCTTGGACCCCAGCTCCCCTCCCTCCTGGGCTCTGGCCAGCCTGGGCAAACCCTTGTCTCCCCTTGGCAGCCCATCTTGTCCCTCCCAATGCAGGTCAGGCCACGGCAGCTCCAGCTTCCACTCTCTGCACAAGATTGCCTTCAAAATGCCCCCAGCGATGACGCCCGCTCCAGACCCCAGCATCCTCAGCTGTCTCCCCACAACAGCCCTGATGCTGGCCCCAGGTCTCTGTTTGTTCCCCTGTGACATCTCTGAGTGTCATTAGTAGAGGAGGGTCCCTCCCCTACTTTGCAACGTAGATCTGATCCATCTTTGGCCACAGAAGCTACACTGGGACGGGAAAGGACCCTCCTGGACTTGGCTGAGCCATAAAGCAGAATGACTTCAGGCCCCTCTGCCACCCTACTGCCACGCTGCCTCAACACACTTAACTTCTCCCTTGGGTCGTACAAATCTGGTTAGGAAGGACCATGCCACAAGTTTACCCTGGACTGAGTCGGGAGATAAAGGAGTGTCCCCAATAATGTGACCATCCTCAAACAGCACCCCTGGACCCAGTGGGGCATGTGTGCCACCTTGTCTGTTTCCAGCTCAGCACCTGTGTCCCTGTCTAAGGAGGTGACCATGTCTCCATGAAGCCCCTTCCCCGCACAGCTCCAAGTTCAGGTTTGCTAACAATGGGAACTTGCATGAGGACAGGCAGGCCCAGGTGGGCACCACATAGGATGTTAGGGCGGTCAGATGTGGGGATGGACAGACTGAGAACTGCCTGCCTTCCCTGGCCAGCCTCGTGGCCATCTGCCCACAGCTCATCCCCTTCGTCACTGACCCCTCAGCCAGCAGTGGCCCTTGCTCCCACCAGGTACGAGTGCCAGCTGCAGGGTGGCTGGTGGTTCCTCAGGACTACATGGCCTCTCTCTGCACACCCCAGAAGAGGATTTGGACTGTTGCATGGACTTGGCCTCTGTTCATCTGACCAGCACTGCAGGCTTCAGTGGTCAGCTCAGCCCCTCGACTCTCCCTCTTCAGGTCTTCCCTTCCCCAGCTTTCTTCGCCTATGTCCTCACGATGCCTGCAGCTCCCTGCACTCCCACTGGAACCCCGACACAAATCCCATCCCACACCCACCCCCAGTGTGTGCGGCCCCCCATCTGGAGGTCACAACAGCATGTACGGCCCCCATCTGGAGGTCACTGAGCAGCTACTACCTGCCTTGCGATTGGGAGCTCAGTCTCAGAAGACACCCTCATGTCTGGCATGCCGTTCCGTAGGCTCCCCCAAATTCCAATGGGGTCATATAAGTGGATTCTCCAGGACAGTCTCTGCTCGGTGTCCATGGTGGAGAGGCAGCATGGTCCCACCCGTCCCACTAAGCTCCCGGACAGGCTCTCTGGTGCCAGCTCTGCTCCTAGTGGGACAGGTAGGGAGAATCCCTTGGACCAGACAATTGGCCATAACAACAGATGGAGCTGTTGTCATATTGCACCCCAAGTACCACGTTGTGAGAAGCAGTGAAGTTGGGCCGGCAGCGCTGGACGACAACATGCACAGCCCTGAAGCCCGATGCTCCAAGCTGCCCCCTGCTCACGTTCTGTAGCTGGGGGTTCGGTAGTATCTTTAGTTTGACTAACACATCTGGAATGACTAAACCATAAGCTGAAGAATGCCAGCAGTGAGTGAGTCCCTCCATGGTAAAAATCTCACTGATTTTTTTTTTTTAATTCCCAGAATTTCATTCTTTGACTCAACTTTCTGCTTCAGGTTGTGAGTTCCGCCCTACTGGTGCCCTGGGCACGAGCTCCTCTGAGCCCTTCCTGGTCTTCACTCTGAGCAGGTGACGATGAGCCAGTGCAGGGGCCTGTGCAGGCGCCTCTGCTCACAGGGTGCTGTGGATAAGCCTGGGCCTGCAGCAGGACACACCTCGGACACCATCACAGACGATCCTACATCCCCACACACCTCGGTCCTCTTTGCTTCGCTCACTCATATCAGTATCTTCCCTAAATCTCTGAGCCCAAAATACGCTTTTATGTACCCCTGTTCCATTCCAAAAAATCCAACAAAGCCAGAATAATTCAGGAATAGTCACTCCACACGTATTTCTTCCCTTTTACAGTTTGTAATTCTAACTTCACATGACATTTCACGACTCATTCAGATTTAGTATCACAATGCTGATTTAGCTCATCAGCATTGCCTTTTGTGGGCTCAGGTACACATTTGATAAGTTTCTCATCAGCCAGCGGGCTGGCTACAGATACTGCCCTGACTGATGGATGTGGACCAGAAAATATGTTCCTTGACAGCAGAAAAATGTCTCTCTTAGTTTTTTTCTATAAATTTTATTTTAATAGAATTTCCAATATTGGGTTAATTAAATAGCACAAAATCAATAATATTTTAAAAACAATATTTAACGTAGCATGCTATATTATTATGTTATTAATATATTATCAGTACATTATTATTATTCATTATTCTTAATACATTATTAATAGTATATCATATTGTGCTGTTTTGTTAATACATTATTATAGTGTATGTGATACTGTAATGTTTTAATATTAATGTAATTAATATATTAATAACATAAATAAATATTATTATAAATTTCTTAATGGCAACCTCTTTCCAGAAACAAAGACTTCTTGTAAGACATCGCAGGGGCCCTCTACTTATTAGCATCAAATGAGCTTGTCATAGTTGAATATCAGTTACGCCCCACTAGTCATTAAAGCTTTGCTTTTGTTTTTAAATGAGTTTAAATAGGCCAGATAAGGTTAAATTATTCTTAAATAACTTGTATCTAAAATTATTTAGTGTTTATTTCAATTTCTCTAGGCTTCACGGAGAAGTGCACTTTTAATAGGTTTGTTTAGTGATGAAATAAAAAACAGATGTTCTCCTGTAATCTCTGTCAGAAACTCCACGGAGCTCCAGGAGGAATGGTCCAGTTATAATTTAACCACAGTTGGATGAAAAGCAAACAATTGACCTTAAGGAACAAGGTCTCTTCTCCGTATGTTTACACAAAAACATACGGGATTCCAGGGCCAGACTTTCCTGTGTGATCTCCCTAAAAGACTGTGGAAGCTGCACAGGGGAAACCCGGAGGGAGCACCCAGCTTTGCTCATTTCCCTTACTCCTTTTTGCCAAACCAAGTAGAAGCCGTTTTGTTTGTTTGTTTATATGTTTGATTATTGGAGGAAGGAGGAGCCATGAAGTGGAAAAAAAAGAAAGATAATAGTGATTCAAAACTTGACAATTTTTTTTGAAAAATTAACAGAGGAAAATTATAATAGTATGTTCCACGGAGGCCTCATAGTGCCAAAAAATGAGTACTTCTCTGGTTGTCATCCAGAACCCCCTGCTGAATGGGGCTAGAACCCCAAGGACACCTGACTTCAGGTGCACTCAGCACCTGCCCTCCTCATTCTGTCCCTGTGGCATCACAGGGACGAGGACGGCATCTTCTACTCCGGCTCCCTCTGCCAAAAACACCGCGAGGAATCCCAGGTGCACAGAACCAGGTGACATCTTCCTCATACCAGGCTAGGCTACAGTTGGGGTGGTAAAGTTTTGGAAATAGGTAATGGTGATGATTATACAATACTGCGAGTGGAATTAATGCCACTGAATTGTACAGTCAAAAGCGGTTACAACAGCAGACTCTACTCTGTATGTGGATATACAGCCGCAGTTTAAAGTTGCTTTTCTAATTAGGCCACGGCGACTGGAAGGCCCATTAAGTAAAATGAGGATGCCCACAAGACCTGAAGATGAAGCTCAAACACTGAGTCACCCCCTTCTGAACAAGACGTGCACCCTGTGTGAGAACTGGTAAATATCTTGCTTGCACATCAAAAAGACATATCAAATAAACAGCAGTAAAAACAAACACAAAAAAAGACAGTTTCCTAACAAGATTGTGTTCCCCTGAGGGTCAGGAGAGTTGTCAGCATTCCTTAAGATGCTAAATCCTTTTTTCCTAATTAGCTCTTCTGCAGATAAACTGCCCCACACAGATGGCTCTGAAGCCAGCTGCATATAGTTTTTTTGAAAAAAAATAAATAAATAAAATGAAGAAAACAACAGCAGTAAGCCTTGAACCTATTAAATTGCTTTGAATTTTATTTCTAGTTCAATTGATATTTTGTTCTTTAACCTCAAAATAGTTACATAACCCTCCACATCAGAGAGAAACAATCTATAAACGGGCTTACAGCTACTGCCTGCTGCATTCAACCAAGAGTCCTCCTGTTCCAAAAGCAATCGTGTCAATTCTCAATATTTTATTGCCTAACACTTTTTACAAATGGATTCTACCAAAATGGACCCCGGATTTTTCTTCCTAAGGATAAGTATATAATAGTTCTCCACAATTTGTTACCCAACAATACACCCAGTTCAGTAATAAGAACTCAGATGATGCATATTTCAAGTTATATCACAAAATCCAAATGCAATAATGTACTTCCTTCCTGCAGGTTATACAGCAGAGATGGGTTGTAAATCAGCAGGTTCTTCAGACAGCCCCGTGTGGACAGGATACCCAGAACTGGTTCAGCTGTAGCTTCAGAGGTGACGCTCAGACAGCCGACCACGAGCAGGTGTGGGTCTGGAGCTTCCACGTGTGGCCTAACCCCACTGGGTCTACAAGTTGTGTCACTTTCTCTAGATCATAAAGCTAGTGAGCGGAGGAGGCAGGACCGGAAGCTGGGGATGCTGGCCTGCAGTGCTCTGGGTCTCTGCTGCCAGCAGCCTGCTGCAGGAGAGACAGCTTGGCATGGATCAGTACCTCGGCAGACTCTGACAGCCTGCAGGTCTAGAAACTTCCAGGATCTACTTAGGGTTCTTCAAATCTACTAGGGCATTTACTTCCTAAAGGTATATATTATACATCAGAATATAATATTACAATGTGTAATGTTATAATAAAATGTGCATATTATGTGTTCAGCATGTATTATACTATACTAATATGTATTACAGTACATAAATATATTGTATGTATTATATGTAAATTTAATTTATTATATTTATTTTCAGTTGTGTTTCAACATGGTCAAAGACAGCAGTCCTCCTGTACTTGTGATTCCAAGAGCACCTGCTGAGATTTGTTTCCTTTGTTCACTGTTTGCCTCAGTCACAGGAGATTGGATGATCAACCTCACGCTGCTTCTAAAATGTGTGTGATTTCCCTCAGCTTTGTTCTAGACCTTTCCCTCTGCATTTGAAGGGAAATCTCTGAACTGTCATGGTGTGTGTAACATTAAAGTATTTCTGCCTCCTGGGTCTGGGTACCTCACAGCAATGTCACCTTGGCCTGTGGGTACTCTAGGCCCCACCCTCACGGAGTGCACCTGGGCTGACCCTGCACTGGGGGGATGGGCTCCCCGTGTCCGTTTAATTTACATACAATAGAACACCATCACTGACACTTGTGAAATCCCAGCCCTAGGATGCCCTTCAAGTGACAACACAGAACATCTCCCCTCCGAGCTCTAATTAGCTACTGCCCAGCTCCTGAGCCCCATGGTGTCAACAGCTAATGTGAGAAAGACAGAGCCATGTGCTAGGACAGTCCCACAGGGCTGTCTCAGCTCTGCTTCCCCCTGAGCCCCAGGTCGGGAAGCAGCCTCCTGTGATGTAAGCTCATCTCCCCAGAGATCAGCGCCACTAGTAGACTCTCAGCTTTGGTTAAGTTAAAAGGAGCGGTGCCTCCCCTGTGCCTGGCCCTCCTCTCTCCACACCTACTGCCCTCTCTGGTGAGAGGGATTGGCCGGCTGAGCTTCCAGAGCACAAGCCACAGAAGGCCCCAGAGTGATCAGACCTGCTCTACTCCAGGGCAAAGCTGGGTTTCCCCAGGTTGGTCTTGTCTCTCCAGATGGAAGCCAAGATCCCAGGGCTCAGGGGTGGCCATCGTCACTGCAGACCCTCCTCCCTGCATGGCCCTGGGCTGTGGGACCCAGTCGGCCTCAGTGGAGAACACTTTCCGCCCTGCCAGACCCACTGTCAGGAATTTCAATCAGTGGAGGAAGAAAGGGATCCCTTTGTTAAGCCCTGGGTGTCATGTTGCCACCTCCTCACATCATCGTGAGGAAGTGTGACTTGTCTAGACAAGATGTGGATGCCACGTCCATACACGGTATATTGACCGCACAGCCTTCTGCCCCGCCCTGAATGGGACCCGTCTGCTAGAAACCTAAAAAATAGTATCTCCCACATCTGCTTTGGTTTTCGAGAAGTTTTGACTCAAACCAGTGTGCAAAGGCAGAAACGGTATTGCCCTGCATGTGTGTGAGTGTGGTGTCCTCACCCCCCTCCTGCCGCCTGGCCTTGAACTTCTGCGTCCATCTGAATGGCTCAGCTTCATTTCTCTTATCAACAGACTCAAATGCTTTGGAGAAAACAAAGCAAATGAAAAAATTTAAAGTAAATAATGAGACATGTACTTTTCCAGGGTTTATAAGGAAACCATAAACATTTGCAACGTGCATCCATGGTCATTTTTGTTATGGGCAGAGCCTGAACAAGTTCAGGAATTAAGTGACTGTAGCACATCACCACTGGACTGCTCTCCTCAGCGTGCGAGGAAGTTAGAGGCTTCCTTCTGGAGAAGAACTGTATTCTCATACAGGTGTACTGGGGAGGGGCCCTTCTGGTTTATTTCACTGGCGTTGATTCCCCAAAGCTCACTATTCATTTGTTTGTTCATTCCCTCCCTTGGCAACCTTGTGTAGAGTGTGCTTTGAAGACAAAAAGCTGGTGACTAATAGAAGCTGGACAGAGTCCCGGGAGGCAGGACCAGCTGACCTAGGAATGGATTTTCATTCTACAGCAGAGACAGGGGCAGCAGAGGAGAGAAGAGGCTACGTGTTCAAATGGAAAGTGGAGGGACAGCCTGGGAGGTGTGTGAGCTGAGGTCAGAGTGGTAGGAGCCCTGACCTAGAAAGTCCTGTACTTGCCTTAATGCTCTGCTGTCGTTAGCCTGAAATTCTTCATGTGTGGACAAGAGGCCCTGCCTTTTAGTTATGCACAAAGCCCTGGAAATTATGCAGCTGGCCCCAAAGAAGGATGAGTCGGAAGAAGCCAAAAGACGGAGAGAAATGATTCATGGATGGCTTTCCCCACTGGGGGTTCCCCTGCAGCCACTTGCATCCTCCTGTCACTGCAAGGAGCCATGTCTGAACTAACTCCCTTCCCCAGGGAGTAACAGGACTCATGGCCAGCTGCTCTAAACCAGCACCGTTTTTTTACTTCAAAATAAGATATATGCAGGGTGCATAGGAATTTGTTCATAGTTTTTTTAAAAAAAAAAACAAAAAACTGTAGTCTGGCTCTCCAATGGTCTGAGTGAACTGGCCCCCTGTTTAAAAAGTTTGAGGACTGGCTGGCGCCTGTGGCTCAGTGAGTAGGGCACCGGCCCCATATGCCGAGGGTGGCGGGTTCAAACCCAGCCCCGGCCAAATTGCAACAAAAAATAGCCGGGCGTTGTGGCGGGCGCCTGTAGTCCCAGCTGCTTGGGAGGCTGAGGCAAGAGAATTGCATAAGCCCAAGAGTTAGAGGTTGCTGTGAGCCGTGTGATGTCATGGCACTCTACCCGAGGGCGGTACAGTGAGACTCTGTCTCTACAAAAAAAAAAAAAAAAAAAGTTTGAGGACACCTGTAGAGAACTGTTGATAAATCTTAAAATATTGGCGAAGATGAATTCCTCCTAGAGATAAAAAAAAAATCACTGCTACTTGCATATACTTGGTAAAGTCAAAACATTGCCTCTTGCTAAGAGGACTAATAACAGCAATGAACCATGGGAGCTTCTGAAACAGGCCCAAGACAACAGTTGATAACTGAAGTGGTAAGGACCTTAATTAGTGGATTGCTAGCTGTTACCACCAATTTTCTAGGCTTTAGCCAAAGTTCCTATGTCTATCTATACATTGAAGTCACAACTTAAGAAAGACTTTGGAAGCATAATGAGTCCAGAGAATAATCATGTTTTTCAAGAAGTTTTTCTAGAACATCTCAGGCTGCCTCTGTGTAGAGGGAATCTCCACCTGAGGGTCTCAACCTTCACATGCTCTTATAGCCCATTGTTAGTCTCCCCACAGATCCCCCAGTTTATAAAAATATTATTAACAAAGCTTTATTAAGTAATAAAAAATTTTCTTCCCATTTGTATTTTTCATAAATACTGTATTTAGTTCCTAATTTAAAAAATGTAATATAAAATATTTAGTGTCTAATTTAGTCCCTATTCATAAAAAAAAGCTTAAGCACACCAAATTCCTGCAATTCTAGCAGCAATAAAACTTCACATTTTGGTAAAGCATATGTGTATTAGTAATTGGAAACCTCCTTCCCACCTCCTCTGACCCTTGGAGTCTCTGGACTAATTAGAATCCACTGATGTGAGGACCTCACCTACTAACACCCAGCCTATAACAGAGCTGAAACAGAAAACATTAAAATCTTTCTTGTGGAGGAGTAAGCTATTGCTCCAGGACAAGACACCTTCATAATTAAATGCTGCAGAATGGGACAGCAAAATAATTCTAACCCACTAACCTATTTGGACAGGAGTTCCCTAATTCACCCAATGGTCACCTGGGAAAACAAGCAGACAGGTGAAAGAATGGACCATGGTCAGGTGGGGGTTAATTGAAACAAAAGTGAAAACATTGTTCTGCAAATTGATTCCTGTGAGAGTCCAGTGAAGCTCCCTGGATGTACAGGATTGGCCCCAGACTTTCCTTGGACCAGATGGGTTCCATCTCCATGATTCCACTCTAAACATCAACTGATGATTAATTGAACAAGCTGCCAGTGGATCATAACCAAGTGGCTCTGTGTAGGTGATAATGAAGATGATGACAATTGCGGTTCCTTATTATAAAGAGTCGGAGGTATTTTCCCAGCTTCATGTTATATTTTTGAATGCTTAATGACTGAAAAAGAGTGAGAAGAGAGGGAGACAGGAAGGAAGCGAGGAAAAAGAGAGAAAGAAATCAGATTCTGCTGTTGGGAGTGTAAATTAAAAGATTTAAGATGTTTGTAGCTTCTGATTTAGTCATCCTATTTCTTGGAATCTCCCCACCATAATAACTGTAAATATTCACTACCTTGAAAATCCCTTAAATATCCAATATTAAGGGATTATTGAGTAAATGTTTACAGCATATCTGCTGATAATTATTATTGCAAGGAATGTGTAATGACACAGAGAAATTTTTGTAATATTCAAAGATATACAATGCTAAACATTTTATTATTTTAGGTCTGAAAATGATATGAATGAGAAAAACTTCACTAATAAAAACATACTAATAAAAACATATTAATAGTGGTAAGATTGTGGTTGATTTTCACCTTCTTCTTGTAGTTGTCTGTATTTTTCCAATGCGTAAACACTGCTTTCATAACTTACATGCAGGGGAGAATCAGCCAAAGTCCAGGACATGCCTGACGGCTCCAGAAAGGGATCTGAGTCCCTGTGGCGGCCCTTCCATCAGAGCTCATGTCCCAGGCTGTTCGTTTGCTCCCTATCTACACTGGGGACTTCTGTTCAACTACAAATGGCCCTTCTGGTGTTGGCCAATCTCTCTCTCTCTCTCTCTCTCTCTCTCTCTCTCGCTCGCACTGGGTGGGCAGATAATTAAAGGGTAGAATTCTTTGAGGTTCTCAGAGAAAATGTTTTCCTTTGGAGCACTTCGATTTGCTTCATAATCAGCACCACTGTTGTTCTAATTTGCTTCCACACTAATCACTGTTACTCAACCGTAATGAACCCAAGAACCGCACTGAGCAGCCTCTAAGTGGCTCTTTGAGTAACACATGTCTTCAGCCCAAGATCTGAGCTTGGCTTCTGTGTGCACAGGGACTGCGTCCCTCCCACGGGGCTGCCATCCTCAGGTCGGCCCGGGAGCCTGGCACAAGGTACTCCCTCTGTGCCATCATGCCCTCCAACACAGGGAATAGAAGTAGAGCCACAGAAAAGCCACCCTTCAGTGACATGTCCGGGAACCTATGCTCAGGAACAGATGCTAACCTGGTCTCAGATGGAGCAAAGCCAACATGAGATGTGAACCTCTGGAGAGAGATGCACCCTTATATTTCCATTCCACACTCTCTGTCCCACTTCTCATCTTTGTTTGTTTAGTGGGTGTGGGAGGTCATCAGAGTAGAGAAGATTCCAAAGCAAAGAAGAGAATCCAGGAAAAACACGGAATCCATTTGCCTCTGAAAATCACAGTGACATCAGTCTAGGTCTTCTCCGTGTGAGCGCATGGTGGCATCACTGTCCTTCCCCGTGGCTGCCCACTTGGGACCAGCCTTCCAGGTGACACTCCAGTGGCCAGAGTAGTCTTTTTTTTTTTTTTTCAGATAAATGTCATACTTTTATTATTTATAGAATTGAGTTACTTATAATATGGTAAAGTTTCATTCATGCAATAATGTGTGCTTCTGAAAAAGCACACAATTCAATTCGAAATAACAGCACAAAATATACCCAATATTTTAAGGCAGTTTTATTACTAATGATATATATGACAAACTAAAAAATAAATGAATAATAAGTGAAATAATAAGTAAAAGAATAATTTGCACCAAGTTTTTATTATGTGCCTTACAGATACCAAAGTCAAATACTGCAATAATTATTTCAACCATTTATAAAAAGTATCCAAGTACTCAGCCCTACTATGAAACTAATTTATGGCTTTCACATGAAAGCTATAACCCAGTTACAACCTAAGAATGGGGGGAAAGGGGAAAGGGAGGGGAGGGAGGGGGAGGTGGGCAGAGGGAGGGGGATTGGTGGGATTACACCTGCGGTGCATCTTACAAGGGTATATGTGAAACAGAGTAGTCTTTAACTCTCAATATCTGAGTAAAGAAAAATAAAGCCATTTTGTAAAAATATGTATTCTGTTCTGGAATAACCAAATCAATTCTACATCAATAATTGAGAAAATGCAAATCAACCTTAAAAGTTCATTCAGAGTTTACCAAATATTTCAATCTGGCAGGAAATATGGTAAACAGAGAGGGCATAAGAGAGAAGGTCAGATCATGTCATACCCCTGTGAAGTGTCCAATCTCAGTTGAAGATCTTATACGGGCTCCTCAGGGCCTCTGTGATTAACCCTCCACCCACCTCCAACCACTCCCCTTTCAAATGCTCTGTTTCAGCCACACTGGCCTCTCCCTTCTTGTTCCCTGAATATGTCAACCAAGTGCCCACCTCCGGACCTTTGCACAGCTGTTCACTCAGCCTCAAATGCTCCTCCCCACCCTCACAAAGCTCAGACCCTCACTTCTTTGAGATCCCCCTCAACTGTCTGTTTCTCTATGAACTTTCCCTCAATAATCTAAAATTGTACCCCCATCACATGGCTTCTATTCCCCTACCCTTGTTCAGGACAAACAAGAAAAGATATGGAGGGCAGGACATAGGGTACCAAGGGCCAGAAGGTCCTGACTATGTTGTAATTTAGTAACAGTCACTAGGCCTGTCTGCGCTCACTGAAGGCCCTGAAAATGTTTTTTCCATATGGATCCTGCAGGTTGTTGGTAGTTCTAGCCTCACTTTTCTTCCTGTGCCCACCCCACCTGACACATTATAGGACACTTCCTTCATATATTTATTGGGTGCCCCAGATCCCCATTGCCCATGTTCCCAGCACTTAGAACTTCCCTATAGAAGTTTATTTGCTCAATGAACAGTTAGATTTTACAGTCCAAGGATTCAGTGATTGAGTGGAACCATGGATGATGAGTAGGCTATGTGGAGATGAAGCTTTACTGAGATTTCCTCTAGCCCAGGAAACAATGTGTCCAATGTTCAGAGGGAAGAAAGACCAGCTTCAAGGAGCATTCTGACCCAAAGCTGGAAATACAGGATGGAGACATAAACCACTCAGCTCCTTGAAGAACCTCTTAAGAAATGTAGACACAGAGGCTATCTACAGCAAACCCACAGCCAATATCATATTGAATGGAGTTAAATTGGAATCATTTCCACTCAGATCAGGAACCAGACAAGGCTGCCCATTGTCTCCATTGCTTTTCAACATTGTAATGGAAGTTTTAGCCACCGCAATTAGGGAAGAAAAGGCGATCAAGGGTATCCATATAGGGTCAGAAGAGATCAAACTCTCGCTCTTCGCAGATGATATGATTGTGTATCTGGAAAACACTAGGGACTCTACTACAAAACTCCTAGAAGTGATCAAGGAATACAGCAGCGTCTCAGGTTACAAAATCAACATTCATTAATCGGTAGCCTTTATATACACCAACAACAGTCAAATTGAAAAAACAGTTAAGGACTCTATCCCATTCACAGTAGTGCCAAAGAAGATGAAATATTTGGGAATTTACCTAACAAAAGACGTGAAAGATCTCTATAAAGAGAACTATGAAACTCTAAGAAAAGAAATAGCTGAAAATGTTAACAAATGGAAAAACATACCATGCTCATGGCTAGGAAGAATCAACATTATCAAAATGTCCATACTACCCAAAGCAATATATAATTTCAACGCACTCCCTATTAAAGCTCCACTGTCATATTTTAAAGATCTTGAAAAAACATTACTTCGTTTTATATGGAATCAGAAAAAACCTCGAATAGCCAAGACATTACTCAGAAATAAAAACAAAATAGGAGGAATCACACTACCAGACCTCAGACTTTACTACAAATCGATAGTGATCAAAACAGCATGGTATTGGCACAAAAACAGAGAAGTAGATATCTGGAATAGAATAGAGAACCAAGAGATGAATCCAGCTACTTACCGCTATTTGATTTTTGACAAGCCAATTAAAAACATTCAGTGGGGAAAAGATTCCCTATTTAACAAATGGTGCTGGGTGAACTGGCTGGCAACCTGCAGAAGACTGAAATTGGACCCACACCTTTCACCATTAACTAAGATAGACTCTCATTGGATTAAAGATTTAAACTTAAGACATGAAACTATAAAAATACTAGAGGAGAATGCAGGGAAAACCCTTGAAGAAATTGGTCTGGGTGAGTATTTCATGAGGAGAACCCCCCGGGCAATTGAAGCAGCTTCAAAAATACACTACTGGGACTTGATCAAACTAAAAAGCTTCTGCACAGCTAAGAACACAGTAAGCAGAGCAAGCAAACAGCCCTCAGAATGGGAGAAGATATTTGCAGGGTATAACTCTGACAAAGGTTTAATAACCAGAATCCACAGAGAACTCAAACGCATCAGCAAGAAAAAAACAAGGGATCCCATCGCAGGCTGGGCAAGGGATTTGAAGAGAAACTTCTCTGAAGAAGACAGGCGCACGGCCTTCAGACATATGAAAAAATGCTCATCATCTTTAATCATCAGAGAAATGCAAATCAAAACTACTTTGAGATATCATCTAACTCCAATGAGACTAGCCTATATCACAAAATCTCAAGACCAGAGATGTTGGCGTGGATGCGGAGAAAAGGGAACACTTCTGCACTGCTGGTGGGAATGCAAATTAATACATTCCTTTTGGAAAGATATATGGAGAACACTCAGAGATCTAAAAATAGATCTGCCATTCAATCCTGTAATCCCTCTGCTGGGCATATACCCAGAAGACCAAAAATCACAACATAACAAAGATATTTGTACCAGAATGTTTATTGCAGCCCAATTCATAATAGCTAAGTCATGGAAAAAGCCCAAGTGCCCATCGATCCACGAATGGATTAATAAATTGTGGTATATGTATACCATGGAATACTATGCAGCCTTAAAGAAAGATGGAGACTTTACCTCTTTCATGTTTACATGGATGGAGCTGGAACATATTCTTCTTAGTAAAGTATCCCAAGAATGGAAGAAAAAATACCCAATGTACACAGCCCTACTATGAAACTAATTTGGGACTCTCACATGAAAGCTATAACCCAGCTACAACTTAACAATAGGGGGAAGTGGGAAAGGGGGGGTGGGTGGGTAGAGGGAGGGGAATCGGTGGGATCACACCTGTGGTGCATCTTACAGGGGTATTTGCAAAACTTGGTAAATGTAGAATGTAAATGTTTTGGCACAGTAACTGAGATAACGCCGGAAAGGCTATGTTAACCACTGTGATAAAAATGTGTCAAATGGTTTATGAAGTGAGTGTATGATGCCCCATAATCATATCATTGTATACAGTTATGATTTAATAAAAAAATTAAAAAAAAAGAAATGTAGACATTTGATCACAAGAACTATGTATAGTTTTAAAGAAGATGCTTTGACCCACAAAGAAGCAGAAGCACTTTGCAGTAGAGATGGTTGTTGTCTACTTAATGTGTCTTTTCCCTTTATCTCTTGGTAACAGAATCCTGACTGGGAGGCAGCAATGTGCCCAGCCAAAGGATTACATTTCCATATGTCCTTGCAATGACTCATGGCTATATGACTAAGTTGTGGTCAACAAAATATAAGTGAAATTTTGTGGAAGATTTATCAGAAGTCTTCTTCAAAGGGGTTGATACAAGTAGAAAGAGCATCTTTGTTTTCCCTTCTCTTTATCCCAACCCCTGCTGCATAGGATGCAGACATAATGGCTGGAGCTCTAGCAGCCTCTTGCACCATGAGTTGTACTTGGTGAGAGTGGCCAAGCAGGAGACTGGTCCTGGAGGATGTCCAGATGCTATCACACCAGCCTGTTCTGTTTACTACCCAACTACTCCTAGGTGAGAGAATAAGCCCTTATAGTTTAAATAACTATCATTTGTTGTTTTCTCTTAAGTGCTGTAATTATCCTTCAGCCAACAGCTACCATGAATATACTTATTGTTGAATAAGTTGTTTATTATTTTCTGCCATGAGAGAGGATTCACAGAATGGGGAACCATGGGACATCTCAGTAAGAGGATGCAAGAAAGAACACCATAGGATTTGGTCTTTGTGCCTAACAGAACGTTGATACTACAACAACAAATGTTGGATAGATGAAATGTAAAACCAAAATAATAATAGGAATGTATTGTAGTTCTTTTATATTTGACAGGTAAAAACTTAAATTTCTATTTTAACATGAATTAATAAATTTCTAATGTTGCTCAGATTTCTGGCCAAAATCAAAGCCCATGTATTTCTTTAATATTTTAATTTCATATTCTTAACTCTTTCATTTGGATATAAACAAATTTTGAAGTTCAATAGATCACATTTAATGTGATTCAATTTTCACTAATTGGTAATGAATGAATCCACATGCTATTAGAATAAGAAAAAGTTTACTCCCTTTATTTTTCAAAATATGAAAATAATCTACACATAGATTCTAAAGCACACAAAAAATAAGTAAAAATTGGGTGCTATTTGAATTATTTTGAGGATTGCAATAAGGGATCTGTTTTGGGCTCACCTTTTATAGATGAAATATACTTGCTTTGTGCCTGAGGCAAAAATCCAAGAAGAGTAAAGGTGCTGGGTAATTATCACTTAAAATTGAGCTTGTTGAAAGGAACGAAATACAACTGATCTAAAATGTGAGGGAAAAACAATATTCAACTCTAAATTAGCTTAGCTATTTTTAAAAGCCAGGATGATCACAAAAGGTAGTTAAAGGAAAATTCACAGTCTGGAAATGGCTTTCAATGTGCATGTGTAATTTTTTAATCTGCTTTTAAGTGTGATCATGTCATTGTCCAGCATGTCTGTATATTAAGTAGGTAATGAAATGACTGCTCAGAAGCTGTCCTCAATACACACAACCCTTCATTTATTCAACAAATATTTTACCTTCATCCTGAAACAGGGAGGCTCACAGAAGCCCAGATCAACTGGTCCACAACTGATCCAGCCCTGTGGATCAACTGATCCACAGACAACTTGCAGGCATGTGAACATTAGAACAAAGAATTGTTGTTGTAAACCACTATGCTTGGGGATATTTTGTTACGCAGCATTATTGTGGCAGTGGATGACCAATACACACCAGGTTAAGAAACTTAGATTTCATCCTAAAGGTGATGAAAAACCCCACCAAAAGATTTTAGTAACATACTTACAGGTTTCTGATGTGGACATCTTTGGAGGCCCATATTCTACCCATCACATGCTTAGTGCTTCATGCAGCTGTGACACATGGTGGCCCTGCAAAAATTGTGAGGAGGCATTTCAGTCAGTTGTGGTTAGCATGTCACCATACAAAAAAGTGGAATTAAGGTTGCTGATCAATTGACCTTGAGATGGAGATATTATCCTGAATTAGCTAAGTGGCCTGATATAATCACAAGAGTCAAAAGAAGAAGAGGAAATCAGAAGAGAGACCCAGGGAGATTGTACTCAGAAGGACTCTGTCCAACATTGCCAACTTTGAAGATGCAGGAAGAGCCCACAACTGAAAAATGGATGGGATTGCAAGAGGGACTTTACCTAACAATTGTAATCAGTGTAACTGGCTTATTGTACCCTCAATGAATCCCCAACAATAAAAAAAAAAAAAAAAAAGAAAAATGGATGGAAAAGGCAAGGAAATATATTTTCTGGAAGGGAAACTGGCCCTGCCTAACACCTGGATTTTAGTCAAGTGAGATTCTTGTCAGGCTTTTGGTCCACAGAACTATAAGACATAAATTGGTGCTGTTTGATGCCACTAAGTTTGTGATCTTTTGTTATAGCCTGCATGGAAAACTCAGACAATGTTGCCCCCTGGGATTATGTGATACTGTAGATATGAGAAAAACAAAGAAAGAAAAAAACTTTCTCTACCTACAGCAAATATGGGAACAGATTTGAAATCATATTCTCAAGTAACATACCACATGTTCCACTCTCTGTACCAGAACTAGATAGATAGTTCCAAAAAGAGAACCAAGTGCTTTGTTCCGGAACGTAGGCATTTGCACCAGCCAGAAATAGACAGCTGCCTCCCAGCTCTGCTGCACCTGGGTGAGTCTGGTAGGAGTCTGCCAGCTCTGGCACCATGCAGAAAGACCTTCACCCTTTGCTCACCAGGCTGTATAAAAAATTCATTAAAATCTAAGGCCTTAAATGGACAGCACACTGGTGCATTTGAATACTACATTTGAAATGTAAATGTGTCATTTTCTGTCTTAGTTCAGACTGCTGTAGCAAAGTGCCATAGACTGGGTGGCTTAGAAACAACAGTCATTTATGTTTTAGAATTCTGGAGACTGGAAGTCTGAGATCAGGTGGGTTTTGGTTAGGGCCTCTCCAGGTAACAGATAATCAGCTTCTCTTTGTACCTTCCCATGGTAAAAGGAGCTTGCTTTTACAAGGGCACTAATCACATTCATATGGGTGCCACCCTCATGGCCTAATCACCACCCCCACCTCCTAACACCATCACCTGTGGGGTGAAGATTTCAACTTAGGAATTTGGCAAGACACAAATGTTCAGGCCCTGGCATTGGCTTCCTGTATAATATTTTTTAGGGACTGGAGGGTGGTCAGTAGACAGCCTCTGTGGGCACATTCAAGAAGACAAAGACACAACAGGAAACACAGGAAAGAGAGGTCCTATGACTCCATCCCTAGGGCAGCCTGAGACAGAGGCACAGGAGCTTGTTCCCCATGAGTACTGGCATGGTGGCCCCTGCTGAGATCCACCCCACAATCTCCCTCCCAGCACTGGGGCCACCAGCAGGAAAACTCACTTCCCTCCCTGCCAAGGTGTTAAAAGCTTTAAGAACTTTAACTCTGCACTCCTGTAGTCTGTCATGCAGGGTTTTTAACATGTTGAGAAGAGACCTTGCTGTCCTTTAGCCATTCTTCCCAGCTTCAAATTGCTGTCCATTTGAAGCTGGGAGGAATGGCTAAAGGACATTAGCTACCTAGTTGGAGAGACAGTCTTGGGCACCGAGCAGCCAGGAGCAACGTCAAGGGGGAACCCAGGTCGGGCTTCTGGAGACCTGGGCGCAGCACCCCAGATACACATGACAGTGAGTGCTGCGCCAAGACCCATACCCTCCATGGCTCCTTCTGTCCAAACAGGCGCCCTCGGCTGCTCCCCACCCACAGAAGAGGCCTTGTAAAGTCCCTTCCATCTGTCCTTGTTTTCACATTGAGCAGGCACAGCAGCTCTCTGGAGCCCTCTGGAGCTTGCATCCCACCCGAGGGAGGCTGGGCATGGGTGTTTTTGGCTTCACCTCAGGGGTTGGGTCTGAAAATAGGGAAATATGGCAACTGTTCATGTCATTTCTTTTGAGGGAGGCCCTTGGAAGGAAGGAGGGAGGGAGGAAGGGAGGAAGGGAAGGGAAGGGAAGGAGCAGAAGTCTACAGTTTCCGCCTATCCTCAGCAGCAGTGTATCCAGTAAGGCTAACTAACCCCTTGCCTAATATAAAGGACAGATACTCTCAAATTGGGTTAATAAACAATATCAATCTATGCACTGCTTACAGAAGACTCAGGCAAAAAAAAATAAAACGATGCAAACAAGTTAAAAATAAAAGATGAATGAAGATTGGTCAGGAAAATACCCATAAAAAAGAAATCAGAGCACCCTTAACATCAAGTACAATTTAAGACAAAATGAATTAAATGTGACACTGAGGATCACTTACATCAAATTAAGGGATAAAGCATAAGACAAGGAAAGGAATCATGAAATCTCCAAGCAAGAGCCAAACAATTGATCCTCAGAAACTGTACAGAAAAAGAGATTAAAATAAAAAGAACATTTGATTAAAAAATAAAATGGAGCAGCACCCATGACTCTCAGGCTAAAACAAATCAAGTATGCTGGAACCAAGGACATAATAGAAATGGGAATTCACTGACCTACTCTATTCTGTGAACACCACAAAGAGACACAGAAAAAAAACCTTATCATAAGATAGAGAAAGAATAGGCATTAGTTACAGCTTAAATAACTCATTTCCTTTCAGAGGTTTTAAGACATTCTCACAAAAAAACTCTTGAATTAAGGAGAAACGAAAGTAAATTTTCTAAAATACTTGTCATTTTAATTAGGGTTGTTGCCTGCCAAACCCCAGGGTATGTGGCCAAAGCTGTATTTAAAAGCAAATTTCATTTTTTAAATGCTTTTACTATTAAAAGAAAAAAAATGGATGTAAACTAAACATATAATATAAAATATATATATATATATATATAAAATATTGGAACAATGCAGTCCCAAGGAAATTAATAGCAAAGATCAAATCAAAGTTACTTTAAAAATATAGAAATAGCATTTTAAAAACAATAATGATACTTTATATAAGTATATCCTGATTCGATTTTAAATCTCAGAAAAATTGTTGATTGTTCAGAAAAACTTAAATCACCAAACTTGAGAAAAGATTCAAAATACTTGTCATAGGGGATTCTGGGCAGATGGCCAACTGGTAGCAACCCTCAGCAGAGGCTCCTGAGCAGAGGAAGAAAAACTGGACAGAATCGGACTCTATGAAGCCAAAGGTGGGGGGTTGAGCCAGGAGAGAAGTTCAGCAAGCTGTAACTCCAAGGAAGAGCATTCAAGAAAACAAATTACAGGTACAAAGCCTATCAACTAGAGGATGGGAGACCCTTCCCTAAGCAGGAGGCCCGCTGCAGGCTATCTGCAAATGAGCAGGGAACAAAAGACCTCTCATTTTACCTCGCTGGAGAGAGCCGCTAAACTCCAGGAAGGTCCCACTTATGAACCCAGACACCACTCCACCAGGCATAAAAATGCATAGATATTTTCCCCACAAGTCTAAACTCCCAGTCCACCCTTTCCCCCTCTCATGGCAGTCTGAAGTTCTGCACCCTGCAGAGCACAGAGTGTATGGTCTTGTCCTGAGAGATCTGGGCATAGTGTGGACCGCCAGTCATCAGAACAGAATCTGTGACTAATGGGGAAGAAAGAGGATGTGGGAAGAAAGGGACACTCGGTGGGAGGAGGAGCAGTCCCTGGTTATGACTATGCCCAGCCACATAGTCATAACCAACACAACCACAGTGGTGGTGTTCACCCTCGGTTTGGGCTGTGTCTGGCAGGATGGGTTGCAGAACCCTGAGCTCTGATGGCACCCACAGTGGGAGAAGGGTTGTCCTGTGTGGACTGAGTTTGGCAGACAGAGCTGGTCCCCAGCCCCTGCTGGGCCTGTGAGCAGAGGCTTCTAGGCATGGACTAAGACCTGAGAGCAAGGGCGTGGTCCCCTGATTCCAACAGAACCCTTAAGCAGTGGCTTGCTGGATGTGAACCAAGACCTGAGGGCTAGGGTGTGGTCCCCTGTCTCCAGCGGGGCTGGTGAGTAAAGGCTTGCCGGGTGAGGACTGCCAACCCCAAACCCGGAAGAAGAAAAGAAATAACCAAAATTAGGGCAAAATTCAATGAAATTGAAAACAAAAGAATCATTCAGAAGATCAATGAAACAAAAAGTTCGTTTTTTGAAAAGATTGACAGAATTCATAAACCTTTAGCCAACCTAACCAGAAATAGAAAAGTAAAATCTCTAATATCATCTATCAGAAATGATAAAGGAGAAATAACAACAGACACTTCAGAAATTCAAAAAATCCTCAATGATTACTACAAAAATGTCTATTCCCAGAAATCTGAAGGAAATGGACCAATATCTGGAAGCATACCACCCTCCTAGACTCAACCAGAAAGAATTAGAAATCTTGAATAGACTTATATTAATCACTGAAATATCATCAACAATACGAAATATTCCAAAAAGGAAAAGTCCGGGACCAGATGGTTTCATATCCAAATTCTATCAAACCTTTCGAGAGGAACTAGTAGCTATACTATACAATGTTTTCCAAAGCATAGAAAAAGAAGGAATACTTCCCAACACATTCTATGAAGCAAATATCACCCTGATACCCAAACCAGGAAAGGATCCAACAAAGAAAGAAATTTATAGACCAATATCATTAATGAATATCAATGCAAAAATATTCAATAAGATCTTAGCAAGCAAAACTAATGTAGGACCTTCACATGAAAGCTATAACCCAGTTACAACCTAAGAATAGGGAGAAGGGGGAAAGGGAGGGGAGGGAGGGGGGAGGTAGGTGGAGGGAGGGGGATTAATGGGATTACACCTGCAGTTCATCTTACAAGGGTATATGTGAATCCTAGTAAATGTGGAATGTAAAGGTCTTAGCAAAATGACTAAGAAAATGTTATGAAATTAACATGAAAATGTTAACTAGTGTGATGAAAATGTGTCAAACGATCTATGAACCAAGTGTATGGTGCCCCATGATCATATTAATGTACACAGCTATGATTTAATAAAAATTTAAAAAAAGAAAAAAAGATCTTAGCAAGCAGAAGTCAACAACACATCAAAAAAATTATACATGATGATCAAGTTGGTTTTATTCCAGGGTTATGGGGTTGGTTCAACATATGCAAATCTATAAATATAATACACCACATCAATAAAATAAAAAACAAAGACCATATGACTTTCTCAATTGACACAGAAAAAGCCTTTGATAATATCCAGCATCTTTTCATGATCAGAACACTTAAGGAAATAGGCATAGAAGGGACATTTCTTAAACTAATAGAGGCCATCTACGTCAAACCCACAGCCACTATCATATTGAATGGTGTAAAATTGAAAACATTTCCGCTCACATCAGGAACGAGGCAAGGATCCCCACTGTCTCCACTGCTATTCAACATAGTAATGGAAGTCTTAGCCACTGCAATCAGTCAAGAGAAGGTGATCAAGGGTATCCAAATAGGGTCAGAGGAGATCAAACTCTCACTCTTTGCTGATGATATGATCCTACACCTGAAAAATCCCAGGGACTCAAATTTAAAACTCTTAGAAGTGATCAAGGAATATAGCAGCATCTTAGGATACAAATTCAATACTTGCAAGTCAGTAGCTTTTATATATGCCAACAATAATCAAGCTGAAAAAACAATCAAGGACTCTATCCCTTTTACAATAGTTCCAAAGAAGATGAAATATCTGAGAATTTGCCTAACAAAGGATGTGAAAGATGTCTATAAACAGAACTATGAAACTCTGAGAAAAGAAATAGCTGAAGATGTTCACAAATGGAAAAACATACCATGCTCCTGGCTGGGAAGAATCAACATTGTTAAAATGTCCACACTACCCAAAGCAATCTACAGATTTAATGCAATCCCTATTAAAGCACCATTGTCATACTTTAAAGAACTTGAAAAAATAGTACTTCATTTTAGATGGAATCAGAAAAAAAACCTCAAATAGCAAATACATTATTCAGAAATAAGAACAAATCACATTACCAGACTTTAGGCTATACTATAAATCTATAGTGATCAAAACAGCATAGTACTGGCACAAAAACAGAGTGGTAGATATGTGGAACAGAATAGAGAACCAAGAGATAAACCCTGCTACTTATCATCATTTGATCTTCAACAAGCCTATCAAAAATATTCGGGGGGGGAAAGTCTCCCTATTTTACAAATGGTGGTGAGTGAACTGGCTGGTGACCTGTAGAAGACTAGAAGAGAGTGCAGGGAAAACACTTGAAGAAATCAGCCTGGGAGAATATTTTATGAGGAGGACCCCTGGGCAATTGAAGCAACATCAAAAATACATTACTGGAATCTGATCAACTAAAAAGCTTTTGCACAGCCAAGAGCACAGTAAGTAAAGCAAACAGACAACCTTCAGAATGGAAGAAGATTTTTGCAGGTTATGCTTCCAACAAAGGTCTGATAACTATATCTACAGAGAACTCAAACTAATCAATAAGAAAAGAATAAATAACCCCATTTCTATGTGGGCAAGAGACTTGAACAGAAACTTCTCTGATGAGGACAGGTGCATGGCCTACGAACACATGAAAAAATGTTCATCATCCTTAATCATCAGAGAAATGCAAATCAAAACCACTTTGAGATATCATCTAACTCCAGTAAGATTAACCCACATCACAAAATCCCGAAACTACAGAGGTGGCATGGATGCGGAGAGAAGGGAACGCTTCTACACTGCTGGTGGGAATGCAAGCTAATACAACCTTTTTGGAAAGAAGTTTGGAGAACACTCAAGGAACTAAAAGTAGACCTACCGTTCGATCCTGTAATTCCTCTACTAGGTATATGCCCAGATGGTCAAAAATTATTTTACAACAAAGACATTTGCACCAGAATGTTTATTGCAGCCCAATTCATAACAGCCAAAACATGGAAACAGCCCAAGTGCCCATCGACCCATGAATGGATTAACAAATTGTGGTATATGTACACCATGGAATACTATGCAGCCATAAAAAAGATGGAGACTTCACATCTTTTTTTTTTTTAATTGTTGGGGATTCATTGAGGGTACAATAAGCCAGGTTACACTGATTGCAATTGTTAGGTAAAGTCCCTCTTGCAATTATGTCTTGACTTCACATCTTTTATGTTTACCTGGATGGAGCTGGAACATATTGTTCTTAGTAAAGTATCTCAAGAATAGAAAAAAGTATCCAATGTACTCAATACTACTATGAAATCAATATATAACCACCTACACACTCATATGAATGGGAAAACATAACTATAGTCTAGAAGGTAGAAGGGAAGAGGAGAGAGAGGGGAGGGGAGGGGGGATATGGGAGGAGGGAGGGTATTTGGGGGAACCTCACCTAATGTGCATGATGCAATGGTACATTTCAAAACTATTAAGAAATGAGTATAATTGTGATGGATGTGTTACTTAGTTCAATGTAAGCGTTTCACATTGTATATCGAAGCAGTACCCTGAACCCCATAAATGCATCAATTTACAAAGTTATGATTTAATAAAAAAATTTTAAAAAATTAAATTAAAAAATAAAATAAAATACATGTCATCAAAAATTACCTCCAAAAAAGATTATAAACCTAACACCTCAATTTTAATTTCTAATAGCATTATGCAACAAAAGAGACCAGGGCTCCTTAGAGGAATGACTGATCTAGGACACAGGAAGCCTAGAGCAAGCCTGCCAGAAAGTGAGGAAGTGCTGGAGAACAAGACAACAACAGTCACAAAAAGACATCAGAGCCCGCAGGGACTCTCAGTGGCCAGAACTGAAACAAACCGAGTCACAAAATAAACTAGTCCGTATAATAACCCAAAGTATAAGATTAATAGTAAAGAGTCCATACTGATGCAAATAAGTAATTGAACAAGTAAATAATTGGGAAAGAAGAGACAAATATCGCAAGCAGAAAGATTCCAAATAAATTATGGAGATACTCGGTCCCCAAGAGGTGAAAAACAACTCCCCACCCACTAAGTGGGGGCTCCATATAATAACTTCCTTTCATAGGATACAGGATGGACGGGGCGATATCGTCCATCAGAAACTAACTTTAAATCTCAGACATATCAACGGTTTTGACCAGTTTGACCTGACCATTCAAATCTTCCAAGAAATGTGAAATCAATAAATCCAGGAAAACATAACCTGTGTCGGTTCAGGATGGAGTAATCAGTCCAGGAGGGCTGCTGTGAGGAAACAGCTCTCTCCTCCTCACCCCGATGTGCTTCAAGTCCATTGGCAGCATCTCCTGCGGTCCAGCACCTCAACTAATGACTTTAAGACATCAATTTATTTTTCTAAAATCTGACTTGCAAAAAAAAAAAAAGTCAACACTGAACCCAAAAGTAATAAAAGGTGCTGTACTTTGGTGTAAATAGTACTTATTTAACTCCAGATTCAAAATATTGAAAACGAGTTATTAAACCATTTAATACACTCACGATGGAATAGAGAAAGGAAATTAGACCACAAGCATGCTTTAAGGCGTAAAGGTAGTCTTTGCAAACGTTAACTTTTACTGCTTTTCTAAAACACAGCAGAAAACAATCCTAACCAATACACACGTGTGCAAATGAAAAATTACGCACAAAATCCATTGCCTAGAAAGCCAAACGTTTGGGCTTCAGTTCTAGAAGATGACTAAATTAATTACCCCTTCATCTGTTTCCATGGTAAAAATGATAGCTAATAAAAAAAATCTCATAAATAAATAAATAATGTGGTATAGAACATAACATGCACTCAGGTTTAAGACTTGGATTCAAGTCCCTTGAGTAAGCTACTTCACTTTCTTACCCCTCTGTTTCTCACGTTGTCGACACGAGTGTGCGTGAACTCAGTTCACAATGATAAATGGCCGCATGGCTGCGAAGCGTAAGGTGGCCACCCATTTCACAGCAAGTGAGAAAGACGCACCGTGAGCCACTTTTATAAACAAAGACACACATATGAGGTCGTTTGGCTATGCAGTGTCTAAATCTTCATACAAGTAACCACAGTTTCTGTGAAGAAACATTTTTTCTAATTCAATCTGTAGTATTATATACTATAAATCTTTCTGCCAAAATTTGACTTCATTGCAAAACAGGGCAACTGCTACCAAAATAAGGTTTCTAATGCAGTCTTTTCTTCAAAGATGGGAGAAGAAAAGAGATAAATGTCACAGAGGAAACAGACGGAGTTGCTTCTGTCCTTTGCACGGAATGCATCCTCAAGCCCCACCCAGAGGTGCAGGGCGCTGGCTGAAGGGAAGGCAGGCGAGGCCTGGTTGTGGGGGAGTTGCGAGATCAGGGGGCTCTCTCGGCCCAGCTCTGCCTACCTGCCACCTCCACCCCGGGCTCACCTCCCCGCACACACCTGGCCACCCACATGAGATGCTGGGATTACAAAAGGATGACGTGCAACGTTCTAGTGTCACAGTGAGAACTTACTAGGTTGTAACAAATGAGAAGCAGTGATTGATGGGAAGTCGACTGCGGCAGGAACACCCGAGCCGTGTGAGCCTGGAGCCTGCAGGGAGAGAGGAGGCCTGAGCACTGGGCTGGGCTGGCTGGGGAGGACGGCACCTCGACCACCACGGCACACCGCATGCTCACACAGGCTCACACGCACTCACACAAAAACACACACACTCACAAATACACACATCTAGATGGTCACACACACGTGCTCATGCGTAAATACACACATGCAATACACAGCCACCTGCTCTCACACCCAGTCACACACACTCATGCACAACTACACTCTTACCACACTTACACACATCACACACAAACACTAACATGCTCATACTCAGACACATGAATTCACAGACATCACACACAAACACACGCACATCATACACACACAAGCTCTCCCACATGCATGCACTTTTACATACATGTGCATACCCACTAGTCACACACAAACACTCGACACACCCCACACTCACACTCTCTCATAGTCACACTCATACACAACCACCTGCACACATCCGTACACTCATAGACACATGTTCCCACATACCCACACAACTCTCACACATCCACACACATGCTCACACACACTCACACACACTTACACTCTCACAAACGTGAGTCACAATGACCCACAACCTCAGGTACTTGCATAATCACTCACAGATGTGCACATCCTCACTCACATGCTGGCATGTACTCAGTCACAGTCTCAACACACCTACACACACTTCATTCACTCTCATACACAAACACACACACTCAGGCGCTTCCTGTAGGAAAAGAAAGATAGAAGTGTCTTTGTAGGCGTTTTCTTCTCCTTGTTAGCAACACTTTTGTACATATTTTTGAAGTAAATTTCAATTCTGCTTTGTTAATAACGCACTGCAGTAATTTCTGCCTCTCTGAAGTTCTGCAGTTCTGTACATGAAGCATTTTCTGTGCCTGTCACCTCATAGCCTCCTCCAGTGATGAGGGCGAGCTGTCTGGGGCACACGGTACCCCCAGGACACACCATGTCTGTGATGACACAAGGCAAGCACTTTGGTGCCCCTGGGGAGCTGACCCCCGGACCTGGGGGCTGGACACTAGGGTGAAGGTTCAAGTATGACATGCTTCTTGGCAATACTCTTTCAACCTTCCATGAGCACGGAGCTCAGAATCTTTTATTTTAGGTTTTCTTTTTATTTGAGCAACTTAACTAGAGTCAAGGGGATCAAAACAGTACCCAGTCAAGACCGTGGGTTTCCTAAGAAGGGAGCAAGGAGGTCGTCTCCTGTGCTGGGAGAGCCCTGGGGAGGGGGTGAGTGGGCAAGACCCTGGCCGCGTGCGCGGCGTCATCAGCACAAGGCCGTGAACGCTGTGGCTAGTTTAGAAAAGAGTATGGATTTCCTGGAAGAGGAGTAGCATGATTCTAACGACAGACAGGGGACAGAGAGGGGACAGGGAGGGATGAGGAGAAGAAGGACAAACCTTTTTGCACAAAGAAGATTCCGGGAGCTGCAGAGGGAGAAAACTTGTGTGGGAACCTAGGTAAGGGGCAAGAGCTGGGACCCCACAACCAGTCCACAATTTTGAGCACAGGAAACTATCCTGGATCAAAGTAAATGCCTGCCACGTGCCCCAGGAATCTCTGACAATGTGAGGCTGCCACGTACCTGCTCTGGCACATGCCTTAGCTCCCTGTGGACGGCAGTGTCCACGTAGGAAGCCCGGACTGTGTCATCACACGGCCTGGCCGGCTCCTGCAGTCAGGGCTCTGCCACCTCTGCAGCCACCTCCATCAAAGGCTCTGCCCAGACAGTCCCTGACCCTCTGAGCACCCACCAGATGGGACTGGGAGTGGGCAGAGCCATGTCATGATGTTTAGCTGGAGACCCAGGACTTTCAGTCCCTGCTAGCTCGGGCAGCCGAATCAGACAAGAGGAGGGAAGCCGGGAGCCGGCTGGTCCGCTGAGATCAACATTTACCGCCTGCGCCCAGGCTGTTCCAGGTAAGTGCTCCAACTTCCATGTGAGGTAAACAGGCTGTTCAGCTTTCTCAGATGATATTTTGTGGCCCAATCCAAGGTAAATACAGCAAACGTTCTCTCTTGGATATAACATTAATGGTGGTGGGAGGGAAGAAAACCTCTGCAGTCTGTAGCCCACCGCGCATGTCCAAAGGCACGAATGGGGCCCTCTAACTGCTTTTTCCTCAAAACTGGTAATCAAAAAAAGATTATTTTGATAATAAATAATGCTAACAGCATGATACATATAAGATGCAGAATAAGCTCATGGCAAGGAAGTAAAGCATTGATAGGCCAGAGCTCCTCAGCCCTGGGAGTGAACAGCTCTTTGTCCGGCAGGTAGCCTCTGCAAAGCCGTCAACCCCATCTCCTGCCACAGCAGACAGTGCTGGGCAGCCCCCCTGAGCTCTCGGCCAACTCTCCTGGCAGTGACACAGAGACGTGAGAGGACACAGTGCTGGATCCTCTCGGGGTTACCCTTCAGCCAGCCCAAGGGCAGAGTCCCTCACCATCATCTGTGAAACTATAGCATCACAACCGGGAGTGGGGGGCAGACAGTCCTGATCCTGTGGAAACAGACAGACCCCTGGTACCTGCACACACAGGGCACAGGCAGGCAGCTGGCAAACCTCAAATCTGAACCAAAACCACAACAACAAGAACAAAGCACACACGCACACCTCCCTCATCTGATTTAGGACACTCTGGCTATGATCACAGGAAACAGAAACGGAGCCCAGCACAACAGCCTCTCCCGCACTGCCAGACAGAAAAAGGAGGCAGGAGGTAAACAGCCCAGACTGGCTGGTGATCAGTCCCCAGAACTGGGTCAGCTCAGCTCACAGAAACGCTGCGCCCGCCTCGCTGCCAGGTGGCACCGAGCCTCGAAGTGGAGCAGGCCCCGGGTGGCCACCTCAGCTGTCCAGCCAGGGGTGGAGAGCTGGGCAGGAGAGAGACTCTCGGCCCTGGGCACCAGTGGAGGTTGGGGGTAGGTGCAGAGGGGGTACCCCAGCCCGCAGCCTTGCACAGCCGAGATGTTCCCCCCACAGCACAGCACAGCGCAGGCCCAATTTTTCTGCACAGCAAAATAAAATCTTCAAAAACGAAAGCCCCTGTGCCCAGTCCTGCTTCAGCCACTTGGGTGTTGAAAGAAGGTGATGGTCTCCGCAGCACTGCGCAAGCCACACCCAGGCGGAGAGCGGCCACAAATCTGAACCAAGTGCTGGGGAGCCCCCCTGACACACACTGTGCATGAGCACACACGTGCACACTCACACGCACCACACACACACATGCACAACCACTCGCACTCACACATGAGCACACTCACTTGTACACATGCCCGCACACACTCATGCAGGTGCTCACGTACACACACACTCACACATGCATAAGCCTAGGCACACACACCACTCACACAAACACACGTGCTCCTACACTCACACAGCCTCAGTGCACCCGCACACATAACACAGAACCAGCCACGTATACACATCCTTACACACTCACATGTGCGCACACACACATTCCTGTGCTTCCCACCCCAGGCCACACCACCAGCACCCCCAGGTGAGGTGCTCAGCTGCTCACCAGCCCCCTGTGGGTCTGAGGAGTCCAGGCTGGGACCTCTGAGCTACAGCTGGGAAGGTAGGTCCTGTCAGGGAAACGGAGCTGGGAGGTCGCGCAGCAGGCTCTGGATGAAGACTTGGTTTCCAGATTTGCATTGCTGTCCATAGGAGCATGATCAATAAGGAGCCAGCTGACCTCATACGCATTGAATGTATTTATTGAGCACCTTCTGTGTACAGTCCCCGTAATAAGCACCAAGCATATGAAATGACAAGACCAACATGGTCCCAACCCTCTCAAGTCCTAAGCTCCTGCTTCCATTCTGTCCCTGCACTGCCCTCCACAGAGCACCCCAGGGGATGCAGGATGTAGCCCTATATCCGCTCCCTTCTCAGATTAAAGCCCCATCCAGTGACATTCAGACTCCCACACACCCCCTCCCTGTGCCCTCTCTGACCTCTGTGTGCTCCCTGTGCTCCCCTCCCAACCCCTGTCCTCCCTCACATTCCCCAAAAGTGAGGGGTGGAGAGCTGGGGTCTCCACCCCTCACTGGGGTGAGACTTGAGAGCTGGGTCTCAAGTCTTTCCGCACAGGGGCCAACCTATGATCAGTGATGCCTCTGGACGATTTTGGTCCCTGACCCCAGCTCTTTGAGTCTTCCCAGTTGAGACCCCAAACACCCACCAAGGTGAAGGAAGAGCATCCTCACTATGGCCTGTCCAGATTCCAAATTCCTGAACCGCAGAATCCACAGCATACTGAAATGACCACTGTTCTGCGCCACTCACTCTGGGGTTGCCAACGTGCAGCACCAACACCAAGCAAGCCCGCCCTGCCCGCCTGCCCCATCCCCCGTCAGGTGCCTGTGGACATCTGCCACTCTGGAGGCCTCACTCTACCCCACATGAAACACAACCCAGCACCCTGCACTTTGGCTCCCTTCCCTGACTTATTTTTCCCGAGGGAACTTACTTTACTTACTTATCCTTCCTTTCCCCTTCTCCTCTGCCTGAAATGTCAGCTCCGTGAGGATGGTGGGGTGGGGCTTGCCGGGTTCGACGCTGCATTCCTGGCACCTGGGACAGAGCCTGCACCACAGCAGGAGCTCAGCTAACTGCAGCAGAGCGAACGCTTCTTCCAGGTCACAGAAATCTGACATTTGGGGACTGCACTGTGCTTGCATGGTGACAACACTAATTGGTACAGACTCTCAGGGAACAAGTTAGCAACACGATTCAAAATCTGAAGTGCCCCAAAAAGTTGACCCAGCCAATCTGTTTCTACGACTAAATCCTATACAAATGCCCACATTTGTATGGGCATGGATGTGGGGTGGTGTATCTACAAGGCTACTCAGGGCAGCACTTGTTTCTGCGAGCAGAAGATTTGACGACCAGAAGCTCTTCAGTAGGACGGCTGTTAAGTAGACGTTGGGCGTCCAGGTGTAAAGAGAACGTGGCAGTTCTGTACTGTGCGGAGCTTGCACAGAATGAGACATATCACCAGGGACTGCAGCAAGGTTGGAAATAGCATGTGTGCTGTGTGACCAGTCTGGCTGTCCCAGGATGAGTGTCCCCGAGGAAGACAGGAGAACCTGTCCCAGGTTGCCTCCAGGGATGGGAACTCAGTGGCTGGGGGACAGGAAGGAAAGACATTTTTCACTCTGTTAACCGATTTATGTTTTTAGAACATTGTACCATGTGCACTTAGGTGGCATTAAAGGAAAATATGCATTGTTAACAAAAATAATAAGCTAGAGATACTTTCTGTAGCTCTGGAAAGAGCACCCACATGAGCCCGTGTTCTCCTACCTGCCTTGGAGATGGCGGATGGAGCCCGGAGCCTGGCATCATGAGGACAACTGGGACAGAGGGAGGACACAGGGCCACATGGACGTCCTCATAGCTGCTCTAACCAGTGCCACGCGATCCATGAAATAAGCCAGAAACACTTTAGTAAAATCCTCAGCAAGAGATGTAACTCACAAGACTGCAGGAAACCTTCTCAAAGTAAGAAATTATTAGATAGGCTGCTGCTTATGTTTGCACGACGTGATAAGATGTGGACCATTTCACACGCAGATGGTTATTTTAAATAAATAGAAATGGGGCAAGAAGAAGCATGTGCCAGAATCTATTTTTATTGATATTTCCTTTGGAGATTTTCTTCTTCGTCATTGTTAAGCTGAGTAAGGAAGAAACATTTGAAGTGCATTACATTGAAGATGCTGGGGTCTATGAAGCTGAATAAAGGTATTTAAGATCAAGGATGTTAACTTTAAAAAGGAAGCAGGTCTTTATCATTCTCAGAAAACTTCCAGGGTTAAGACCATTAATGAGGATCATTCATGCAACTATTTTCAACCAATGTCTAAACTACATTTTTAGGCCAAAAGAAAAAATACCATAAAAACTCCAAGAGGAGTCATCTTTTAGCAAGGAGTCTTTATTTCATTGAACTTTCGTTGAGTACGCACCATCTACAATCTTCTGCACCACCGATATGCCTTGTCCTAAAGGGAGTGAAGCTCTGGATGGGTAACTTTAGTGCACACTCAAGGTACCCAAGGTGAGAGGGAGAGGAACAGCTCGGGAGGAGGGCACAGCCATCCCTTCCAGGGATGCAATACTGACTTGTGCCTTTGAAGGACAGAGAGGAGGAGAAGGAAATACTCCTCCTGGAGGCAGGACAGGAGGATGTTTGATGGATGAACCAACACAGCCATTTTTAACAGTCCTAACGTCTCACCCGCCCAGGAAGGTGTATGAGAATGGAAAATCATCCTCTTCCTGTAGTGAGCTGAATAATGCCCTCTAAGGGGATAGTTTCAAGTCCTAAATCCCAGAACCTGTAAATATGACCTTATTTGGAAATAGAGTCTTCACAAATGTTATTAAGTTAAGGATTTGGGGATCATCCCATATAGAAGTGAACCCTAATCACATGATGTACGTCCCTCTTAGAGGAAGGAGAGAGAGATTCAGCTCTCAGAGACACAGGTAAAGGCCACGTGAAGACCTGGCAGAGGTGGCAGTGATGACCCAGAGATGGCAGTGATGATCCAGAGATGGCAGTGATGACCCAGGGATGGCAGTGATGACCCAGAGATGGCAGTGATGACCCAGAGATGGCAGTGATGACCCAGAGATGGCAGTGATGACCCAGGGATGGCAGTGATGACCCAGAGATGGCAGTGATGATCCAGGGATGGCAGTGATGACCCAGAGATGGCAGTGATGACCCAGGGATGGCAGTGATGACCCAGAGATGGCAGTGATGACCCAAGGATGGCAGTGATGACCCAGAGATGGCAGTGATGACCCAGGGATGGCAGTGATGACCCAGAGATGGCAGTGATGACCCAGGGATGGCAGTGATGACCCAGAGATGGCAGTGATGACCCAGGGATGGCAGTGATGACCCAGGGATGGCAGTGATGACCCAGAGATGGCAGTGATGCAGCCACAAGCCAGGCAGCACCAAGGATGCCACCAGAAGAGACACCTGGGCCAGGCGCCCCCTCAGAACCACCAGATGGAACCAATCTTACCAACTTCCAGCCTCCAGAGCCATTCAAGAGCAAATTTCTGTAGTATGAAGCCACCTGATTCATGCAAATGAGGTGGGGCCACAGCCAGGGTGTCCCATGAGCCAGGGCAGGATGCAGGACCCAGGAAGGCCAAGCAGATCTGAGGAGATGCTTGATCATCACTGATGCAAGACACTGCGTGATGCTGTCCAGTCTCACTCCCCTGTTCATGTTTAAATCTTTCTGGCTTCGTGGATAACTTGATAGCCAATATTGTTTAACTCATAAGTTTCTAACAAAAAAAGATTTTATCCCTGGAAAGGAAAGCTAAAACTCCAGTCTCAAGTCCACTGATAGGATTGTTCAGTGATTCCATGCATGCGGCAAATATGCTAGAGCACTCACCATAGGCCTGTCCTCAGGAGTGTCATATTAACTCATCTAACAACTATCTTAACAACTTTGAGGGACAGAAACCACTATTATCCCCATTTTATGGAGGAGGAGAAAACGAGGTACAGAGAGTGTATAGCAAGCCTGCCCCACCCACCACCCACCCTATCCTGCTGTCACCCTGCTGCACTGACTCTTCCTCTACTGTGGACTTGGGCAGATGGAGCATCTGTTATCATATTCACTTTCTATGGGACAAAGAAGCTTACAGTGATCATTGCATGACGGCCCACTGGAGACAGAGGTGAGCTGTTTAAGCTTCTCTTTTCTTCAACCAGGAGCAAGGTTAGCTTAGCCGCTGGCCTCGCAGACTGCACAATGAATTCAATCAGCAGTGGTTGGTGGCAGCACAGGGAGCTCAGCTTCTGAATGGGTCCTCAAGCTCAACTTGAGCAAATGTCCCAAACATGCCTCGGAACTGTGTAGCACAGCTCAACGCTGAGCCACGATCCATCGACGCGGCCTCCAGAGTCAGACCCCAGGGAGCCCACTTTGGTGCTCCCTCTGAGCAGCCTGCACCCTTGGGCCACACTGAACCTTTCGTGCTGCCCATGGGACATCTGCAGTGGGCAGTGACGAGTGTCACTCCCTGTCATAACTGCTGAGCACCAAGTGGGTTTTTGTTTTGTGTTTTTATTGAGACAGAGTCTCACTTTGGTCATCCTCAGTAGAGTGCTGTGGCGTTACGCCTCATAGCAATCTCAGACTCTTGGGCTTAAGCGATTCTCTTGCCTCAGTCTCCCCAGTAGCTGAGACTATAGGTGCCTGCCACAATAATGCCTGGCTAGTTTTTTTTGTTTGTTTAGCAGGCCCAGGCTGGGTTCGAACCCACCATCCCTGGAACATGTGGCCAGCACCCTACCCACTGAGCTATGGGCACCCAGCCCACCAAGTGGGTTAAAACATCAAATGCTCAGAAAAGACCCAGGCACACAGTTGGCTCTTATAGTCAACATTTGCTGGCTCAATGATATTACATCAGAGACCAGTAGTATAGGAGGCTATACCCAGGAAGGCGCTGAGGATTCGCTGGCTGTGCTGTCCTCCGAATCCCAACCCGAGGGTGCCTGAGCCTGCCTCCCCCGGCTCCACGTGACCTCATAGTACAGACGTAGCTCATGTGTCTCACGGCCATGATTCACCCCAAAAGGAACTCTAGTCTTTCCTTCCCATAATTTCTATATATTTTTGAAGTTTTTATTTTGTTGTTTTAATTGAGAATTTCTATCTTGATGGTCAAAGCGAGCTGGACCACAGATAGAAGGATGAAACCCAAAGAGGAGAAGGATGCCCTTTTTCATCAGCAGCCTCTGCATCTCTGAGTGTGGGAGGCCGAAGGGCATTCCCGCTGCTTTTAGGCCCTAGGAGCCTTCATCCATGGGGCTTCATCCATTTCTTGATGCAAACACAGACCAACAGGATAGCACCTGACCCTGACAGCAGCCTGGCACCCTCCCAACTATGGCTGCCGTCCTGCTAACAGTTGGCACTTGTCTGAGAACGATTCTGCTGCCGTCAGCAGCAATGTCTACCAGATGGCATACTGACAAAGTAATAAAATAGATCGTGTAAGTGGGAAGAGCTGGCACTTGGTCAAGGTATTTATGCTGATGCAGTGTGATTGGGCTGGGCACAGGCCCTGCTCAGAAAAGAGAAGCCACAAAATATCCACTCTTTGCTGTGAGGCGGACTTTTGAGGAAAGGTGACAGGCTAATGAGTCTGTGTGCTCACAGGTCTGAGCTGAATATTCCACTATTATTTTTCTTTTTTTTATTATTAAATCATAGCTGTGTACATTAATGTGATCATGGGGCACCATACACTGGTTTTATAGACCGTTTGACACATTTTCATCACTGGTTAACATAGCCTTCCTGGCATTTTCTTAGTTATTGTGTTAAGACATTTGTATTCTACATTTACTAAGTTTCACATGTACCCGTAAGATGCACCGCAGGTGTAATCCCACCAATCACACTCCCTCCGCCCATCCTCCCCCATCCGTCCCCTCCCTCTCCCCCTTCCCCATATTCTTAGGTTATAACTAGGTTATAGCTTTCATGTGAAAGCCATAAATTAGTTTCATAGTAGGGCTGAGTACATTGGATACTTTTTCTTCCATTCTTGAGATACTTTACTAAGAATACGTTCCAACTCCATCCATGTAAACATGAAAGAGGTAAAGTCTCCATCTTTCTTTAAGGCTGCATAATATTCCATGGTGTACATATACCAAAATTTATTAATCCATTCGTGGATCCATGGGCACTTGGGCTTTTTCCATGACTTAGCAATTATGAATTGGGCTGCAATAAACATTCTGGTACAGATATCTTTGTTATGATGTGATTTTTGGTCTTCTGGGTATATAGCTAGTAGAGGAATTATAGGATTGAATGGCAGATCTATTTTTAGATCTCTAAGTGTTCTCCAAACATCTTTCCAAAAGGAATGTATTAATTTGCATTCCCACCAGCAGTGTAAAAGTGTTCCCTTTTCTCCACATCCATGCTAACATCTCTGGTCTTGGGATTTTGTGATATGGACTAATCTTACGGGAGTTAGATAATATCTCAAAGTAGTTTTGATTTGCATTTGTCTGATGATTAAGGATGATGAGCATTTTTTCATATGTCTGTAGGCCATGTGCCTGTCTTCTTCAGAGAAGTTTCTCTTCAAATCCCTTGCCCAGCCTGCTAGGGGGTCACTTCTTCTTTTCTTGATCATACCATGCTCATGGCTGGGAAGAATCAACATTGTTAAAATGGCCATACTATCCAAAGCAATATGCAATTTTAATGCAATCCCCATTAAAGCTCCACTGTCATACTTTAAAGATCTTGAAAAAATAATACTTCGTTTTATATGGAATCAGAAAAAAACCTCGAATAGCCAAGACATTACTCAGAAATAAAAACAAACCAGGAGGAATCATGCTACCAGACCTCAGACTATGCTATAAATTGACAGTGATCAAAACAGCATGGTACTGGCACAAAAGCAGAGAAGACGATGTCTGGAACAGAATAGAGAACCACGAGATGAACCAGGCTACTTATCATTATTTGATCTTTGACAAGCCAATTAAAAACATTCAGTGGGGAAAAGATTCCCTATTTAACAAATGGTGCTGGGTGAACTGGCTGGCAACCTGCAGAAGACTGAGATTGGACCCACACCTTTCACCATTAACTAAGATAGATTCTCAATGGATTAAAGATTTAAACTTAAGACATGAATCTATAAAAATACTAGAAGAGAGTGCAGGGAAAACCCTTGAAGAAATCGGTCTGGGCGAGTATTTTATGAGGAGGATCCCCCGGGCAATTGAAGCAGCTTCAAAAATACTACTGGGACCTGATCAAACTAAAAAGCTTCTGCACAGCCAAGAACAGAGTAAGTAAAGCAAGCAAACAGCCCTCAGAATGGGAGAAGATATTTGCAGGTTATGTCTCTGACAAAGGTGTAATAACCAGAATCCACAGAGAACTCAAGAGTATAAGCAAAAAATGAATATTCCACTTTTTAAGTCATTTGTGGATCTTCTGGAAATTTCTCCAAAGATTAGCAAAATGAGGGGCATTTGTTTGCTTGCTGCAAAAGACCTGGGAATCGTGGACAAGGAAACAGATGGAGGCAGTCTGGGGGAGTCTGCAGGGCCTGGGAGCAGGGGTGGGTCAGAAGTTTGGGGGGGGCAGCAAGGAGAACTAGTATCCTTGGAGGCTTGTCCTTCTAAAACCCGGAAGAGTCCGGAGAATGAGCTGTGTACCAGGCAGAGAAACTGCTATTTTTAATGCCCTATCATTTGAAAGAAGCAACAGAATTTACCGGGGTGGGGGGATACTGGGCTTCTTGGGTGTAGGATGGGGGTGGGGAGATCTTTGTTTGTTTTTATTTAGGCCAGGAACACTCCAGTGAGTATTTTGCTTATGTAATTGCAATACACTAAATGTCTTTTCCCTACCCTTCTCACTGCAAAAAAAAAAAAAAAAAAAAAAAAAAAATTCATATGTTGAAGCCCAACCCTCAAGGAGATGCCATGAGGAGGTGGGCGTTTGGAAGGTGGTTAGATCACGAATGGGATTAGCGCCCTTCTGAAGAGACAAGTGGGAGCTTTCCCTCTCTCTGTTCTCTGCCACGTGAAGATACATAAGGAGGTGCCCGTCCGCAAAGCAGGCAGTGGATCCTCTCCGGGTGCCAGCACTCCCCACACCTGGATTTTGGACTTCTCAGCCTCTGGAACTGTGGTAAGAAGATGTTTGCTGTGTAAGCCACTGGTCTACGATGTTCTCTCACAGCAGCCTGAATTCCGGTCAATTCTGGAGCTTGTTCTGGAAGGGGTCAGCATAGGTGATAAGTCGTCTCATGTAAAAATTGAACATTCCTGGTGGATGATTGTTGGTTATTTGGCTGGAGGAGGAAGAGGTGTGCTGTCTGTGAAGGGAAGGCTTTGTTCCTGGGCACTTCCACCTGTGGTTAGTTGGTGGTTACAACACGCTGATAGTGACAATGGGATGAAAGAACAGATGGTTAGTGATGACCCCGCAATGCATTTGGCCATCAGCTCCCAGGAAGGCCACGGCTAACATTTCACAAAAAGTTACAGCTTTGTGCCTTCTACAGCCTTTGGTCATGCTGTGAATGCTACAGCCTTGTGCTGCTGGCAGTTTGGAAGGAAACTCACATGGGCCAAGTTTCTGTTGCAGAAAAGAGAGTCCCTCTAGCTAGAGTGTTACCTTCCTGGGGCTACTATGCAAATAACCACAAACTGTGTGCCTAAAATGACAGAAATTTATTCTGTCGCAGTTCTGAAGATTGTTAAGTCCAAAACCAAGTTGCCCACAGGACCACCTGCCTCCCCTGGCCCTAGGGTAGGGTCCCTCCTGCCCCTTCCAGCTTCACAGACTCCATGGCTCATGGCCACGTCTCTGCAGTCTCTACTCCATCTTCACGTGGTTTTCTCCTCTGCATCCGTGTCTGCCCCCTTCTTACAAAGACATACTCCTGGCACTTAGGGCCCACACCTATAGTCCAGGCTGTTGACAAAGAGGTGGCCAGCTTGTAGAGAATATGGTATAGTGGGCTGTTTTGTGAATAAAGGTACGTTTAGCTACAATTTCCCCTTTTCCCTGTGGATGGCAACTTTAGGGGCAACCTTTGGGACACCCTGTATTTGGCTTCCAAATCGGGCCTGAACTTCTAAGAAAGAGTATGCGAGGTTAAAACAAATTATGCTTCTAAAATAACAACCGCGCCATGGACGCTTCTTGGAGCAGAATAGACAGCACTGTCTGGGTGGCTTCGCCTGCCCTAGTGAAGCCCTGGCCACGGACAGCAGTGGAGCTCCTACAGGGACCTCTGGCTTTCTTCTAATCTTGCCTTTACCAAGGGCCAGGGGAAGAACACAGAGGGAAGGGGTGCCTCAGTGCAGGGCACTCACAGACGGAGCTTCACGGGGCTCCCTGCAGGCTAGAGCATCAAGGCTGGTGCAGAAAGTACATGTGTAAAAAATGCGAGACCCAGAGAATGAATTATTTATAAACCCAAATGCACATATGACACGGGGTCAAGATTAGGAATATTGCCTTTCTCAAAAAAAAGTAATTTATTAAAATATATGCAAATATAGGTCTCATGGACTATTTCAAATAAAGCTTTGAAATGTTTTTACCAAATATTCTGAGATCTGTTCCATAGCTCCCGAATGTTAATTTCTAAAGCATGTACAATTATAAAAACTAAATTATAGCTCGAATATTTCTGTTCCTGATAAATATTAATTACAGAATATACATTTCTTAAATCTAAAATAACCATAAATACAATCATTTTTTAAAGATATTTTATTATTGTATCTATATAGATATGATAATACAGGTTGAGTATTCCTAACCCCCAAATCTGAAATTTGAAATGCTCCAAAATCTAGAAGCTTCGAGTACCAACATGACACTACAAATGAAAATTCCACACCTGAACTCATGTGACAGGTGCACAGAATTATTAAAAATATCCTATGTACTCAATTTTGATATGAGGACAATTAATGACAATTATGGTTATGGGGGGGGAAGCAGAAAGAGGGACGGAGGGAGGGGGGTGGGGCCTTGGTGTGTGTCACAATTTATGGGGGCAAGACATGATTGCAAGAGGGACTTTACCTAACAATTGCAATCAGTGTAACCTGGCTTATTGTACCCTCAATGAATCCCCAACAATAAAAAAAAAAATCAGCCCTAGAATCAGGGAGACAGATGTTGGCAATGCAGCCCCACTGTCCAGCCATGATGTAGGCATGGCGGTGGGCTCCCTCCCAGCCTTGGTTTCCTGATCTATGACATGTTCCTGCTCTCACCTAGGTGACGTGAACTAGTGCTTGGCACACAGCAAACTATCTCCTAAAACTGTCATGTGCATTTCTTCCAGACACCTGTGCTGTCAGGAGAACTGTCGCAGCCCTGACCCTGCCAGTACCCAGGTCTCCTTGCAAATGCTGCTTCACAGAGATGTCTTTTTGGATAACCCAGTCTGACTACCCCTTGTTCCAATGTGTGGGTCTATTTCTTTTTTTTTTTTGCAGTTTCTGGCCGGGGCTGGGTTTGAACCCACCACCTCCGGCATATGGGGGCCAGCACCCTACTCCTTTGAGCCACAGGCGCCACCCTGGGTCTATTTTTTTATTGTCATCTGAAAGTTTTCTGTTACTTATTCGTCATACGTCTGTGGTCTGTCTCCCACCAGTAGGACCTATGAGATTTGATCCTTATCTTTGTCCCTCCCTGCTTTGCACCTGGTGCCCTAGCAGAGTCCATTGTTGGCTAGTACTTTGTTGAATGAATGAATGAACTGAGGTCTCTGCTTGCTTTGAGGCCCCTGCAGACCTCGCCCCTCCCACGTGCTTGTTCTAAGTTAACTCCAGTTAACTTAGTGGCCTCATAGCCGCACCTCCTTCCTCTGGAGTGCTTTGATATTGAGCCTTAACACTTTGCATGTAGCTCTCTTTCCAACTGGATCACTGGTTTCATGAATTTAATGGAGTCTGCTCTGAATCTCTGATGCTCAGCCCCTTGGACCCTCAGGTAAGGGCTGCTAGTGGCAAGGAAGTTAGGGTGATGAACAGTTCTTCCTTCCTGGGATCACAGTCAGGAAACTCTAGAGAGATGAGCAGATACCAGCACACACCGCTCTTGGTCCTCGGGAGAGGGAGTCCCTGACCTACCCACAGGGCACCCCAGCTGACTGTCACCTGGTGTTTGCCGCCTCTGTCAGAAGCACACCCCTCAGGGTTAGTCATCTTACTAGCTCTCTGCACCTTATAAGATTTGCACACCCCTCACCAGTCACTTGGAAACACACCAAGGAAAGCCAAGCATGTGCTCTGTGCTATGCGTGGTTCCCCGGGTAATTGCATCTGTCTGCCTGAGAGGTAAGGATCACTCACCTCTACCCAACTTATTTTGTCTGCTGAACAGCCCTCCCAGCAGTGAGTCACTTCACTGAGGATTGCTTAGCCAGCCACAGCGGCTCCTGATGAATATGGAAGAGACCCCACCTCAGGCCTAATGAGCAGTGAGAGAGAAAGACTTCAGAGTGCGCATTGAGAAATAAATTAGCACTTAAAGTCATGTTAATCTATGCCTTCACTAATGCATTCCACGCTGCTCTTCCGACCCCACGATTATGTCTAGGGGGTCCTGTAATTTATGTTCGGAGGCAGCTTGCAAACCTTCTCTCGACCTTAGCGTAAATCAGAGAGCCATAAAACTCCCTTTGGAGAACAAAGGGAAATGCGGTTGAAACTCTTTTTCAGGAAGGCCCTAGAAATGGAAAGCTTCTGAATTCAGCATAATAGAGAAATGATTTCTATCACTTAGTAACCAGATCTCTCCACACACATGCATACACACACACAACAAGATGCCAATATATTTGAAGAAAATAATTTCCTAATTGACTTCTACTGCAAATAAAGATGGCCGTGCAAACAAACTCATGTTTATTTAACTCCACACGGGATAACTTGGAAGCCACCATGCAACACCCGGTTCTGAGATTTGCCTGTGCGTCTCTCCCTACAAGGTCCCCCCTTTTACTTGGTGGCCTCTCGTTTTTCTCTTTATGAGACGAGAACACCAAGCCTGCCTCTCCCTCTCTTCCTTTCTTTCTCCCTCCCTCTGTCTGGAATCGTGTGTCTCTCAGCTCCGCTCCTGTCCCCTCCTCCCTGTGCTCTGCCTTCTTCCCCATTATTCTTGTGACCAGGGCCAGCCACATAATTTTTGGGTCCTGGTGCAAAATGAAAAGTGGAGCCTCATTCAATAACTATTAAGAGTTTTGAGACAGAGGAGACTAATCCAGCGTGTGGCCCTCCAAGCAGGAGCCCTGAGTGACCATACCGGTCACCCTACAGGGGCCCAGTCTACATGGAGTCCCCTCTCTCTCCATCCCCAACGTGATCCGCTGTGCCCCTTGTGACCCAACTCCTACCCTTCCCTCCTCCACAGGCCGAGCAAGTCTTGGGAAGACAAGAAAACATAATTCAGCTTGTCCACGGGACACCTCGCTCTTCTCCCCCTTGCAGCCAGTGGGGTGGGGACAGAATCAGCAGAAGGACTCTCAGGGGAGCGTGATGCCCCACGTCCCCGGAAGACAGCGTCAAGTATGAAAATCATGTTTGTGTTCACGTCACCGTGTCTAAGGCTGACCATGATTTTAAACACACTTAGCTCTTCCGCACCCAACTCTACCCATCGTAACTCAGTAGAGCAAAACCACTCACTGAGTGGGAACCAAGGGCTGGGCTTGCAGCTGACTCGCCTACCGTTCACGGTATCTTGCCAAAGCCTTGCTTGATGGCACGTCCACTTTTCTATGTCTTATACCCAGTCTTAGGACAGGTTGAATATTGGTGTCCAGCTTGAACTTTAAAATTCCAGAACAAGAGGAAGTGCTGCCCCCGAAATGGTCCTGTGCCACTATTACCAAAGACAGAAAGAACCACCAGCCCTCAGGTTACACCACTGCAACCGGACCCCAGCACCTCCCACCAGGCATGGTGGCCCTGGGCCTCTCCGCCACCACTCAGGCTGTGAGAAGCAAGGGACAGCAAAGCGTAAGCAGAGAAAAGGCAGCAGACAGCACGGGGGACCAGAGAGGGTGACTCTGGGGTTTCGCACATAGGCAGGTGGTTCTGAGGCAAAGCAGGGACCCTGGGAAGCCTGCACCAGAAGGCAAAGGTGAAAGCCCCTCCTGGGCTCTGGCATCAGAGGCTGGGGACGAGCTCTGAGGACAACCCAGGGACACAAGAGGAGAGCACAGCTGTCAAGGCGCTCCAGCTGCTCTGAGCTCCGCTCCATCTAGAGCAGTGGTTCTCAACCTCCCTAATGCCGCAGCCATTAGGTTGAGAACTGCTGGTCTGGATGGACATTCTGATGATCTCCTTCTCATCCGATTTGCCCGGCACCACGTGCTGCCTCCTGGCTGAGCCCAGTTTAATCTCCTCGTTCAAAAAAATCTTTCCTCACTGGCCATTATCCTATAACAAAACGACCTGCACGTATGAAGAAAATGCGAGAGGATGCCACTAACACGCCCGTCCTCCAGCTCCACAAAAACAACAAACGAGTCTGTTCTCCTTGAATAAGCAGCAAATTAGAGAATGGCTTCTCTGTCACAAACATTTGCTGGAAACAGCCCCTGGGTGATGGCAGAAGAGCTATTTTTAACTCACAAACGAGAGCAGCAGCATCTAATTTTGGACGGCTGCTGTCTTGACGCTGGGGGCCTCTCTGTGAATGTAAGGAGAATAGAAAGGGGAACTTCTTCCCGGAGTGGCCCCCATAAGCCACCAGAAGGTGTCCCCAGAGCCAGTCCACTAGGAAGGCCTGGGCTGCAGCCACTAGGCCCCAAGCCTTTTTTTGTCCCCAGTGACCAGGAAAGGAAGCCTGTACATCGCAGGGGCCTTGCGTGTGGAGACACCAAGGACCCTAAGGGAAGGACCCTCCCCAGAAGATGTGCTGGTAATCCCGACTTCCTGGAATAAAACTGACAGCAAGCCCCAATATGATGAGAAAGCAGGCGTTCAACAGGCCTTCACTGGGTAAGCTAACATGTGAATTTTTAAATGAGTTTAACAGAATGTAAGTAGATGGCACTGATAGTGCAAAAAGTATGAAGTGTTATCTCTCATAGCAAAGCCCCCAAATCAGCAGTTGATTGCTCCAAAGAGGAACATAAATGCGTGTTTTGCAGCATCAGATGAGTGCCCAGCTTCCTCCCATGAGCTGGGCGAGGCCTCTCTGCCCCAGGGAGGGAGCTTTCAGGCCTGGCCGCCACCATCTGCACTGGGACAGGAGAGAAGGGCAAGAAATAGAAGGAATTAAGGGACTTTGGGGAAAAGGATGTTTTCACCCTTCCTCTCTCACAATATTTTAGCCATTTGAATGTCACATGATATATGATCCGCTGACAGATGGACAAAGGAATCAGAGATGCTAAGAACGATGTTACTTGAGCAATGTAATTATGGACTACGGCCCCTCTGGCCTCTGGTGTTTCTGCAAGGCACAGCTTACCTTTGTCCTGGGCCGTCTTTTCAAGGACAGTGAGCAGCTTTGGAGGACTGATGTCAGATCTCCACCTACCACAAAGGACAGGAATCCTCCTGCCCATTGTCCCAACATCCAGGGCTACTGTCCCAGAACCCAGCCCACTGTGTGCAAGTGTCCCCTGGCCCTCCTTGCACCACTGTGGGGATCAGATGCTGGTCTCTGCCCGCTGCTGTCAAGTACCATGAGCACAAGCTCCTGCTTTCTCAACCAGGCATTTCTTGTCTTCTACCAACCTCCAGGAAACTATGACAGTCTAACATTTTAGTTTCCAAGAAGGACAAAATCTTAGACCATTGCTAGTTTTAGCTGCTGAATTTAAACCACCCTGGCTGACGGTTGTGGCAAATACGCTGTCAGGTGTGTAAATGATACCGCAAGATTAGCCCTGCAGGCAGAGGCTCCCAGCAGTCCTCCTTAATATCTGTTTCCTCCTGCTTCCTATAAAAATAGAAGCAGGTGGTGTCTCTCCAGAAACCACAAGCTCCAGCTCCCCTTGCAGACAGGTGCGCTCATGTGGCTAAGTGCTGGACAGTGGGATGTGAGTGAGTGGGGAGAGAAGCTTCTGGGAGCATCCTGTGGAGAGCTGGCCACATGTGCTGTGCCTTCTTCAACCTCCTGCCCCCTCCTTCCACCAGGAACATGGGTGTGAACACAGCTGCCCGTGATGACGGTGGCCCCGTGAGGGTGGTGCCTCACCGGCTCCCCGATGTGATAAAGAACCAGAGCTGGCCTGGACTTACACATGAAGTAGAAGTAACTCTTGTTCAGCCGCTGAATCTGATCCCTAACTGGTAGAGCGCTCAGTGCTGGAAGTGGATGGCCACGAGGAGAAGTCCCACGAGGAGGAGCAGATTGCCCAGTGCTGCTCTGCTGGCCTGGCCTGACTCCGTGGTCATCCTCCCTGTCTGCCTCTCCCTGAGCCCCCTCCACACCGGCTGCTTCCTCGGCCTGCTTGGCCCTCTTGTGCTGCCCTCAGCAGGGTCTGCCCCTCTGGCCCTGGTCCAGACACATGACTTTTCTGTACAGAGACAGCCTTATCTCAACAGGACACGGGAGGGTCAGGTGGGGGGAAGAGAAGCTTCTAGTTGCCGACTTCTGCATGAAAGGACGGACCAATGAGCCCACCTAGAAAGGTGCTGTCACAGGGGTCTGGCATAGGGCAAGACAGAAGGGGTGGGTCAAGGTAGGAAGCATCCTCAAGGCAGCCCATGTCCAACACCAGCTGCCCTCACCAGGCATGGCTGGTTGACTCTGCCCCAAAGCAGCCATTATCGCTCCCATAGAAGTAAGACAGTGACTGCGTCCCCACAAAGGAAACTCCAAAACCTAACAATGGGCTCCAACAAGGGGACATCACCAAGACCCACTCACTCATCCACATCACTCGCTCACATAACACACACTTACTGAGCACCTGCAGCGTACAATTCCTTACCAGATACAGGGAATAGAGAGATGAGTTTAGCGAGATGCACACTCTGAGTGGCACAGAATACAGTGAGCCTCAAGCCTGCCTGGGGCAGAAACTCGACCATGATTATTAGGAAATAATCACTTACGTTAAAAAAAAAAAAAAAGAAAATGAGAACGAGGGCGAACCCTAACCCATGACAGAAGTTTCTAAAAGAAATTGTCCTCCTCTGTGGTAACATCAGTTTCTCAAAACAAGTCCATTTCTGGTAGATGGGGGAACTCCTATTAAATATTTTTTAAAATTAACATTCTGAGTGTCTGTTTACTGGAAGTCCAAAAAGAAAATCAAAAATGTTGCACCAGTTGATCACATATATTTACAGTTGCATGAAGTTTCTGTGATGAAAGCTTTAGGCTGCAAGTAAGAAAAAAAATTCAGCCAACAGTATCATCTAAAAAACACAAGCTTATGGTGAAATCTGAATTAGGTCTGCAGCTGTGCTAATAGGATTGTGCCAATATGATTTTTCTAGTCTTGACAGTGCAGTATGGCTAGATAAGACAGTGGAGAGAAAATGGGGAAATGACACACAGGAACTTTCTATACTAACTTTGCAACTCTTGAGTATTTAAAGAATGAGAGGTTTATTTTTGCTCACAATTAGAATTCCAAAGGTTGCCAGTTGCTGCTTTTGGGGTGGGAAACCCTCCATGGCATTAGTGGCCCAGGCCTTTTCTGTCTTTTTATTTCTCTACCTTTTATACAATGTTCTTTTATCTCATGGATGCTGGACAGGGGCTGCATCCAGAATTCACACAAGAGCTATAGCCTCAAAGAAGGGAAAAGAACCAAGCACACACACACGGCCTCCATCAGGAAAGAAAGGTGTGAAATTACCCCACCAATTATTTAGTGCTTCTCCCTTCAAAATATGGGAACTCATTCTCTTCATCTTGAATGTCCAGACTTAGTGGCTCCCTTTATAAAAATTGAATATGGCAAAATATGAGTGATTGTGGCAGAAAGAGGCAAGGATGACCCCAATGACCCCTGCCTCTGGGCATTTACGCCCACGGACAATGCCTCCCCTTGACTGTGGGCGGAATGACCCCCAACTCTGGGTATTTACGCCCATGGACAGTGCCCCCCCTTGAGTGTGGGCAGGACATTGAAGTTGCTTCTCCTAGACAACACATGCCAGAACGCAGGGGAGCTCACTTCTGTGATCCAGTTGAACAAGATTGTCCTGCCCATCTCTCTGTCTGTCTCCACTGACTCACTCCCTGGCTGGCCTTGCCAAGTGCTCATGTCGGGCAGGCCACATGGCAAGGAACTGAGGGCAGCCTCCAGAGACAGCCAGCAAGTAGTGAAGGCCTGCAGCCCCATGGCCGCACAGAGCTGCGTCTTGATGGCAGCCACGTGGATGTGGGAGAAGATTCTGCCTCATCAAGCCCCACCTCAGTGCTGGCAGGTACATGGACTCCAGCCTCAACAGAGACCCTGAGGCAGAGAACCCAGTTGAGATTTACCCAGATTCCTAACCCAAAGAAGCTGTGAGATAGTAAATAAATCCCTTAAGGCAGTGGTTCTCAACCTTCCTAATGCCACGGTCCTTTAATACAGTTCCTATGGGTCGTGACCCACAGGTTGAGAACCTCTGCCTTAAAGTGATAAGTTAGTGTCCATTTGTTACACTCCAGTGTAAAGTCACACAATAGATAGTGTCTCTCTCTCTCTCTTCCCTTCCCTCCAACCCACCCTCTCCCCCAGTCTCTCCCTAATTCCCTTTCTCTTGTTTGCCTGCTCTGAGGGAAGACAGCTGCCCTGTTTTTAAGATGCTGTAGAATGGCCCATGTGGGAAGAAGCTGATGCCTTCAGCCCACAACTAGCACTCGCTGTGCAGCCATGAGAATAACACCTTGAGAGTGGATGCCCCAGCCCACCAGGCCTCCAGATGACCACAACCCCAGCCAACATCTTGACTGAAATCTCTTATAAAACAACAAGCAAGAACCACCCAGCTAAGCCACTCTCAAATAGAAACTGTAAGAACAGTAAATATTCATTATGATTTAAACCACCACATGTTAGAGAAATCTGTTATGCAGCAATAGATGACCAACACAAGCTCAATGGGCCGAGCTAGCAACGGGGCTGGGTTAGTGAGGATGGGATCCCAGGGGCTGAGGATGGGATCCCAGGGGCTGAGGATGGAATCCCAGGGGCTGAGGATGGGATCCCAGGGGCTGGCGTAAACCACTTACATTCTGCTCCTGGGGCACCTCTTCACCAAGATCTTCACCCATTACAAACTGGGTGAAGAAACAGGCAAGGGGAACTTTGATGGGCAAAAAAGTTGCCTCCGACACACAGGATAAGAGGGAAAATAAATCACAAATTCATGAGGAAGAAAAAGGAAAAAGAAAATACCTGAGATCATCTTGAGTCAGGGAGTGGGACCGTACTCCATTCAGTGCAGCATGGAAACGCATTCCCTGAAATAAAATTGATGACATAATCTCATTCAGTCTACTAAAACCTGAGCCCATCCCAGCAAGATGTTTCGGTTGTTAAAGATAAATATACAAATCAGCCGCGAGTATTTCACTATGACAGATTTGTGCCTGATAAAGTGCATAAAGTAAAGCATAAGAATCATCATTTATAATAATCCCATGAGAATTATAACACCTGAATTTCAATGTAAAAACCCCATGGATTAGTAATTCCAATTTTTACAGGGTAATGTTGGTGACCAAAGCTAAAAATAAATGGAAAGAGAGTGAGGAAAATGTCCCTGGCTGACATCCCGGGAGGTGAGATGCTGTGGCCATGGCCAGGGGTCAGGGGCACAGCCTGAACTCAGGGGTACCCATAATCTCAGTCCAGTCACACTTGAAGCTGGCCTCTTTAGGAGCTATGCAGACAAAAGTGTTAGCACGTCAGTGCTCAAGAGACCAAAGTCACAGCCAGGGCCAACAAAGACCATTCCTTCAGGGACATTTATTAAAATGCCCTGCTCCCTCCTCACTGCCTTTGCTGAGTCCCAGTGGGCTTTACCAGGTTCTAAATTCCTCTGCCAGAGACCACACCTTTGACTCTTCTTGTCTTTAAGAACAGCCACCAGATGAAGCCCACACAAAGGCTCTCTTGCTATGGTTTGGGTATTTGTCCCCTTCAAAGTTCATATTGAAATCGACCCCCAGTTTTGGAGATAGGCCTAATGGAAGGCATCTGGGTCGTGAGGGCAGGGCCATGAGTGAGTCTCACTCTATCAGTCCTCTAAGAGCTGGTTCTTAAAAAGAGCCTGGGACGTCGCCTCTCTCTGGCTGCCTCTTTTGCCCTGTGATCACACACGCTGACCTTTTCCCTTCACATTCTACCCTGAGGGGAGGCAGCAGGGGCTGTCACCAGATGCTTAATTTTGAACTTTTTAGCCATCACAATTGTGAGCCAAATAAAACTATTTTTAATATAAATTACCTAGCGTAGGTACTCCTTTATAACAACGCAAAGTGGTCTAAAACATCAATTCAGAGTAGAAGATCCAGTTTAACTATAAATTCCCCCACTAACATAGCTTAGATTCCTGAACAAGTTTATTAAATCTTCTTTATGAAAAAAAAAATTACTTCAAAGACCAGGCAGGCCAAGCAGATCATTAGATAATGAAAAAATAATTATCAAAAGCTGATACTATGGTATAATACAAAAAAAAGCAATTATTGGAAAACAAGGGGAATAAAAATAAATAATTAGAGGACAGATTTAACAGTGAAAGTAGCTAAGGTTTGTTGTACTCCTATTTTACCACTAACTCCAACTCCTTATACCTAAAAGAAAGGAATGCTTTGAGACGAATTTTCAGAAAAGTCTTCCTGGAGAGTAATTTGAAGGAATATTTGTGTTCATTTTAAGCCAAAAGCAACCAGAGAAAGTCATAAAACAACACTCCAGAAAGCCTTTCAGGGCTGGAGCACAGCTCGTAGGAGGCCCCAGCAAGCTGTGCCTTTGATAATTACCAACAGCAGCCATGCTAAGCCCATCAAGACTAGTAGTTCCAGGGCACAAATGACAGGCTGTGGAAAACTTCAGCTCCCAGAACAAGGGGATTAAAGATTTCTAAATGCTTTTATCAGCTCTAATTAATAGTAGTTCTTGTGTTCAATGATTTAGAGTCTTAATGCATGAGGAAGCCTCATCGGGCAGCAGAGTCAAAATGACCCTCCATAAATCCATCCTCACAGCCAGCCTGACTCTTGCCCAAGCCAGAATGTGCTACAATCGGAAAGACTCATCACATTTATGAGGGGCCCCCACATGGCATGAACATATTTCACCTTCTGGGCTCTGCCACTGGCAACCACCATAATTTGTGGGGCTGAGCTAATGCCACTAGTCACCTCCGAGTCCCAGAGGCCCTCACAGAAAGGACACTTCTCATCATCACAACAGAGACCCAAACCACAGCCAGGCATGTCCAGAGCAGAGGTTGGCTTGAGTCACTTTGGTCTTTCAGGAGGCCAGGGAAGGCAGTCAGTTACGACACCACACTTGGGTCTAAGTGGCTGGGTGCACTCCTCTGGACAGGAATGAAGGGCTTGCAGCAGTCTGGAGATATCAACAAGCTTCCTGCCTCATTTTTTAGAAAACCTAAATTTAAGTGCTGCAAATTTTCAATTATCTCTGCTAATGCTTGGGAAGAGAAGCTCAAATAATGCAAAACTGAAGATGCTAAAAGGTTGCTGGCATTTGGCCTAGAAAAGCATTTGCATCTACATTTGGATAAGAGCGAGTCCTACATTCTGAGAACATTCTGCAATTCTGACCAGAAGGTGAAGGGCTCATCTGAGGATCCTTCTTGCCCCCCACACAGTTCCTGAAGAGGAATTGCGTTTCCTCTGACGCTAGACAGCCTCTGCAAACCTGGTCTGGGAGCGACATCAGAGCTCTGGACATGCCTGTACTGAGGACAGAGCTGGGAGAAGTTAGGCAGGCACAGAACAGTTGCGGAGGGAGCGTGGCTTAGACTCGTGCACGGGAGGGACCTGTGCATGCCCACTGCTACAGAGACACACTGTCCTCTCCCAGGCTATTCTGCCTGCTCAACCTGCCCACTTCAGTCAAAATACATGTGTAGCTCTGGGGTTTCGCAGCCCAGAGAGCCTGCCTCCCGCCCTGCTCCAGGGCAGCACCCTGCATCCTCTCACTGCGTCACACCAAGGAGTAGGGAAGAGGACAGATGCCTCGGTAGACATCACCCCTGCGGCCACAACGCAGTCCTAACACGTTCTGTGGAAGGTCAGAACTATCTTTGGAGAGTTCAAGGATCTAAATTTATTTTTCAAGAACCAAGGGAAAGGCATAATCTCTTGTCCAGGGAACAGCTCATCCCACCAGTGAGAAACCTGCCTTGAGATGCTGGGGACCCAAATCAAGTATCAGTGACCCCTGGAGCCCTCCAGGTCACGTGGCCAAGCTCAAGCATGAGCAGACAAGACAGACCAATGTCACAGGGAGCCTCACTCGCTGGACAGCTGTCTGGGGCTCTGCCTTCTTCCAGAGGACAGGGGGCACTTTGAAGCAAGTACGGACAGGCTGAGTGATTCCTAAAAATAAGTTCATTGCCACTTTCTTATCTCAGTCTGCAGTTTCTGGAAGCTCCATTTTCCTTTCCTCTTAGAAAATAGATATCTCAAACAAACAACCTCTCAGAAACTTCCAGGCCAATCACTGTTCCATTTTTAGCCTCAGCAAATCCAGTTGACTTTATCTTAAAAACACCTTCGGATTCCACCCACTCCTCAGCATCTCCCCTGCTCTCACCCTGAGCCAAGCCACTATTATCCCCCAGTTCCTCCGGACCCTCACCCTCACCCCTCACCCCCAGCCAAGTCTGTAGCCACAGAGATGCCATTAAAATATGGGGATCATGGGCGGCGCCTATGGCTCAGTAAGGAGGGGGCCGGCCCCATATGCTGAGGGTGGCGGGTTCAAACCCAGCTCCGGCCAAACTGCAACAAAAAAATAGCCGGGCATTGTGGCTTGGGAGGCTGAGGCAAGAGAATTGCGTAAGCCCAAGAGTTAGAGGTTGCTGTGAGCCGTGTGACGTCACGGCACTCTACCCGAGGGCGGTACAGTGAGACTCTGTCTCTACAAAAAAAATAAATAAATAAAAATATGGGGATCATTCTGCTGCTCCTCTGCTCAGAAACTTCCAGTGGTTCTGTTTTCCTCATAATGAAGGTTATTGCTCCTCTAATGGTCTACAAGGACTCTGGGGTCTTGTCCGCAGCACACACTCGTGCCCGCTTTCCTATAATGCACATGCATATATATTTATACTTTATCACAAACGCTTGTATTCGTACACATGCACTCATACCCGTTCACAGGCATGCACCTGCAAGCACACACATGCACACGCGTGTCCATGCTCTCTGTCCTGCTCTCTCTGGGACCATACCTCTCCCACGTCCACTGCACCCCAGCCACAGCCACGAAGATGCAGTTTTCTTTTCACACTCAGACTTTGGGTCCCAGCTTGTGCTCGCACAGCTCCCCCCACCAGCCTCCAGAAGCAGCTGCAGAGCTGGGGGTGGGGGGCAGTGAGGGAGCGTCTCTGGGCAGGGTCCAGGATCTCTTGGACACTCACTATCTCCAGCCACCCTGCCTCCAGCCAGCTCCAGGCCTGCTCCTCAGCCACTCTGCCAGACAGCTGCAAAGGGCCTCAGTTTCTGGCCCATCCCCAAGTGCTCACAGCCAAACTCCATCCCCCTCAGGGCAGGGACATGCTGACCACCCCCTGCCGTAGGCCATGCTGTCACTGACTTCCTCCAGTGCACGTGCTTGCCCCTCCCAGGGCATCTTCCTTCACATCCTTTCTTCCCCGCAGTGCTGCTCCTGAGAAACACTGAGCGCTTCTTCAGAGCATGTTTTGTGTCCTGAGAAGCTTCCCTCAGAGGGCAGTTGGAGCAAAGAGCCATGAAACCTGGCAATGATGCCAAGGTTGTCTGTAGTTTAAAGACAACAAACAGGGTCAGGTCAAGATGGCCAGGGGATCACAGACATCATGAAGGGGTCACAGCCCAGTCATTTTCTAATTACGAACAGATGTAGCTACACAATGTTCTCAGAAATTTAAGGAAGCCTGATCCAGGTGTTTTAAATTTTTTCAATAAAACTGGGCCCAACGGTATCACTTTTAGAAATAATAACTCCATGCATTTTTTAAGTATCCTCTACATGACATCTTACTCAGACTCTTCTTTATAACACATCATTCGCAGAATTGTTCATGGCCAAAAGCTTCCGAGGCCTCGCCTGAGAGCTCCTGCGTCATCATGCTCCCATGTCAGAACGCCAGGAAATTGAATTTTAGACACAGTGACACAGTGCACTGTCACAAGTAAACGTTAGCTCCAGATGTGAACGCTCCGAGGAAGCAGTGCCTCTGGGAGCTTGGGCAATGCATAAATAAGATTCTGAAACATCCCTTAGAAGAATTTTTTCTGGCACCAGAATAGCCCGGGAACCAATTAGGAAAGTGCAGGTGAGAAGTTCATGGAACATGAGAGCACACCCTGCAGCATCCTCAGTGCACCATGATGTGAAAACACCTTCACAGAGAGGGGGGAAAGAGAGAGAGGGAGGGAGGGAGAGAGAGGGAAGGAGGGAGAGAGAGGGGAAGAGAGAAATCTTGAAACAGTCCGAGCAGAGACAGACAGCCTCTCAAGGCTATTTTCAAAATAATATGCTTCACAGATTTGGGAAATCAAATCTAAATGGAAATAAGATGTTTTAAGTGACTTGCACCAGGTTCTCGCTTACAAAGACTCAAAGGCAACCAAATGCCCATATCACCGTCACTCAATTCCTGTCAGGTACAAACAGTGCAATGGCCGGAGGTGCTGAGTAAACGCCACCTCCAAATATAATAAAGGGAATTAAGTGACACAGGCAGGCAACCTGACTCATTGAAATGAAGGAACTGCCAATTGGAAAAAAAATCAAACGTCAATTTTCCCCTCTCATTGTTCAAAGCTACATGTTGCTTTGAATAGACTTCATCTAATCCTGCCCTCCCAGCTCTACAGCAGCTGACAGCCATGAGAGTAACACGCTGTCTTCCAAGGAAAGCTGCCATAGATGCTGAGGCTCCTGGCAAGTGACAGACACCCAGTGTCAGGGGCCTAAGCCACAATGGGGCCATCTCAGCTCTTTAGAGAGGGATGTCCAGGGTGGAGGTCCAGCGAGCCAAGGCCAGAGGCTACAGCAGTGTCTCCAGGACCCCCTCACATCTTTGCTGTCTCTGTTCCACTTTTCCTGTGGGTCTCGTTGTCCCTCCATACACTAAAATAACGCCCAGGTGCTGGAGAAGATGGTGGTGCTTCGCTTGTCCCCCTTTCTCTATTTGCACCCCGTAAGGATGGGCACTGTCCTTGATCCAGCTTATGTACCACAGCTGCACTGGGAAAGGGAAGTCTGCTTTTTGATCAGGGGCACCACCCAAGTCAAACCCAAACGACCCTTGGTCTTATGGGGAAATAAAACATCTAAGAATCCTCTAAAATCCAGAAGATGCTAGGCTACAAAGGGAACACAGAAGAAAACGCTGCCAAGAAACGCAGGTTCCTACCTTAATCAGTCACTGATGAGCCTTTAGCATCACGGGGTGGACAGAACCTGATTCCACCCATCAACATAGTTGGGATTCCTGTCCTGGCTCACCATGACTCAGCTTCCCTCCCTAGAAAGTAAATGAGAAGACAAAAATTCTCTCACATTTTTTGCAAGGATTAGTGTGTAAGCAACAACAAAAGACTGAATCACTTTTAGAAATGATAACTCCTCTGCTCAGAAACTTCCAGTGGTTCTGTTTTCCTCATAATAAAAGTTATTGCTCCTCTGAAGTCTTGTTCACAGCACACACGTGCCCGCTGTCCCATACATGCACATTGCATATATATTTACACTGAATACTTGGGAAGCGTCTTAGATCACATAATGGAAAATCCAGGAACAGAAGTTCTGAGAGAATTCATACCATAACTAAAACGAACCTTCCTATTATTCCTTGCAGCCATTCTCCCTGAAATAAGGAGCCTGATGTTTCAAAAAATCTGTCTGTTGCCCTCCTCTGTTATTACAGCTGAATGACTTGGCAATCCTTCCCCACCACAAAAAATAAAATACACGCATAGCCCAAAAGAGCCAAAGCCAAGTCACTGAAGCAGAATTCAGGTTATAGTTCTAAAAAAAAAAAAAAAAAAAAAAAACATAAAAATACCTATACATAGAAAGGGCTTCCTGTTATTTTTAATTACTTCATTTTAATGAAAACAAACTCCACGTGGTTAGTGTTTAGAGGTGGCCCTGCAGGGCTGGCCCTCAGTCCAAGTGCTGGCAGAGCTCAGGGCCTGCCCTTCTGAGGGAGAGGCTGACTCCAGCCAAAGGAACCCTGGGGAAGCCATGTCACTGCACCTGAATTATCTCTGGCGACTTCTTATTTTAGATTTCAAAGCTTCCTTTGGGGAGCTCCCAGGGTACTTCAAGTCCTTTCGAATGTACATATTTCTAGAAATCAAATGACAACAAACTTATACTTAAGGTGGGTGTGGACCACAGAGGGCTTCTCCGAGTTCAGGGGAAGTGTCTCTGTGTTGGACACTTGACCCCTCCTGCAGCTCAAGTCTGCTGGGAGACCAGCATGTCTGAGACCAGGCATGCCACCACGCACGGCAGGAGATGGCTTCACTGCTGCCTCACACTAGCCTGGGGAGCACAGGGAGACAACATGGAGGCTCTGACAGTGCCTCTCCCTGCCTCCATGATAGGGCGGGACGCTGAGGATCTGGGGCAGTACCAGCTGTGACCCCATGTGCCACCGTGAGCAAGGGAAATAAACACGTCAGACAGGCAGAGGCGGGCCCAAGGGAATCCATTCTGCTTCTTGGAAGAAGCTGAGCCTCTGTGCCTCCAGTCTCCAGTTTGCTCTACCTCCTATTACAAAGGCACACCCCCAGTTACGGCCCTCCAGGCCTCGGCCAGTGGATTCTTAGAGCCCCTTATCTCCCATTTCCTGTCTGGGTCAGTAACCCTAAGACCATGACAGACCAGATGATGCCTATCTAGCAGCCTGAGAATATTGCTCTGCTAGTCGCCCTCTATGTTATGTGGGTTATGCTCCTCAGCGCCCCTGGGCCCTCGGTTTCCTCATCTATAAAATGGGGATGACAATTACACCCACCAACAGGTCAGTCAGTCCAGTAAGGGGCCCAGCAGAATTCCTGGCACAGAAAGCCCCATATACTCAGCCACACGATGCTAAATGTACAAGTTAAAATAATTGTGCTTCTTGATTTAGTTTTCAGAGATCAGTCGGCTGTGTATGGACGGGTTTAGCTCTGGGCTGCCCAGTACATGCTGTTGTCAGAGATCAGCCGGCTGTGTATGGCCGGGTCTAGATCTGGGCTGCCCAGCACATGCTGTCCTCAGAGATTAGCCGGCTGTGTATGGATGGGTTTAGCTCTGGGCTCTGTCTTGTTCCATTGGTCTGGGTCTCTGTTTTTGTGTAGTACCATGCAATTTTGGCTACTGCAGCCTCATAGTAGAGTTCAAATCTGGTAAAGTGATGCCTCCAGACTTGTTGCTTTTTCTTAAGATTGCTTTGGGTATTCAGGCCCTTTTTCGTTTCCAAATGAACTTCTTTCCTCGTCCCTTCCCAGGGCTTCCTGGCATTCTCAGGACCTTCTGCTGAAGTCTCTCACATGTTTACTGCAGGAGTAACTTTCATTTTTATGCAACATTCATTAAGTGAAAACTCTCATTGCATAAAGGAGGCCTTACTGCATCCCCAGACATGACTGGTACGAATGTGTGACTTTGTGTCCTCCATATGGAAATACCAACTGAGCCGCAATGTTCACAGAAAGCGATGACGACCCAGTCTCCCTCCTTCAACATGAGAGTGCCCCATTTAGCACGGGCTTCAGCTTCCTAGACAGCCCAGCCAGAAGAGAAGTGACACAACCCACATTTGGGTTTCAAGGATGGTCGAGGACAAGCACAGTGGCTGAGGCCAGAGGGAGACCAGTCAGTTGTCCAGGGAGATGCCTCCATCCCAGCTTCCAAATGCCACGAGCAGCCCAAGCTTAATCTGCCAGAGACAAGGGTCACTGGTGGGGACCGGACCCAGTCATTTTGGCGGGTCAGCCTGCCCTCAGTCAGATGCTGACTGAGGGCAGGCTGGGGCACCTGGGAAGCGTGGGAGGGCGCAGGATCAGAGACTCTTCAATCTGAGCAAGGGCTTGGCCACGCGACTGGTGGAGAAAGCTGGCAAAAGTTAAATGGGCTGGGTTGGTCTTAGTCTCTTTGTGGCTCCATATACCCGGATGAGGGAGCTAAGGAATGAGCGCCAGGGCACTGTCCTTTATAAGGAAGCACAGGACAGCTCTTACCATCTCACAGCTTTCTGGGCTTCCCATTCAAGCCTGAGAAAGAGGTGGGGCACACCTGCTCAGCCATGTCCAGGGGGGCTGCCGGTCCACAGCACACCTGATCAACCATGTCCAGGGGGGCTGCTGGTCCACTGCACACCTGCTCAGCCATGTCCAGGGGGGCTGCCGGTCCACTGCACACCTGCTCAGCCATGTCCAGGGGGGCTGCTGGTCCACTGCACACCTGCTCAGCCATGTCCAGGGGGGCTGCTGGTCCACTGCACACCTGCTCAGCCATGTCCAGGGGGGCTGCTGGTCCACTGCACACCTGCTCAGCCATGTCCACGGGGGCTGCTGGTCCACTGCACACCTGCTCAGCCATGTCCACGGGGGCTGCTGGTCCACTGCACACCTGATCAACCATGTTCAGGGGGGCTGCTGGTCCACTGCACACCTGATCAACCATGTTCAGGGGGGCTGCTGGTCCACTGCACACCTGATCAGCCATGTCCAGGGGGGCTGCTGGTCCACTGCACACCTGATCAGCCATGTCCAGAGCCCCAAAAGCTGGGTGGTAACAGAAGCGCAAACTTCCATTCTGAGCTTCACACCTTAACCATGACAAAAGCCAATTCATAGGAAAGTCTTGCATCAAGCAGGCAGATTGTACAACATACAACCCTCTGCCCTCACTCTTGGCCTAAATTCCTAGACATGACAAAGGAACAACACCTTCAAAATCAGAGCAGATCCACTAGGCCTATGACACAAGAAAGAAAGGAAGCCACTGAGATATTTGGATTATTTGTAACATCAACTCACAATACTTATCCTGACCGATATAAAACTTAGTCATTTAAAAGAGAGGTGGGGCACAGTGGCTTGTCCCCGTAATCCTAGCACTCTGGGAGGGGAGGCAGGAGGAGCTCTTCATCTCAGGAGTTCCAGAGCAGCCTGAGAAAGAGTGAGAGCCCATCTCTACCAAACTAGAAAAATCAGCCTGGCGTCATGGCAGGTGCATGTAGTCCCAGCTATTCAGGAGGCTAAAGCAGGAGGATCACTTGAGCCCAAGAGCTTGAGGTTGCTGTGAGCTATGATGACGCCATGGCACTCAACCGAGGGTGACATAGTGAGACTCTGTTTCAAAAAAAAAAAAATTACAAAGGGATACTTTATATATAAAAAAAATAAAACCTAAAATATATAGCATATTTTAGCAGTTGGATGGCAGGAGATAGGAAAATTTATATTTAAGACTGGGAAAACTGGGTCAATGTTATCTTGCAGCAAAATAGCTGATGAAACTCTTGCCTCTTAGTTCTTGGAAGGCTGGACCCGGGCCAGAGGACCTTGTTGCTCTGGAAAGGAACAGAGAAGGTTAGTAGTGTGGGCTGCGGGTTCTGCACCTGGAAAGTGATCCCAAGAAAGAGATTGAGGAAAGCAGGGCCAGTGTACAAACATCCATTGCAGAGAATAGAATGCAGACATTTTCAGTGAGGTCTGGTGAAAATATTAAGTCACATGTGCAATTGCCACACTATTCATGAGGTCCTCCCTCAATCTGTGTTACTGGCAGAGGTGAATGTGAGTCTGGAGCACACGCCCAGCCCCCAGCTCTGCTCCCACCTAACAGACAAGACCAGGACCATCTTTCTATGTAGCACGACAGCAGACATGTGACTTCACGCCACCCAGAGCTGTCTGCATTTCACACCCGGAAACAGGCACAGCTGTTTCCGACTTGCCTGTGTGGACACTGGGTGGAGGCCAGGGGGAGGAGACCCGGGGAAAAGCCCCACTTTCCATCTCTAAAGCCCTTCCCCTTGAGATTATTTGCATCTTCTCAAAGCATACTGCTTCCAGTTCTCCCAAGTTGAGTTCTCTCATGTGCAAGAAACAGTCTGAACCCCAATGAGATGTCTCGAAAGATAAACGCAAGCAAGCTCTAAGTGATAACCCAGGGCCTCAAGGGACAAGGTGAATAAGTAAATCCTTTACCTCCTTAGTTCTCACATTCTAAAGAACTTTCTAAAGAGCTACTGTTGCCTCAGAGACACATTTTTAAGGTTCCCCACTTTCTGGAAGAAGCAAAATAGTTTTAAAATAAGCACACACATATGTATGTGTGTCCTGTTTAATCTCAATTTTTTTGAAGGAAATTCTGAAAAACAAAAGTTTTATAGCGCATGACTGTTCAATCATTCACCAGAAAATATTTAGCACTTACTATGGTTTTATGATGAGCAAGAAAATCTTCCGAAGTTATGTTAACTCCAAATGTATCTCTGGGAAGTCACCCAAGAAATAGTTTCTCATTCTTGATGGCTGTGGATAGTCTGCAGAATTCAGGAAACTTAACACCAAGTTAAACCAGATTTGTACCATGCTTTTACACTTTCCTTTATTAAATCTACTTTGAAAATATGGGCACAAACAGATTATTATAAATTCATGAACCGTAGTAGGATGGTGAGCATTTAAAGAACCCCTGATGTGAATTGCTTTATAAATCATTCAGCCCTTGTCAGATCTGTTTTCTTTAATGTGTACTTTTGCAAACATTTTGGGTTTTATCAGGAAGGGAAATATATATAAATTTTGGAAAGAATCTAAACTGCATTTTCTAACATTAATTTTTAAAGCTTCCACATACGCAAGTTATTTCCAGAACGTAAAAGCAGCAAGTTTCTTACATTCTTCACCACACAGTCTGTGCCGCTTTCCTGCAGATGAACCACACTCGGCAACCAAGCTGTCGTGGGATGGTGGCGACCTCTAAAGGCTGAAAATGAGAACCGTCCCATTCAAAATTGCTTCAACATCTCCAGGCTTTTAAAAGAATTACAGAAACATAGTTTTCCCTTTTTCCTGTCTGTTAATGCTCACACCCAGGACACTTCTACCTAAGGCAATCATTTTTTTTCACTCTTTCATGGAAAAATGCTTCTTCCCTTTTTCTTTTTGCTATTTTTGCCAATAAAATTTTTCTTTCACTTCTGAGTCCAAATATAAAAATGATTCTAATTATGCTCAAACTCTATATCAAGGTACAAAAAAAAAAAAAAAAGGCATTTGAAATGAAATCAGATGGCTCAGTGCCCATAGCTCAGTAGTTAGAGTGCCAACCACATACACCAGGGCTGGCAAGTTCAAACTCAGCCTGGGCCTGCTAAACAATAATGACAACAATATCAAAGAAAGCGAGGCACTGTGTCAGGCACCTGTTGTCCCAGCTACTTGGGAGGCTGAGGGAAGAGAATCGCTTAAGCCCAGGAATTTGAGGTTGCTGTGAGCTGTGACATCATAGCACTCTACCAAGGGCAACATAGTGAGACTTTGTCTCCAAAAAAAGAAAGAAATGAAATCAGACAACCTCACTGACTGTTAGCCCTTTATTCTCCCTAAAGCTCCTACCCAGAAACTCTGCAAATCCCACTTTGTAAGTATCAGGATTCCTACTTTTTAGAAGATGATTTGCGATTGCCTCTCTTGTTTATACATTGGTTTGTGTCTCCATTACTGCAGATGTGGTGTTTTCTAGATTTCAATGCCTCACATATTAATCGGAAAAGATTAAAATGCAGGAACAGAAGAACCTGAGATCTTAGTGGCTTTGCATAAATCTCCATCATCCCCTCCCCCATCAACCCCACAAAGTCTTCCATGGTTTCAACTACTCTCTAGGGACCCATTTCCAAGCATGGACTGGACCCAGGCAAACTGCTTCTTGCAGCTGCACCACCTGGATTGTGTGGTCTCTGGGGAACCAACCGCACCAGTGAAGAGGGAAGGAAGGGCTGTGCACCTTCCCTGAAATGCTTTAAGGTCCAGAAGTGACGCAGAGGATCCAGTGTGTGCCACACGGCCCTGCCTAAGTCAAGGGGACTGAGAAAAGTGGGTGTCATGTGGACATTCACTGAGCAGTGAATGTCTCTTCCACACAACATATTTCAAAAATATTTAAATTTTATATTCTTAAGGGAGGGATTATAGAGTTCTAAACCAAATTTCACCCCGATTTTCACAAGTTTCCATGAGATTATGTGATCTTAATCATTTCCAAACTGGTACATTGCCTTAAAAAATAGGGAGGAGGAAGCAGTGTCCTTCTAAATAAAGACACAGAGGAACAATGGTCATTAATAAAGTGCCACGTGTGAGATGAAGAGGACAGCCTCATCGTTCAGAGCAAGACATGGCTAAGAAGAACTGTCACAGTAACAGGCTGCAGGGCAAGAGCTATAGCAATTCTTTTATTTTTTTAAAGTCTTCATAGAGACTCAAAAATTGCCAATGCCAACTATATTGAAAGTCATCACTGCAGGTTATTGGGAGAAGTTTTCAATTGGCAATAAATGAGCCTCAAATAAAGCTCACTGGCTATGATGGCACGGCTGTGCAGAGCTCAACAATTCCTCACGGACTGCAGACAACACTGAATGCTTAGGAACCGACGGAAGAGAATTTAAATAGGTCTCAGCATCTGACTCCAGTCCCTGAATACTTAGGAATGAAAGGAGAGACGTTAAATAGGTCTCAGCATCTGACTCCAGTCCCTGTTAGCCTCCGTGGAGAAACAGCACCTCCCAGTGCTTCCTCCCCATACAATCTTCCTTCCTGCTTTCTGTTCTGTTTTGCTTTCCCATATAATCTGGAAGCTGCCGCACAGGAAGTAGAGACCAGTTCTTGTCTTTATTGCAGTGGGTGAACTCTAATACATTTCTGGGCATTTTCAACTGCTTCCAGAAAAACTGATGAGCCATGCTCTCATGGAACTCCATCACAGATAATTTTTCAAGTAACTTTTGGAACTAATTGGTGTCACTGAAAAAAGATGCAATGAAACAGCATAATAGTCCACACTGTCAAGATATTCCACCAGGGGCCAGAAAAATAGGGTAGAAGAGGGAAGGAGGTGACGAGTGAACAAAGGAAACAAGACTTGTGAGGATGGCCCAGAGGAACAACGGCTGTGTCCAGAGCCTCCTGGCATGAAAAAGTCATCAAACAGACCGTGGGATGGGGTGAGGCACGGCGTTTCATCTCCTGGTCATTTACACAAAGCATGAAACAAGTTCTCCCTCCCTTCTCCCTGGTAGCCCCGTAGACATGCACACAGACTATCACAAACACACAGTCAAGGGCAAGTCTATGATACAACAGACTGGGAGGGTTGACGAGGACATAGCTAGGTGAGGAAAAAGCAATTGAAGCAGCCCCTGACATGTGGTCTCTCAGGGGCACTCACGTCTGGGCCAGGTTCTTCTCCTCTTAGACATGATCACTCTTACAGGACACCTGCCCCAGACAAGGTGGCTCTGAGGGCGGGATTACGTGGGAGGAAGAAAGGTCACTGTGCCGCCCATGGAGTCCCAGACACCTGTCTCAGCCTGAGCAACCAGCACATCGGGCCTGTGCTGCTTTACTTCCAACACAGTCTTCCCTCCCTATGGGTATTTCCCTGTTTTCTGAAAGCTTCCAATCTGCAGCAAACCCCTGCTTCCTTACACACACACACACCCCAGTCACCCACCTGAAGCCCCAACCTATGCCGAGTTCTTCCTAGACTCTGCCGAGATGCCCCACTGATCCGGGTGCTGAAATGCGTAATAAACCCAGCGCTTCATCTGCAGGTCCGGTCTTGGTGGCCTTCAGCTGATGGCACTGACACAACACTGAAGCTGTCCCAGTCAGAGAAAATTTACAAGACCAGCAAAGGCGTTTCCCTTCACTCTCCACACCTCAACCCTGCTGGACAACGATGCATGAAAACAGGCAGGAAGGGAGAGAGAGCAGGGTTGGAGGGAAGAAAATCAGAGCGAGAGAACATGTTCTTTTTTGCTATTGCCTCTAAACATCTCTCCATTGCTTTGGTACTGACTCACACACACACACCCCTCTGGAGAATGAATGTGTATTTGGAACTGAAGAACTGATTCTCACTTCTCACCTGGGGGTTCCCAAGAGGCAGAACCAACCCATGTCCCCGGCGACGCCCAGGCAGGGGATGCAAATGAAGCCAAAGTTAGCGCAGCAACAGCCCCGTCTCCAGCCTGTCATGGGAGGGCGTGACAGGAGCCAGAGAAATGAACCAGGTTTCCAACCCCCGAGAGGGAGTCCCACCATCAGAAGCTGCTTTCCAAGACAGAACCACCAGTGTCTACTCAGCTTCGTCCATGCCAGGGGGCTGTGAGGAGCCACCTGGATCCTGAAAAGCAGGACTAACCCCAGGGCTGTGAGAGCCAAGAGAGCAACAAGGGCAGGAACCTGCGAGAAAGCCAGGTCTGCACTGCCCAGGGCCAGGCGCCGCGAGGAGACCAGAGACCGGCACTCTGCCTGCTCCTGCTGGCGGCAGCTGATGCCCTCACCCCTCTGGGCCCTGCCGCAGCAGACATGGTCACTCTTTGTGGATGTAAGAGGGAGAGAGAAGCCCTTTGATGAGAAGGAACTTCCAAGAACGACTGAATGTAACCCCAGGGGCCCCAGAAGAAACTGTTCTCTAGGCTGGAAGTGGCAAGAATACCTGGAGGTCAACAGGAATAACTCAACCGAGAAGGTAAAATGGAGCAGGAAAGCTATTTGCTTAACATGAAGAAGGCAGCAACGGAGGCTGAGAAAGTCAAAAAGGCATGACAAGCAGGGAAAAGACAGCAAGTGGCAGACACGATCGTCACCAGCGGAGGTTAAACTCTCCAACCAAAGTGCAGATTGTCAGAAGACAAGCAAGATCTCAATCTACTGTCTACAAGAGACACGAGTTGCATTTAAAGATCCAGGTGGGCTGGCAGTAAGGAGACACAGAATGTAGGTACGATGTAAACAGGGGTGACCGCTGGAGAGCGCGGGAGAGGCTGTAGTGATGTCAAACTAAACAGACGTCAAGACAAGCGATAATAATAGAGAATCCTACAGGCCAAAGGAAAAATCAGAGGGGAAACCGGGAATATCTTGAACTGAATAAAAATGACTGTATATGCAAAACTCCTTTACAAAACAGTAAAAGCAAATCCAGCAATATGTAAAAAAGGACCAAACGCTATGACTCAACAGGGTTTATTCCAGGAACAGTCTAACATCTAAAATCCCGTGAATGTAATGTACCAGGAAAACAGAACAAATATCACATCATCCCAACAGGTGCCAAAAATTGTTTGACAAAGTCTAACACTATCCACGATTCAAACTCTCAAAACACTTGGAATATACGGGCACTTTCCCAATCTGATAAGCGAACCAATAAAAACCTGCAGCTGACGTGATGGCTCTGAAAAGGCTAAATGCTCCCCTGAGACCAGAACAAGGCAAGGGCGCGGTTTCTGCCACTTGTGTTCAACGTGGTCTTGAGATTCGGGCAAGTCCAGTAAAGGAAGAAAAAGAAAGGAAATGTAACCATACTGAAAAGGAAAGAGTAAGACTGTCTTTGTGCTCAAACAATATTATCTTTTATATAGGAAATTTCAGGGATCTAAAATAAATAAATAAACTACTAAAACTATAAGCAATTTTAGCTAAGTCACAGCAACATATAAAACTCAATTGTATTTTTATAGACTAATCACAAGCAATCCTAAATAAAATTAAGAAAGCAATTCTATTCACAATAGCATCCAAAATCATAAAATACTTAGAAATAAATTTACCAAAACAAGTGGAATATCTGTGCATGGAGAACTCCAAAACATTGCGGAGGAGAATTAAACATCTAAATCAGTGGTTCTCAACCCTCCTAATGCCTCAACCCTTTAATACAGGTCCTCATGTTGTGGTGACCTCCACATAAAGTTATTTTCGTTGCTAGCTCATAACTGTAATTTTGCTACTGCTATGAATCGTAATGTAAATATCTGATGTGCAGGATGTGTTTTCATTGTTACAAAGGGGTCATGACCCACAGGTTGAGAACTGCTGATATAAGTAAACGTAGAAATATATCACAGATTGGAAGGTTCGATACTGCAACTATATAATCATGAAGCAATCCCTATTAAAACCCCACCAGGATTTTTCGTAGTACTAGAAGAAAACATAAGAGAAAATCTCGGTGATTTTGAGTTTGAGGCAAAGGTTTCTTAGATATGACAACAAAGTATGGTCTATGAAAGAAAAAGTGATGAATGAGATTTTATCAAAATTAAAAGATTTTACTCTTTATAATGTGTCAATAATAAAAGATAAGCTACAAATCATATGTCTGATAAAGGACTTTTATCCAGAAGATATGAAGAACTATTACAACTCAGTATTTTAATAAAAAAAGAGAGACACAGTGGTGCCTGTGGCTCAGTGGGTAGGGTGCCGGCCCCGGCCAAACTGCAACAAAAAAAATAGCCGGGTGTTGTGGCAGGCTCCTGTAGTCCCAGCTACTTGGGAGGCTGAGGCAAGAGAATCGCCTAAGCCCAGGAGTTAGAGGTTACTGTGAGCTGTGACACCAAGCACTCTACTGAGGGCAATAAAGTGAGACTCTGTCTCTACAAAAAAAAAAAAAAAGAGAGAGAGAAAGAGAGAGACAGGGTGGTGCCTGTGGCTCAAAGGACTAGGACACCAACCCCATATGCCAGAGGTGGCAGGTTCAAACCCAGCCCAGGCCAAAAACTGCAAAAAAATTAAAAAAGAGAGACAAGCAGTGTAATTTTTTAAAAAAGGTTTGAATAGACATTTTACCAAATATAGTGCACACAACTAGTAATTAGAAAAATAAAAACCACAGTGAAATACTACTATGCACCCACCAGAATTACAATACTCAAAAAGACCGAAAATGCCAAAGGCAGGTGAGGATGTGCCAAATTAGACCCCTTATCTCTTGCCTGGGTGGGGAGGGGATATAAAATGGTGCAACCACTTTGGAAAACCAGTTGGCAGTTTCTTAAAAGGCTGAACATGAGCTTAGCACGCCTTACAGCCATTTCACTCCTGTTTATCTACCTAAAAGAGATGAAAGCATTATATCTACACAAAGACTTTTACTCTGACGTTCACAACAGCAGCATCCTAGCCTACAACTGGAAAACACTCCAATGTTCTCCAATAGGAAAACTGGAAAAATGTAGTACATCTACGCATGGAATTCTACTCAGCAACCAAAACAAGCAAACTATAGATATAGGCAACATGGATGAACCTCAAAGCTCTGTACAGAGTGGAAGCAGCCGGCCATCAAACAGTACAGAGTGCATGATTCCAGGTTTATGCAAATGTACAGAAAAGGAAAACACAATTAGACAGAAAGATCGACAGATGCCCATGTGTGCAGCAGCCTGTGGAACAGGATTGACTGGAAATGGGCAAGAGGGATTTTCTGGGGTAAAGAAAATGTTTAAAACTGGATCAGGGTGATGTTACAGAACTTCATATTACTAAAAATCATTGTTCATTTACAGTGGGTAAATGGTATGGCGTGTAAATTATAACTCAATAAAGTTGTAAGAAAAATCAATGGTCATGCAGTCAATGGTGCATTATAAAAGATTTTTAGGCTTATTAAAGGGTTCCTTCTTAAACAAATTAACACTCGTCACTAAATTCTGATATCGAAGGCAAGTGGAAGTCTCCATACCTGCAGGTAAATTAACTTCCCACCATGTCACTGCATTCTGGATATGCCCCTAGAGAAGGCCCCATCCGTAGTTGCGTTTATCAGACAGCTTGTGTCTGTGCCATGGAACCAGACGAGAAGGGAGGGTTTGGCAGATCCTGTGTTGTTTCAAAGGAACGTCTACCTAAGTCTTCAGCAAGTCTTATTTGCAGAATTGTTTTCTCATCAGGTATTAAAATGTGTGTGCTTTGGCATTGTCACCTGGTCACTGAAGGGAGCTGTGAAATACAAGGGAAGGCACGTGGATGTGTTCCCAGTGTCACGAGGATTGGCCCAAGAGTTCTGGCATCAGAACAGAGGGCAGCCGCCTAGCACAGCAGCGCCTGGCTCTCAGCCAAGGTGACTCAGGTGCTCCCAGCAATACATACTGAGCACACCACTTTCCTCCAACAGATTTTGAGAATTCACATATAAAAGTGATATTGAAATTGGGTTCTTCCAAATACCAGAAGTCAGAGCAGTGTTGTGCAGGTAAATGTTTAACAGTTTAACAGGTGGCTCTCCTGGGATGAAACGGACCTACTTCGTAGCATATGCTGATTGCCATGGTGTAAAGACTCATCATGGCCAGTTCCAAGCTACTGCCCTATGTCACTGAATGTGAAGTCAGGAAGCTGGCTCTGATGAAGCCTGTGCCTGAGACAGGGCAGCAATAGGACAGGGTGCACACTCGTGCCAATTTGCAATCAATACGTAAAATGTCAGAGTAAACCTAGGTAACTTTTTTTACTTGAACACTTGGTATAAATTTAAAAGCATCTCAAATTTAACTAGTTGTTAATTAGAATTCATATTGTTTCTCTGTATTTGAGTGTTTGACCTGCAATTCTCAATATGTTTATGTACACAGATGTGTACTGTACATACATGCGTGTACATCATGTGTGTACATCGTATGTATATATGCGTATATCATATACATACACGCATGCCCACACACTACACACGTGTCAGTGTTCACCAGTATGTACACACATACACACACACACTGGCATCTGTTATCCTCCAGTTAGATAAAGAACATGGTTCTTCATGGACCTTAATTAGTAGAAAATACGTTCCCCTTAATGATATGAATCCCCCATGGTTTACTGGAAATGACTGGAAAATGCCAATTAATCATAATCAAACGTACAAGTCCTAACCCTGAGAAATCCTCGCAAGAGTCAGATGGGTCAGAATAGCAGCACTATCCTCGGTAGAGCTGAACAAGACACAGGTGATTAGTCCTGAGGCCAAGATGGTCCTTCAGTCCTGCCCGCAGAGCAGCTGGACAGACAGGAGTCAAACCCTTCGCTCAGACAAACACTAAAACCTGATTCTATTTCATGGACTGAATGAACGTGGGAGAAAAGTGAAAGCCTCACATACTGGGCTTCCAGTCCAGGTCAAAGCTAGCCCATCACGAATTACCCGGAGCCAAGCAGAGCCCAGAGTGGGGGTGCCTGAGGTCAGTTCTTACTTGTCTGTGACTGGCACACCACCATCATCTCCCCATTCTTAGCTGTAGCTCCCCCAGGCTCCTGAGGCTGCCAGCACCCTGTCAGGCACGTTGACCCTCACTTTGTAGATGTGGGTGCTCAGGGGGGCTCAGCAGCCTTCCCAGGACACCCCACTGCTCACTGCGGGGCTGGGTTTCCTGCACCAGCTCGCTCTAACGACAAATTTTTGTCTAGTGAAAGTCTTCATGGTTGGTCAGGACCCAGGTAAGTAGCTGGCCAAGATTCCAGGTATAGAACCCTCAGGCACAAAACCCAGACAAAAGAACCAAATAGGAGTCCCTGGAAGGAACCATAATCCACTGAATACATGTCCTGGGTGAGGAGCATCCGACTCGCTGTGCGCCTCATTTCAATCAACCCCTCCAATCCCCTGTGACACGTGTCACCTCCATGTCCACCTGAAACCCCTGGCCCTAATCGAGACAACCAGGCTGGTCTGCAACTGAGCTCTCCTGCTACATTGCCCTTTGCAGCCTGCACTGTGAACAGGCCCAGCTCAAAAGTCCCAAGGCCTGCCCCAAGCTTCCCGTCAGAGGGCTTCACTCACACACAATGCATCAAGCAGCCTCGCTGCCAAGGGAATCACATTTTTCCCAGGGTGGCGCTAAGCTCCAGGTCCCCAGAAGGAACCACCTCTGGAAGCTGTCATCCCATCTCCCAGAGCCGGGGAGGCATGAGCAAGGACTTGGCCGAAGCCAAGAGCAGAAGTCAGCAGGCTGGGGTCAAAACATCAGTGCTGCTGAGACACTCTGCCCTGTCACAGGGGGGAGCCCCTGCCTCTGCTGGGAACAACATGCAGATGTGGACAGTAAGCCAGGCCTGCTTCCTGCCTGTGCTGGAGGGAAAGGTGCCCCTCCGTGACCTGTGATAAGTAACATGGTAAGTGATGTGGGCAACAGAGAAACATGGTCTGGCATCAGGGAGGCAGCGTGAGAGGGACACTGAGCTGCAGGCTCAAGCGTGAATGGTGTGAACTGTGAAAGGAAGAAAAAGAACGGCATGATTGAAGTCCCTGAGGGTCAGGCTGTGGGGACAGAAGGTGATGAATTCTCTGACCTCCACAGAGAAGCAGGGCTGGGAGCTGGAGGCAGCTCCAGAGGTCAGGGCTTAACAGCTAAGGTTGTGGAACTGAGACCGACCTGCGCGTGGCCGCAGCCCCACTGACAAGTCCCGTGACACCTCTGAGCCGACCTGCGCGTGGCCGCAGCCCCACTGACAATTCCTGTGACACCTCTGAGCCGACCTGCGTGTGGCCGCAGCCCCACTGACAATTCCTGTGACACCTCTGAGCTGACCTGTGTGTGGCTGCAGCCCCACTGACAATTCCTGTGACACCTCTGAGCTGACCTGCGCGTGGCCACAGCCCCACCGACGAGTCCCGTGACACCTCTGAGCCAACCTGCACGTGGCGGCAGCCCCACCGACGAATCCCATAACACCTCTGAGCTTCAACTCCCACCCCTGTGACCGGGGGAATAACAGAACCTGCCTAACACAGGTCTGGGAGGATTCAGCGCTGGGTGGCATACAGAGCACTCTAAAAGAGGGTCTGTTCCTCAGCCAGGACATGGTCATCTTCACTCATCCCATCCCACTCCCTCCATCATCTTCCCTCTGGGCCAGCATTTCCTAGGCTGTGTACTATGGGACCAGGTCCTACAGCATTCTGAGAAAAGGTGTCCTGACCAGGCTTGGGGAACAGTGTTCACTGGCCTGTTAGAGAATCTGAAAGTCCTAGGGTTTAAAAACAAGAACAGAGGGTGGCGCCTGTGGCTCAGGGAGTAGGGGGCCGGCCCCATAAACCGAGGGTAGTGGGTTCAAACCCAGCCCCGGCCAAACTGCAACCAAAAAATAGCCGGGTGTTGTGGTGGGCGCCTGTAGTCCCGGCTGCTCGGGAAGCTGAGGCAAGAGAATCGCATAAGCCCAAGAGTTAGAGGTTGCTGTGAGCCGTGTGACATCATGGCACTCCACTGAGAGCGGTAAAGTGAGACTCTGTCTCTACCAAAAAAAAAAAAATCAAGAACAGAAGCTGTAACACTTGTTACCAAGTGTGCACCATAACGAACTGACTATCCCATGCCACTGCCTATGAGCTGCAGGCAAAGCTGCCCCCGGCAATAGTCTGTGTCCCTAAGTCCATGACAGGCCAGGAAGAGAATGCTGACAGAGGACAGCCAGGAATAATCCCAGACTCTGGCTCATACACTTTGGAGGCCACAGCAGAACAATTTTGACATTGTTATCTAGACACAAATCATTTCAAAGTGCCCGATTTATGACACAGGTGCTCAGGCAGGCCTCATTTCTCAGCACTCTGTCCTGACCCATCACCATAATTTCCCATTTATTCAGTAAATGACCTTCACAGGACAAATCTGTGTCACTAGATAGGACCTCATTAGCATATTGATCTGCAAGCTCCAGTTTCCTCGTCAGTAGGCTGCAGAGTCAGAATCCATGGCCTAAAAGCCTTTTGGACACCAGGATTGTACAACTGCACATTCAAATCTTTCTGGGTCATGTGCTTTATCTGCTTACGTGGCCACGGAGACTAATCCAGTGTCAATATGAGCAGATGACACACACCCATCGACAGTGAAGGACAGACTCCCAGGCCTCCCTGCCAGGCCATTTGTCTCTGTTAGGGCTGAAGAATATGTTCACCAAACGCACGATCGTGATTGCTTTTGTGACTGTATGTCTGTTTTTTAAATGTGTCAAATATAGAAAAATACAAAGCATAATATAAAAACACCAATGAAGCAGAAGTGGCCAGACGTTAACATTTGTTAAATCATGGACGGCTATGTCTTCAGGATCCTTCTCTGTGTTTTTTACATATTTTAAAATGTGAAAATCATAAATGACCGATTTCTTTTAAGGGTGACGTCTCTAAAGTTGTCTTCCATGCATGCTTCCTAGGTTCCCTGAGGTAAGTATCTCAAGGCTGAAATTTAGAAATAAAACACCCTCTGCTTCTTGCCTTGAAAAGTTCCTGTCTGGCAAGTATCTTACAGGCACAGCATTATTTTCTCGAGACCAAAATTAAGCTCTCACTAATGGCAACCAGGAGATAAAACCACACCCAAACTATCTGATTGCACTTCAAAATCACTTCCATAACCTTACTACTAAGAGTCCTAGGGAGAAACATGTTCCCATTAACTTTATTAATTAAAGGGAAACATATTTTATACACTTCCATCTAAATCACCTTCTGCATGACCCCAGCCAATATGCCATTTTATTTTTATTGAAAATAAACATTCAAAGATAAAATATGTGTATGTGGTGAAACATCTGAAACTCTGTCCAGATTACCACATGTTCTGAATTAAGCCTGAATTTGGGCCGAAACCAGATATGTTTCCTTGTTTGTGAATAAAGTCTTTGCACCACTTCCTTACAAACAGGTGAGTCTCTAATTAGAGAGTATTGTAAATCTTTTCTTTGGTTCCTACCAAGTGTTAAACTCGCATGATGCCAGGCTTCCTTGGCCAAAATTAAGCCAGAGACCTGTGACAGTAAACACCTCGTTATGCAGGAGGGGGCGGGTGCCATTAGGAACTCACTGGATGGCCGACTAGGTCTGGGACATGAGGAGCAGGGTGCCGTGCGAAGCTCAGAGGGAGTTGAGCTTTCAGCCTTCAGTCATGTTCTTGGGATCATGTCTGCACTGAAAACTGTGGTGATTCTGAGCTCTGGTCCAGATTGCCACAGGAGGAACCTTGGGAACAGCCAAATATTCTGTGTTTATGAGAAGCTGAGAAAAATAGGCAGAGGTTGATAAACTTCAAGCAGACGCTCGCACATCTTCCCCAGGGCTGGTGAATTCCAATCTAAGCCTTCCCCTCAGCTGCTGATCCTGGTAGGGAGGTGGGGACAGCCCTAGCTGAGGAGAGGTTTTGTAGGCAGGGGCCAAGTGCAACTGCGTCTGCCAGAGCGCAGTCACCACACAGTTCATCCACACCACACCCTGCGCTCTCCAGTACTGAGGCAAAGAGCTGACCCTTCCTTCCCGTGCATGATGACAGAGCAGCCAATACCCAGGGGAAAAGGAACTCTCAGGGTGGAAAAAGAAAAAAGGAAGACTGTTGATGGGCATACCATTTCAAAAAGAAAAACTTAGTAGATTACAGACTCCATCCAACCAAGAGTTTCTAATTAGACTAATAAATATGTGAAAAGAGATAAGGGACTATATTAGTAAGATGAGGCAAAAAAATCACCATAGAAAAAAATATGGTACCCACTAGTCTTAGGTAGCTATTTAAATTTAAATTTGAGTTCATTAAAATTAAATCAAATTCTAAAATTTGTTCCTTCATCACACTTAACCACATGTTAAATCTTTAATAGCCATGTGTGGCGACTGGCTACTGTATTGGACGGCATAGCGTGGAACTTTTCCGTCATCCCAGAAAATTCTGCAGCCACCCTGAATTAGAGAATCTCAGTAGCATGGCAGCATTTGTAAGGAGAATGAGATCAGTGAATATGAAGGTATATAAAAGTTCTAGTCTCATTACTGAAGAAATAAACATACCAATTTTCAAATGATAAGAAGGAAAGACAAAATAATAAATCAGGATGGTAGAAGTGCATCTAACTACATTCGTCGTTAGAGTATGTAAATGGGCTAAACTGGCTAAATAGTTAAAAGACAAAGATTGAAAGAAGGGTTAAAAAGTCAAAATTCACACAGATGCTACATACAAAAAACATAGGAACACGCAAAAAAAGTTTGACTGCATTGATTCGATTACATGAAGTTGCCATTTATGTTAAGCAAAAAAGGAACCAAATTGATACGATTCAATGTAGTAAAAATCTTTGATAAAAGAGACGTGAAGGAAGGATGCAGAGTTTGAGATAGACAGGATCTCTGCATTAATAACAAATTCAATTTATTGAAATGACATAAAATTGTGTCAAATGTATATACCTAAAAAACAGTCACCAACTGTAGCAAAAAGCATTAAACAATAAAAAGAAGTTTATAAATTCACCATCATATTGGATTGAAAAGACATTTTTGACACATCAATCAGACAAAAAAAATTCAGCCAGAATAATTGAGCCATATAACTCACAGGCACTCCCTAATGGAAGGATATGGAATTCTAGATTCAAAAATTAAAGAATACACATTTTTTGGTCAAGCACACATTTATAACAACCAATCTAGTATAATAACTGATGAAGGGAACCTGGGTCCCCTTGAACGCCACTGAGGGTCGGCAGCTCTCTGTTTGCCTAGGAGAGTCCTGTGAGACCAGACAAAACCTGTAGGGATAAAGCTAACCTTCACTCAAGGGGTGAAGGTCCCAGTAACCTTCCTTAAGAAGGAAACAAGAGTCCACCGAGGGGCCACCCATTAGCGCTCAAGGCTCGCTAGAGGTTGAGTCCTACTCCCTGAAGTCAGTGAGTCTCACAACTGATAACACATAAATAAACAGACTGTCCTAGAAGGATATGGACCAATTAAAGCCTAATGCAACAGGGTATGGTGTGGGACTTTTCCCATTCCCTAAAAATTTTCCTTAAAGCCACAGAGTCTAGGACCTTCATCCTAAAAAGACACAGATGAGTACAGTGGTGCCCACCCTGCTAGTCAGTTTAAAGCCCCATCACAAAGTTCCCAGAGTATCTCCAAGATGGCCTAGAAGTGCCCAGGAGCTGACAGGGGCTCAGGGAGCGACTGCAGCAGGATCTGGAGGGACATGGCTTACTCCTCTCCAAACTCACTATGGAAAAGTAAGGGAGGCTCCAGAGAATCTCTCCGAGTGGCTGGGGGTGCTGTAAGAAAGCCTCCTGGGCCTCCCCCTAGCTGGAGTTGAGCTGCCTGAGTGGCAAAAACTCCCAAGTCCATCCTCATGTGCCCTGTTCATGGACTTTTGTGAGATAGCTCTTAGGGGAACCTGACGTCCACCCCAACGAAGACAGACATTTCAGGTCCTATTGGGAAAAGGAGGCTTTAGGGTTTCTAGATTCCTTAGGATACAGTGTCCCCATGACAATAGTCCTGGTTCTTGGAAGTTTTGACCAAACCCCAGAGCACAACCTGCCTGCATAGCAGGACACAGCTCTGCTCCCTCAGCTGTCTGCCAGGAGCCCCTCCTGGGAAGCACAGAGTGAGAGGCAGAAGATAGTGAGCCTCCATGCCCTGGAGGGCTAGCTCGAATCCCACAGCATTCTGCTCTCCATGGAAAGAACGCTGTTCCTTGGCTGGGCACAGTGGCTACTCCTGTGACCTTAGCACTCTGAAAGGCTGAGGTGGGAGGATCACGAGTTCAGGAGTTCAAGACAAGCCTGAGAAAGAGGGTGATCCCATCTCTGTTAAAAATAGAAAAATTAGCCAGGTATAAGGGCATGCTCTGATAGTCTCAGCTACTCTGGCTACTGTATTGGAGGGCATAGCATGGAACTTTTCCATCATCCCAGAAAATTCTGCAGCCACCCTGAATTAGAGAATCTCAGTAGCATGGCAGCATGCCCAGGAGCTTGAAGTTGCTGTGAGCTAGATTGACACCATGGCACTCCAGCCTGGTCAACAGAGTGAGACTCTGTTTCAAAAAAAAAAAAAAAAAAGAGGGCTGGGCATGGTGATTCACACCTGTGATTCCAGCACTTGGGAGGCTGAGGCAGGTGGATTGCCTGAGCTCACAAGTTTGAGACCAGCCTTAGCCACAGCAAGACCCTGTCTTTAAAAAAAGCCAGGTGTTGTGGCCAGCGCCTGTAGTTCCCACTACTTGCAAGGCTGAGGTAAGAGAACAGCTTGAGCCTAAGAGTTTGAGGTTGCTGTGAGCTGTGAAGCCACATCACTCTACCAGGACCACAAAGTGAGACTCTGTCTCCAAAGGAAAAAAAAGAAAAGAAAAGAAGAAAGAAAGAAAAGGAAAAAGAACCCTACTCCTTGAAGTGACCTCTCTGCAAGATGGCTTCTAATCACCCACTGTCCTCAGCCTTTCTGTTTTTTCTTGTTCCCCTTGGCCAACGTCACTGTTCAAGTATGGTGCCCAGAAATTACAAAAATTTCACCATAAAGTAAGTCAAATACAAGAGAACGAACACCATTCCTTTCCAATGTTCTACAAACCAGAAGTCTACTCACTTGCTAATGTGGCCAGTCTGTATACTGAGGCCTCTTGTCGTCACGGTCAGAGAGCAGGCAATTTCATTGAACCCGACTTCTTCCCCTCACACATCAGATTTATTTTATTTGATAAATTATATAAGTTAAGAATTTGGGGGGAAAATGTTGACAAAAAATTAAAAACGCAAATTGCTTTGCATTTTTCCAAAAAAAAAAAATTAATTAAATTACAATTATAATTAAAGTCTTGGGTTTATCTGTGCATTTTTAATCCTAACCAATTTATGTACTTTCTAGAATAATTTCATTGGCTCCAAAAATAGGTCTCTACAAGACAAAAAAGAAAAGAATCACCTAATAAATTCTTGCATATAATAAGACCCCGTGTCTCATAAATATTTTACAAATGTTTGCCATTTCATTTGTTTTTCTAAATTGTTTTTATTATTTCTTTGTTTCAAAAGCTCTGAACCATGAATATATCATGTCCTGGAACTTCGAGATAATAATTTTTTTGTCTCTAGTCACACTGACCTCACTGTATAAATTCACTTTCTGACATGAGAACAGCAGTCCCGCAGCTGCTCAGGGCAGGCCTGGGACCCTCCTGCAGACATCCAGGCTCTGCCTCCTGGCCTGGGGTTGCTAACAGCCCTTACAGCTTCTGCCTGAGACAGCTCTCACAGAAGGCGGAAAGCAGCACCCGAGCCTTATTTGTTTCTGCAGGAGGATCCCTGCCAGGCCTGACTCCTGAGAGCCTGAGGTGACAACTTGCACAGATTTCTCCTTTCACAGGTCCTGGAGCAGCAGGGACACATCGTGTGGAAATGAACCAGGAAGCTGGGTTTCCTCCTGCCCCAGCCTTGGGGCCCAGCTGGAGCACAGAATTTCGGTTTTCAATTCCCATCCCAGGTCCTTGCCGTGACTCCAGCTCCCAGCACTTTCCATCCTCATGAGCCCTCTCTGTGTTATGTGGTTCTTACAGTTATTTTGGGAAACTTGAAACATCTAACCTTTACATGAGCACACTCGCATTCACGCCCTCAGGCTTGGACTGCCACAACTGATGGTTCGGACTGACGTTGATCTGGACACCTAACCGTCACTTGCAAAGTCACCTTCCAGAGTGTTCCCTCCCATGAATGTTGAGGGGCCTCCCTGACATCTAAGATCAGCCACTAAGGTGCCCTTGCCTGCAGGGAAGACACATTCTGTCACCAAACAGTCGACAGTCAAGAACAAGGAATAACATTGATTTAACGTGTGACATATTACTAGGTATCTACCCAGAAGTAAAAAAATCATCTTACCATAAGGGCATTTGCACTAGAATGTTTATGGCAGCTCAATTTCCAATTGCCAAGGTGAAGAATCACCCCAAGTGCCTATCAACCCACGAATGGATTAACAAACTGTGGTGTATGTATACCAGGGAGTACTATTCAGCCATAGAAAAGACGGAGACTTTACATCTTTTTTAGTAACCTGGATGGAGTTGAAGAACATTCTCCTTAGGTAAAGTATCTCAAGAATGGAAAAGCAAGCATCCAATGTACTCAATACCAATATGAAACCAGCAGATGAACAATTACACACCCACATGAGAGAAAAACACAGTTGAATTCAAGTGCTAGGAGGGGTAGGAGGAACAGGAGAGGAGAGGGGTGGGAGATGGGAAAGCTCTCACCCAGCAGGCAAAATGTGAGGGCACCCAGCACACCCCCGGGTGAAGGGTTCCTGTACAACTTGGACTGTATGTAACACATGCAAACAATGTAACCTGACCATGTGCACCCTCATATTAATCTGAAATAAAGTTTTTTAAAAAGTATAATGCATTCTAAACTCTTTGTATGTGTTAATTCAACTAAACTAGCAGGAAACATAGCAGGGAACGTGGCTGAGTGCCCAGTGTATCCTAAGTATTAATTAGGACACATATTAATCAGATGAAATGTAAGGACCTGTTGAATCATCACAAAACTCACTGAAGTTGTTACCAAGATCTAGTCTATTTCACAGATGAGAAAAGTTTTTTTTTTTTTTGTAGAGACAGAGTCTCATTTTACCGCCCTCGGTAGAGTGCCATGATGTCACAGTACTCACAGCAACCTCCAGCTCTTGGGCTTGCATGATTCTCCTGCCTCAGCCTCCCGAGCAGCTGGGACTACAGGCGCCCGCCACAACACCTGGCTATTTTTTGGTTGCAGTTCAGCCGGGGCTAGGTTTGAACCCGCCACCCTTTGTATATGGGGCGGGCGCCCTACTCACTGAGCCACAGAGAAAAGTTAACTTGCTCTAGATACAGGGAGTAACCAAGGAAGCTGGATCTGAGTGCAGGAAATCTGAGCCTGGAGCCCACACTGGCGACAAACACACCACCTCAGAGCACAGTAACGACTCACAGGGATACACAAATGTTTCCATGTGCTTTAGCAGGGCAAAGGAGGGGGAAACCACTTCCAACCAAGATGTCAGCAGATTGTATGATGCAGAGTCACTTGCACCAAACCCAGGATGATGTAAGTAGAGAGATAACTGCAGTCTGATTAGACAGGATGTGCAAATGAATGGAGACGACTATGGGCAGATGGAAACGCCCCGCCACTGATCCCCCCTTTCCCCCACCCCGTGTCCCGCCCCCACCGTCCCACCCTGCCCTCCACCTATGGCAACCCACTGGCTTCCATCCTTGCTCTCTCATGCCCATTCCATGGTGTCACCTTCAGGTTCCTTCTCCAAAACTGAAGCCATTTCATTATGCCTTGCTGTGGCGATCACATGCCACCAACATGACTTGTCCCGCTCCAACCGGCTCCTGCTCTTCTACCCTAAAGAACCTTCCCCCAAGCTTCTCCCTCCCCCTCTTCTCTCCACTGACAACCTTGCTGGGAATGGTGAGTCCACACGCTCTCTTGGGTTACAAAATCATTAATAAGCTCTCAGTGGTGTAAGCCTATAACCTAGGTGATAAAAGTAGCTCTTCTTGAAAATTGAAGAAGGAAAATCCAGTGGACCTCTGGCAGCTGGTGGCTTGATGATCCTGAAGAGGAAAAAGGATACAGGAAAAGAGATCTGAGTGGATCACCGTGCAAAACGTCTGCACAGACTTAGATCCAACCCCCTCTCTATAGTCCCCAACCCAATACTTACTCTCTCCCATCTCAGTAAATTACACACATCAAGAGCCCAAAACTCCAAAGTAACACTCTCCTCCATCTCTGTGTCTTCAAAGGAAAAACTCCAAAATGCCAGGAGCTGTGGTAATCAAGGGACACTTGGATTAGCCCCACCATTACTTTACAATCACATGGAGAATACTTAAGAAATTGTACCACAAGTCTGAGCTATTTGTGTCCAAAAGCTTGAGAGTTGTGTCATAATTGTAATGAAGTTAGTTTCACAAATTCCATTATCTTAAGGAATGCCAGATTCTCAAAGAAAAACCCCATCCTGTGACCAGAGAAGATGCCTTTAACGTGAGAGGCTACAATTAAAGTGTTGAGATCCGAGGGATGCCATGTGGGGCAGGATGTGTTGGTGTTGAATCAAGTCATCAGGCTATAAAAATGTAAGTCAAAACATGTGCCCCACACCTCCGCTTTGAAGCAGGATATTGTAAGCCACGGCCAGTGCTCCTGACCTGAAAAACTAAGAAGCAACAACAACAAAAAGAAAAGAATAAATGATAAAAGTAATTTTCAGAGCATTAGTCACCTGTAGAATCAACTAAAATTCCATAGAGAAGGAAGGGATAACTGACACCTATCTCTCCCTGAAACATCTCCCAGTTTTAAACAGAGCCCGGTGATCAAGCAATCGGATTTGGACTGGGGGAGAAGCTGCTGCCAGCAATGGGGGAGAGAGAAACGGAAAGCTGTTAGAAATGGTGTGGGGCTCGGGTGAGGATCCTGCTGCAGGGGAGGGCCTAAAATGCATTGCTGATTTCACTCATGAGATATTTGCAGATAATTTTGGCTGAATGGTCAGGGCAATAGGGGGCTCAAGAGCCAAGCTAGAAGTTTCTGAAAGGACAGTAAAATTTTCCATCTGTTTTGAGGTGGCAAGGAAATAAAGACCCTCCGAGGGAAGGGACTCAAAAAGAAACCCAACACAAAATGAGGGCACACAGGAACGGGCACCAGGGGGGACGGCTGCTCGCTCAGGGGCACTGGACAAACTTGGGTAAAGCTGGAGGCTGAGAATCAAAGCTCAGCCACTGACAAATGGCACTGCTGGGAAAAGAAAATCAAGCAAAGATTTGAGTGTTCACGTGGGACCAAATTAGAGGCTGGAGGGCATGCAACACAGGACCATTCTCTCCATCAAGACATCTGCCAGATTCTACAGGCGGGCGGTCAGGAGTGTGAGCACCAAGCCTCCCCCTCCCACGGCACAGCTGAATCACCCACAGTCTTTCTGAACCTGGGATGCAAGCTCTTGATTAAAGCCCTGAGAATAGAAGTAGACTGAAGCTTATCAAAACCACACCAAGCCCTGACACAGCTCAACCCCTGAGTGGATTGTGGGAGTCGACTTTCTCTCTCAGTCTACCTTAAAAGGGAAAATAGGAAGCTCCCTTCCTTGGAAAATGGCATCATGAGAAACTCCACCATCGTTCATACAAAGTATTCATTCAGCTTACTAAAACTTACTAGACATGAGAAAAGATAAGGCCATATGCTCAAAAATTTTTTTAAATGCAAATGACTGATTAGATCCACTGATGATCCAAATACTAGAGATAGCAGACAATTGTATTAAAATAACTATGATTAATCTCCTTAAGAAAATAGAGGAAAAGAGAGGCAATCCAAATAACATGATAGCAACTGAGAATTTGAGTTTATTAAAAACTATATTAGTGGGTATTACAGAACTGGGAAACATAATATCCAAAATTAAGAATTAAGAGTAGTTTTAATAGATCAGATACAGAATTAATAAACTAGCACATAAGACAACAGAAAAATACCCATACTGAAGGACAGGAGTGAAAAGGAAAGAAAAAACAATTTTTAAAACTTAAGAAAAATGTGGAGTATACTCAGAACGTCTAAACAAAATATAATTGGATTGCCAGAGAGCAGAGAGGAGGGGGCGGGAAGCAATATTCAAAAAGGTAAGTGTGAGGACACTGCACACTGACTCACACCTTCAACATTACAGATGGCAGCACACTTCAAGGAAGAGAAATGCAAACAAAATCAAATCTAGGCACATCAATAATGTTGGACTGCTAAAAATCAAGGACAAAAAGAAAATCTTAAAAACCAAAGAAATTACACATTCCCCTCAAATGAGCACAAATGACCGTGGGAGCTGACTTCCCAAAAAGCCCAACAGAAGCAGGAAGCCACGAGAAATGGACAATTTTATTTTATTTTGTTTTTGAGACACAGTCTCCAGCTGTCACCCTGGGTAGAGTGCTGAGGCATCACCACTCACAGCAACCTCCAACTGTTGGGTTTAAGCGATTCTCTTGCCTCAGCCTCCCAAGCAGCTGGGACTACAGGTGCCCACCACAATGCCCGGCTATTTTTTTATTGTTGTTGTTGCAGTTGTCATTGCTGCTTAGCAGGCCCGGGCCGGGTTCAAACCCACCACCCTAGGAGTACGTGGCCGGTGCCCTGCCGACTGCACTACGGGCACTGCCAAGAAATGTACAACTTTAAAATGTACATATTAAAAAAGAAGGAAGAAATTTATAATAATGCTAAGAGCAGAACTCCAATGGAATAAATTCCAATAAAAAAATCAACAAAATCAAAAGTTATTCATTGAAATAATAAACTCCTAGCAAAAGAGAACATGATTAAGATACAAATTTCCAAAGAAAAAAGAAAAATCAATTACCCAATCCACAAACATTAAGAAGATAAAAGGGTATTATAAAATAAATTTACTTTATAATAATTTGACAACCTCAATTATATCCATAAATTTCTTTAACAAATCCATTTAACAATTATAACAGAAGAATAGAGAAAATATGAGTAGTCCAACATATATTAACTAAAGAGAATTTATTAATTTCTTATTTTTTTAAATTTTTTTAGCAAATCATTATTAAAATTATTAATGTATTATCGACCTTCCCACAAAGAAATCCCCAGGTCCAAGTAATTGATCTGTAAATTCTTTCATTTCATAAAAAGAAATAATAAATCTTACTCTAAATCATTGAAAGACAATAACTTTTATGTATAAATCTCTCTCATGAACACTATTCAAAATTTCTAAAAGTAATTAGCAAATGAAATTTAGTGGTATATACAAGGGACATTCTATCATGACAAATAGGCTTTATTCCAGGAATGGAAGGCAATTTTGTATTCAAAGACAATCAATCTAATTCATCATTATGTTATCAAGGAAAAAAAAAAAAACCTGGGTAAGAAAAATCATGTTTTTATTTTAGTAAATGTAAAAACATTAGACAAGGGTGGCTCCTGTGGCTCAAAGGGGTAGGGCGCTGGCCCTATATGCCAGAGGTGGTGGGTTCAAACCCAGCCCTGGCCAAAAAAACTGCAAAAAGAAAAGAATTAAAAAAAAAAAAACAAAAACATTAGACATAGGCTCAGCACCTGTAGCACAGTGGTTAAGGTACCAGCCATACACACCAAGGCTGGAGGGTTGGAACCCAGCCAAGGCCAGCTGAACAACAATGACAAGTACAACAAAAAATAGCCGGGCATTGTGGCAGGCACCTGTAGTCCCAGCTGCTTGGGAGGCTGAGTCAAGAGAATAGTTTAAGCCTGAGAGTTTGAGGTTGCTGTGAGCTGTAACACCATGGTCCTCTACCTAGGGTGACATAGTGAGACTCTGTCTCAAAAAAAAAAAAATTAGACTTAATCCAATACTCATTCATGATTTTTTAAAAACTCGAACCAGCAATAGAAACAATTTATGTGAAGATTCTCCAAGAAGACCAGCAAAATTCTATTTCTTGATGTGGGTAATAATTGCAAGGGTCTCCATCTTGAAATAATTCACTAAGCTATATGTTAATCGTGAATATTTTTTCTCTGTATCTATGATATATTTTATAATAAAAATGTAAAAGAAGGGAAGAAGTTAGCAAGATAACCTGGATAGCATGAACTCCATTAAGAACTCACGTATTTCAAACTGTGATGCGTGTCTGCTTCTGTGTTCAATAAGGGAAGTTCATCCATCCATCCTGCGTCACCCTTAAATTTAAGTGAAGTGACACTGTGCCATATTACTCTGTAAAAATGACTACTCTTAGATGATTTGTTTATGAATTTCATACTGGGAAAAAGTATTACATCCTTCAACTGCAGGGCTGGAATGCTGAATGAATAGGATTCCAACATCCTAAATCTGTTTGACCTCTCAGAAGGCAGTCGATGTTATCTTTGATGTTCTCATTTGGCCTTGAAATTTTTTAATAGAAGACTTTGCATTTATTCAAACAGATTCAGAGGGAGGAAGCGGGCATGGACTGTATTTGCTAAGTGTGTGCCTAAGGTGATGGTGTTTACGTATGAGCGGGTGTAATGTGTACTTGGCGTGTGAGGGGTGCCCTTGCGCACTGTGCATATCTGAGTGCTGAGTGTCTGCTGTGTGGTACATGAGACGTTTGTGTTTCACTACACTGCAGCATGTGTATGTTACGACACACGTGTACGCATGTGTGTGGCTATCCACGGTGAGGATTTAAACAGTGCCGGCAATGTACCATTAAAATGATAAGTCCGTGTCAACAACAGTACCTTCTGCAGGTCACCATCAGAATTTAGATACCTCAGAATTAAAAGTGTACCATGCTCATGGAATAATGAGGCCAACAGTGAGGAGACTTGATCATTTGGAACAACTGATGAATAAACAGACCGGTCTGTTCAGCTGCAGAATTTTTAAGAGACTGACTATCATGGGAAAGTGGCCACACTGCAGCCTGGGGAGCTTTCTTATCAGTCAATAAACAAAGAGCTCAAAACACTAAATGGATAGTACTCTGTCAATGGGGAATAGCAAATAGCATCTTCTTTCATACATGGAACCAGGGTGCACAAGCCCATTGTTTGAAAAGTAATTAGATGTCTAAAAAAGCAATGTACTGTTTGTTGAGCAGTGAATTGTCTGTCACCCTGCATGGCTGTCAGGGTTGGGCCAGATCCCCTCAAAGGTGCTTTCAGCTGCAGAAAGGTTAGAAAGAAGAATAAAGAACATGCTAGATCACACCCAGGCCCACCTATCCCTGCTGTTCCTTCCTGGCAGGCGCTCAGCAGAACCAAGCCCTTGGGGACAGTGGCTGCTCTCTGGGTGGTTCCCAATGAACTCAAAACTTGGGGACCCAATCCAGGACCCTCTCCTTGGACCAGAAAAGCCATTACTCAGATAAACACAGATAAGCTGATGATTAAAATTTAAATGTTTGGGGGCGGCGCTTGTGGCTCAGTCGGTAAGGCGCCGGCCCCATATACCGAGGGTGACAGGTTCGAACCCAGCCCCGGCCAAACTGCAACCAAAAAATAGCCGGGCGTTGTGGCGGGCGCCTGTAGTCCCAGCTACTCGGGAGGCTGAGGCAAGAGAATCACCTAAGCCCAAGAGCTGGAGGTTGCTGTGAGCTGTGTGAGGCCACGGCACTCTATCGAGGGCCATAAAGTGAGACTCTGTCTCTACCAAAAAAAAAAAAAAAAAAAAAAATTTAAATGTTTGGGAAGGATTACAGATAGAGACCTTCAGAAGCTAGGAGGGAATATAAATGTCTGAACACAATATCTAAGAAAATGCCATGAAGGCTATGCTAACCAGTTCGATGAAAATATTTCAAATTGTATATAAAACCAGCATATTGTACCCCATGATTGCATTAATGTACACAGCTATGATTTAACAATAATAATAGAAGAAGCTAGGAGGACTGGGTACAGGAGTTCACCCAATGGCGTCCGGTGAGGGCCCCTTCCTGGTTTGGGGAGTGGAATAAAATTTCCTATGTTCTCACCTTTAATGAGGTTTCCCCACATTCCCTGCATTAAATAAGTGACTGAACTTGGGTTATAGAGTCAATGCCTCTCCCTTTTTCCCAATTCAGCCACAAGCCAGGAGAAACTTAAAAAATACAGTCATCGGTTTTAACTATGTGGTTTTCAAACACCACCTGTAACGCTCATGCTATGTTTTCAAAAGGCAAGACTTATACTGAACAGGAGGCATAACTGATAATCTGTGGGGTGCTTTTGTGCATCACAGACACATGTGAACATTGCTTGCAGTCCCCAGCTGTGGAACGTACCCTGTGCTGCCATCCTATTTCACATATTTCCTCTGGCCCCTGGTCCCGTCCCATGTGCCTCCCAGGACATTAGGGTTAATGAGACTCAGCAATGCCATGGGCACTCTTGCCTCACACAAAGTCCACAAATCCATTTTTTTTTTTTTTAGCAAATTCAAGAGTGACCAGTATATCTTTAAACTCAAACATATTACTAAAATACAAATGCAATGAGCAATGGTTCATTCTGCACATTGCCTCAAAACTAAACAGATTTCCTATGAGTCTATTCCCTTACAATATTCCTAAATGTCAAAATGTATTTTAAAGGTTTGATGAAACAAATCCAGCTAATATCATATGTTTAAAATTAGAAATGAACATAAGAATGTTCCCAGAAACTCTAAAATAGCCCCAAACTGGAAATAATTTGAGTATGTGTCAATGAGAGAAAGGATAAGTCTGTTCTTATCATACAGACTTATCATACATTCATACAATGGATGTGATACATCATCTTAGTTCAGGCTCCTAGAACAGAATATCACAGACTGAGTGGCGGAAGCGGAGCCAGTGTCTGCTGAGGGCCCCTTCCTGGTTTGCAGATGGCCATCTTCTCACTGCGTCCTCACACAGTGGAGAACAGACAACTGGCTCTGGTATCCTCGCCCCCTTCCAAGGGCACTAATCCCACTCGTGAGGGTCCCACACCCATGACCTCCAAATGCCATCATACTAAGGATTTGGGCTTCAATGCACAGGTTTGAGGAGGACATAAACACTCAGTCCACACCACTCAGCAATGAAATGAATAATGTGGGTGCAACAATATGGATGAATTTCAAAGACACAGTTATGTGAAAGAAGCCAGATGGAAAACACCAGATGCTGCATGACCCCATTTATGTCAAGTTCAAGATCACACAAAGCCAGTCTATGCGGAGAGCAGTCAGGACAAACATCACTCTGGGGGGGAGAGGACAGTCACTGAAAACAAGTCCGGGGAGGTTCTGGAGCTGGTTGGGATCTGCGTCTTGCTCCAGCTGGTGGTTAAATATGAGAATGTATCGAGTATGTGAAAATGCACAGGGCTGTTCACTTCATACAAAGGCCAAAGAGAAACAATAAATAAATGAGCTAAACAGGAATCAGATGCAAATGTAACACAGCCAAGACTCTAATGCCACTGTGGGAAGCCCCTGTGGCCTCCAACACTGTGAGGAAACCACAGTCAATGGGAAGACAGTTGGCTTGAGGCAACTGAATTCCAGGATCATGACACCCTGGGACTGGTGGGTCTCAACAGATTCTAAAACAGCCATCATATTGCAAATGTCATCTGGGAAAATGACGCCTTCAGTCAAAGGATCTCAGCCTGGCTGCTGCCAGATATGCCTGGAGAGCTTTAGAACATATGGGTACGCAGGCTTAGCCCCAAGCTATGTAGAACCTCACCTCTGGGAAGCTCCCCGGGTAGGTCTAAGGATCTGACGGCTGCAGCGCCCTCACCTTCACCGTGTTTCAGGTTGCTCCGCCAGCCCCTTGCAGAGCCTGATGCAACAGGTGCAGGAGGGGCTGTGGGGAGAGAAGACACCTGCCTCGGCAAGGCTTAGGGAGCGTGAGGGGCCACAGCCCAACCTCCACCTTGCCTGGAGTTGCCAACACCACCTGCCTCAGAGCAGGGACAGATCACTCTTACGTTCCTCTCACACAATTTCTGTCACTTCCTTCCAGCTCCCATTCAGAGCGGTGCCAATTACATAACCCAGAGAGCTACTTGCTTAAAGTTTAAAGTCTAAGTGGATCTGGCACAGAAAAAAAGTCAGGATAAATACAGCTGAGCTCTCAGCTGTGTCAGGAGAGGCATGACTCCCAGCACACGGGCTGGAGGGGCATACCCAGACACTCGATGCAAGCTGGAACGGCTGTAGGTAGCCTCAGGGCCATGTCCACCTCTCCCAGGATGTGGTGCCATTGTCACCACACACCATCTTCGGTTTCCTCTCCCTGCAGGAATAGCTCAACAGCAATGTACTTGCCACTTGCATGGGCTTCCAGAAGGGATGTGCTCAAACCAAATCAGAGAGGCAGCCGCCAAGTTCATAAACAAGACTCCTTTGAGGTGGGCAGCAAACACCAGGCAAATGTCCACTAGTTACCAGACACCAGGCACTCCATATCCACACCTGGTTTAATCTAACATATCAAACTTGCAAACCGTCTGCTAATAGAAGAAAGGCTCGATTGATCCCACTGGGAAATGACACAGAAAGTCGGTGGTGCCTCCGGGTTGCACTAGCACTGCTGAACTGTAGAGACCATGCGTTTTCTGGACAATTCTGCTGCTTTCAATTTAGTCTTCACTAGGGCCTTAAGAGAGTTAAGACTAAAGAAAATATCGCTTTATCTAACACGTTCACTCCTCCCCTTTTCAACCAGCTTTCAAAGAGTAGCCACTGGGTATGAAGCGCTGACCTAATGGAGGTTGTGGGACAATGACACTCACTCGTGGCCAGTTTGGAACTAACAGAGAAAGAGGCGCTAGAGTCAGGTTGATGCCAGTGAGGAGCAGAACTGAAGCACTGGGTCTGCCGGACAGCAGCGCATGGCTCATGCGGGAGAGCTGGAACCACAGCACTGGGCCTGTTGGGCGGCAGCGCATGGCCCATGCAGGAAAGCCAAGGAGCTTGCTGACCCTTCTCTGATCAAACTGGCCCTCAACTCTGCACATCTGCAAGCCCACCTTTTGGGGAAGTATCTACCTGACCCTGTGGAGAGGAAGAAGCTAAGCACACACCTTCTCTGCAGATTCCACGTGCCTGCAAGATCTAGAAAGCAGATTAGAGGTTACCAGGGGCTGCGCTGAGCAGGAGGGGAGCAGAAGGGAAGCTACTGCTTAATGCGTAGAGTTTCTGTTTGGAAACAATGGTGATGAGTATACAATATTGCGAATGTCACTGGACTTGTGCACCTAAAAATAGTGAAAACGGCAAATGCTATTTTATATGTATTTTTCTTTTTTTTTAGAGATAGAGTCTCACTCTGTCACCCTCGGTTAGAGTGCCACGACGTCACAGCTCACAGCAACCTCCAACTCCTGGGGCTTAGGTGATTCTCTTTCCTCAGCTTCCCTAGTAGCTGGGACTACGGGTGCCTGCTATAACGCTGGGCTATTTTTTTTGTTACAGTTTGGCAGGGGCTGGGTTTGAACCTGCCACCCTTGGTATATGGGGCCAGCGCCCTACCCACTGAGCCACAGGCGTTTCAGGCCAGGAGTGGTGGCTCATGCCTGTAATCCTAGCACTTTGAGACCAAGGCAGGAGGACCTTTTGAGTGAAACCCCATCTGTTAAAAAAAAAAAAAAAAAGGCAGAAAAATTAGCCAGGTGTGGTGGCATATGGCTGTAGTCCCAGCTATTTCACCACCCTGTTTTCAAGGTTACACTCCCAGGTTCTGGGGCTGGACTTCAATATATCTTTTCAGAGTACACAATTCAGTGCTGAGGTAGGAGGATCAACCAAGCTCAGGAGTTGGAGATTGCAGTGACCTTGCATCAGAGCAAGGCCCTGTCTCAAATAGAAAATAATAATATAATAATTTCAAAACAATCCTCTATTGATACTCTCTTGTCCCATCCAACAATCATCCTGTTTCCTTTTTAATATGTTAGCTGTTCTTGCTGTATGAAATTGTTTTTGCCCCTCTGCTTTTTTTGAACCAACTCCAAGCAACTTTTTATCCCTGCAACTGTGCCCACCTGGAGGAGTTGCTGGGATATGTGTCCGGGGACTCCACAGAGAATGCGAGGGATGTGGGGGTAGGCGTGAACAACTCCTCACTGGCTGGGCAGCAGGAAGCCTGGGCTGAACCTAGACAGGGATGCAGAGTCCACCCATCCTGGCCGCTTTTGCGTTCAAAGACATCCAGCAAGTCCATGCCCCGGGGAAGGATGAAGGTCAGGGCTGGATGCGACTGTGGGGACTCGAGGACCAGCAGCAGATGAGAGGAAGGCTGACGCGCCACAGGACGAGCAGCAGGTGAGAAGAAGGCCGAGGCGCCACAGGACCAGCAGCAGGTGAGAGGAAGGCTGAGGCACCACAGGACCAGCAGCAGGTGAGAGGAAGGCTGAGGCGCCACAGGACCAGCAGCAGGTGAGAGGAAGGCTGAGGGACCAGCAGCAGGTGAGAGGAAGGCCGAGGCGCCGCAGGACCAGCAGCAGGTGAGAGGAAGGCCGAGGCGCCGCAGGACCAGCAGCAGGTGAGAGGAAGGCCGAGGCGCCGCAGGACCAGCAGCAGGTGAGAGGAAGGCTGACGCGCCACAGGGAGGCTAGTGTGCTCGGCCCAGGGGCCAGTCTTGATTCTGATCTCTCCTGCTCTCTCTGAAACCAAGTTACCGCCAAGAGAGGAGATGGAATTGGGGCTGCCAACAGCCTTTCATTGCTGAAAATCAGACCAACCATGGAGGGTCTGAGGGTAGCCACACAATGCAGAAGCCCTCCTGGGGGTGGCGCGCATCAGTTAAAAGCGACCATATTGCGGTGCAGTCCAAACATAGTCGGACAGTCAAACAAATTACCAGATGGTTAAGTGTCTATTTGAGGGATTATGTAGTTCCATAGAGCTGCAGTAAAAAATTGCCACAAAGTCGGTGGCTTAAACAACACTTATTCCCTTACCATTCCGGGGGCTGGGAGTTCAAATCAAGGTGTCAGCAAGGCAGCTTCCTTTATTAGAGGCTCTGAGGGAGAACCTGTCCCACACCCTCTCCAGCGCCTGGGGGCAGCTAGCACTGCTTGGGCTCCTTGGCTCGGAGATGGGTCACTCCCACCCTCCTCCACCCCTCCATGGAATTCTCCTCTGTGTCTCTGAGTCACTATATGGTCACACACCTTCTTCTAAGGACACCAGTCATGGGAATGGGGCCCACCCTAAATCCAGAATGCCATGATGACTTGGTGAGACTTACAAACACCCCATTTTCAAGATCACACTCTGAAGACTTCAATGTATCTTTTTGGAGGACACAATTCAGTGCATGACAAGAAAAAGCAGACATGCCATGAAGTGCAAAGGACAAAAACAAAATTATTTCCAGCTAGAGCATCAAAGAAACCTGAAGAGAAAGCAGGGTCTGGACAGGCAGAGAAGCTTTCAGTCCTAGCGCATTTTCTAACGCACGAGCAAGTGTCACCCCGAGTGCCAATTAAACGGACAAGGCAGGAAATAAGGGTCTGGCAGGGACAAGTTTCCTCGGGTGCTTCAAGCCTTTGTCTTCCCTTACGATCTATGTGACTTTGGCAAGTCACTTAATTTCTCGGTATCTCAGTGTTCCCGTTGGTAAAACAGGTGCAGGACATTAACAGGAAGCTCTCACAAGGGGGATTCCACAAAGAATCTACATCAACACTGAGATGTGGGTCCCACCGCCTCTGCTCTGTTCCCATCACACTGTTAGGAGAGGTGCTCATCGTGTGAGAATGCTGAGGTTTCATGGTGAGGAGCTGTAGGATTCACCGTCCTGGGTGTTAGCTGCCTCTACTGTGACAGAGAGACATGGAGGCACCCACTCAAGTCATGAGTTCAATGAGTCCCATGCAGTGGACAGTGTTGGATTAAATGGCTGACAAACGCACTGTTCATTGCCTGACCCCAAAGCATACCATCTTTGTCTGTGGTGCTGCTGTAACAAAGCATATGCCTGGTCCCTTACAATGAGCAGCACTTGTGGTTCTGAGGGCTGGGAAGTCCAAGATCAAGACGCTGGCAGGTTCGGTGTCAGAGAAGGGGTGCTCCACCCAGGGCTCTTGCTCGTGAGCCACACCCGCAGCCCTTTTGTAAGGGCTCCAATCCCACCATGAGGCTCTGCCCTCCTGACTGATCACCTCCTAAGGGCACCAACTCTTCATACTTCTCACACTGACAAGTAAGTTTTAATATATAGATTTTGGAGGGACACATTCAAACCACAGCACCTTCCCACCTCCTTTCTCAGCTGCACTCTAATTTGTCCAAAACAGGGATCCCTTGAAGGCAGAAGGTGGTCAGATCATCCTTGAATGAGGAGGAAACAGGCCGGCAGTTCCGGAGACATAAGCGAAGTCTTCTAGGGGAAAAGACCCTGAAATCATCTCCTTGCTGATAACAGAGCCTGCCAAGAGAAATCTTCTCTGACCAGCTGATTGCCATTTTCTTCTTTTCCTGTGGTCTGACTTCAGTGACACCATTGATGTGATCATCAGAATAACAATAATTTTCTGTTTATTTATTATTTCAGAATAACAATAATAATTTCAACCTGAAACATGAGAAGTATGTGAGACACGGCAGGAAAACACATGCTCACTCAAGAACCAGGGGAACTAGAGAGAAAGTGGGGTGAGAGCAGTCGAGGAGAGAAGACACCACGGGTGAGGGAGACTTCAGACCAGGCCTGGGTCTTCCTGGCTTCTGCCCCCATGAGTTTCCTTCACAACCTACCACAGCCCTGAGCCTCCAGGTCACCATCTCCTGGCCCCTCCTCAGCCTCCTTGCAGACCCCTACAGCCACTCCTAGCCCATGTCTCCTTCTGGAAACCTCGTCCCAGGCTGGTCCCAAGCTGACACTTCCCAGAGCAGTCTGATGAGCAGCACAGCCAGGAGGGTGGGCTTGCCTCACCCACACTGGATCTGTGGGGACAGCCTTTGCCATGATACCATCCAGGTCCAGGGGACCAAAGCTCATGCATGTAGGCCCAGAAAGCCCAGGAAAGGCCAGCACAGCCCAGGGCCCCTCCCCGCACTACCCACCACATGGCTTCCCCTGGAAGGACAGACAACAGTGTCCCCTGTGGTTCACCTGCAGCACTCATCTGCTTCATCTTTGAAGCTAAAAACATTTCAGGGACAACTTCCAGTGATTTACTAAGTCTCACTCCACCAGAAACGCTGCTTTCCAGACAGCCTAGGACTCAGACGCCCCACTGCTCTCTAGTGAGCCAGCAGCAGGCAGGAAAGAGAGAATTGGGGAGGTTCCAGCAAAGTCAGGCCCAGACAGTGCGAGGCTACCCAGAAAAGGGGCTGGAGTGGGAGGGGGAGGTGTTTAGGTGCCAGCGAAAGAAAACATCTCCATTTCCTGTTGCTGCACTCGTTCCTTTCTTTCTTTCTTTTTTTTTTTAATTAAATCTTAGCTGTGTACATCAATGCATTTATGGGGTACACTGTGCTGGTTTTATACATGATTTGAAATACTTCCTTTCTTAAAGGTAATTTCCACCTCAAGGATTTTCTTCAAAATCTTGGGCCATCACCACCTCCACCCACTACTATTTCTGCATCTCCAATCCCCCCACAACCCTTTCCATCCACAGAGACCTTTGACCTCCCCCCACATCCCTCTTCTCAACAAGAGACACCTCCAAGACCCCTCTCCTTAGCTGAGGTGGACTTGGGAGTGGTAAATAAAAAGCTTTTATTCCTGTCACACTAAGAAAACAACTAAGAGAAATGATAAAAATTTTAAAAATTACACAACTACCTCACACGGTGGCCCTAAATTATAAGGCATCCAAATATGGGCATCTATTCTAGTTAATTAAAACTAGAGAAAAATTTTTCTTTTTTTTTTTTTGTAGAGACAGAGTCTCACTGTACCGCCCTCGGGTAGAGTGCCGTGGCATCACACACCTCATAGCAACCTCCAACTCCTGGGCTTACGCGATTCTCTTGCCTCAGCCTCCCGAGCAGCTGGGACTACAGGCGCCCGCCACAACGCCCGGCTATTTTTTGGTTGCAGTTTGGCCAGGGCTGGGTTTGAACCCGCCACCCTCGGCATATGGGGCCGGCGCCCTACTCACTGAGCCACAGGCGCCTCCCTAGAGGAAAATTTTTTATTAAACTCTAAACAGAGTCATTTGCTACAATTTTACCACCTGACTGTAGGGTACTTAATATGTGCATCCCTTTAAGCCAACTCACACATGAAGATACAAATTCACACAGAATGCGCTGCAATTATTGCCTTTGCAAAATGATCCATAATGTGACTTTCTTCCCTAGAGTCTGTGATTCCTTATGGCAATTAAAAATAACAGATTTTGGCTCGGCGCCCATAGCATAGTGGTTACAGCACCAGCCACATACACCAGGGCTGGGGGGTTCAAACTCAGCCCAGGCCTGCTAAACAACAACAATTGCAACAAAAAATAGCCAGACGTTGTGGCGGGTGCCTGTAGTCCCAGGTATTTGGGAGGCTGAGGCAAGAGAATTGCTTAAGCCCAAGAGTTGGAGGTGGCTGTGAGCTGTGAAGTCACAGCACTCTACCAAGGGCGACATAGTGAGACTCTGTCTCAAAAATACAGATTTTATTTATTTTCACATTAAGGCAACATAGTCTGTACATAAATAAGTTGATGAGTAATACCACCTTTAAAAGTCCTATAAAGCACTGATAAGATTATACTTTAGCCTATATCTAAACGATGGAACTAAAAACTTTCCAGTAACCAGTGCTACCAAACCAGATACTTACATAATTATACAGGTGAATTTAGCAGTTCAGGGGAAGAGCTGCCTCCTTCTGCCTACGAGTATAAAATTGTTAGCTCATTTTTAATTCCATGAGATCCCCATGGACATCGGGAAGGTGCCAGCTCTCCCTTACCATCCCCCTCTACCTGCCCCTCCTGGCAGGCGCTGAGCACACCAAGGGCAAGGATGGATCTTGATCCTGAAAGGAGATTAGGAGTTAGTGACTTTGACCATTCAGAGCCTGCTAACCACACGTCCAGTGTCACTGAGCAATGGCCTGTGTGTTCTTCAGGACCTCGTTTTTAACTCTAAGTGTCTGGTTCATTGGGCAGACTGTATCAGACTGGGCATCACTGAAGTTTGGAGCCAGATTATTGTCCCTGGTGAGAGACTGTCCTATACATTGTGGGGTGCTCAGCAGAAACCCCCTGGATGCTGATAGCAGCCCCCAGTCATGGCAGCCAGAACTGTCTCCAGCATTGCCAAATGCACTGTGTGCTGATCAAACCCACCCTGAAGGTACGTAGGTACCTGAATGTGGGGAGTGGATTTAGTGAGAAGGGTTGGGATTGTGGGGTTTCCACCACCAGCAGGGGTGCTCCCTGGGAGAGGCCAGTGTAGCCTGACCCCTGGGCATCCTTGGGAGAGCGTCTGCTGACTGAACAGATCAGCACCGCCTGTGAGGATGATGCCTGGACTGCCACCAGCCCACCAGGGGCGCACAGGCTTTGCCAGGCATGGTGATAGTTGACTTACAGGTCCCAGTCCTCTCACCATCAACCCCTGGAGTCTGATGGCTCAAGTTCATAAGATCCCCGATGTCAACCACAGAACAAACCCAGGAACATGGGAAACATGGGCCAACTCTGGATTGCTATTTGCTTTGCCTGGACTGCCTAGAATCTGAGAATTTTTTAATTAGTTGCTATTGTTTAAAAGTTGGGAAATGTCACATAAAGATCTGGATTTCTATAAGTTAAAGCAAGCAGACAGCCCTCAGAATGGGAGAAGATATTTGCAGGTTATGTCTCTGACAAAGGTTTAATAACCAGAATCCACAGAGAAATCGAACGTATTAGCAAGAAAAGAACAAGTGATCCCATCTCAGGCTGGGCAAGGGACTTGAAGAGAAACTTATCTGAAAAAGACAGGCGCGTGGCCTACAGACATATGAAAAAATGCTCATCATCCTTAATCATCAGAGAAATGCAAATCAAAACTACTTTGAGATATCATCTAACTCCAGTAAGATTAGCCCACATCACAAAATCCCCAAACCAGAGATGTTGGCGTGGATGTGGAGAAAGGGGAACATTTCTACACTGCTGGTGGGAATGCAAACTAATACGTTCCTTTTGGAAAGATGTTTGGAGAACACTTAGAGAACTAAAAATAGACCTGCCATTCAATCCTATAATTCCTCTACTAGGTATATACCCAGAAGACCAAAAATCACATTATAACAAAGATATTTGTACCAGAATGTTTATTGCAGCCCAGTTCATAATTACTAAGTCATGGAAGAAGCCCAAGTACCCATCAACCCACGAATGGATTAATAAATTGTGGTATATGTACACCATGGAATATTATGCAGCCTTAAAGAAAGATGGAGACTTTACCTCTTTCATGTTTACATGGATGGAGCTGGAACATATTCTTCTTAGCAAAGTATCACAAGAATGGAAGAAAAAGAATCCAATGTATTCAGCCCTACTATGAAACTAATTTATAGCTTTCATATAAAAGCTATAGCCCAATTATAGCCCAAGAATATAGGGAAAGGGAGGGGAGGAGAAGGGGGAGGATGGGTGGGACTACACCTACAGTGTATCTTACAAGGGTACATGTGAAACTTACTAAATGTAGAATATAAATGTCTTAACACAAAACTAAGAAAATGCTGTGAAGGCTATGTTAACCAGTTTGATGATAATATTTCAAATTGTATATAAAACCAGCACATTGTACCCCATGATTGCATTAATGTACAAAGCTATGATTTAATAAAAAAAAATCTGGATTTCTGGCTTCCCTTCTGCACTGGTCAGTCTAGGGAAGGTGAGCTGGAGCTGAGCAGCTGCTGCCCCTTCGATATTAGACAAGCCCTTGGCCATAATCCCCACCCTGCCCTATCATACCCCCAGCAAGTGCCTCACCTGCTTCTCTCACTGACATCAGCTGTCTGAGGCCTCATCTCACCATTTGTAATACGATGACACACATTGTCTTTTACTAAAATAAAAAAATAAGCAAACACAGGTTGCCCAGTGGAATTCAAGCAGCAAAAGAAATTTGGAAGATATATTTGTGCTGAGGATATAAAACTACTTTACCCAACTGCCTTGTCCCCAGACATGCTCAAAGTATAAAATCCAGTTTAATGGTCCAGTGGCCAGCTGATCAGCCTGCTGAAGACAGGATGGTAGGGAGCCCAGGAGACCCAGGCCAGAGAATGCACATGGTGTGTGGGTGGGGGTGGGTCCTCGGTCCTCCCTGAGCTTAATTTCCTCCTCTATAAAATAAAGGACAAAAATAAAAAACTGCACTGAAAAGTGGGCAATAGGCATGAACAATGTTTTTACAAAAGAAGATATGCAAATGGCCAAATAACATTTAAAAATGTTCAACATCACTAATCATGAAATGCAAATTAAAACCACAATGAGGCAGCACCCGGTGCTCAGCGATTAGAGCACCAGCCACATAACACCAAGGCTGGAGGTTCAAACATGGTCCGGGTCAGCTAAAACAACTATGACAACTACAACCAAAAAATAGCCGGGCGTTGTGGCAGGCACCTGTAGTCCCAGCTACCTGGGAGGCTGAGGCAAGAGAATCGCTTAAGTCCAAGGGTTTGAAGTTGTTGTGAGTTGTTATGCCACGGCACTCTACCCAGGTCAACAGCTTGAGACTCTGTCTCTAAAAAATAAAAAATAAATAAAACCACAATGAGATACCACTTTATCCATGTCAGAATGGCTGTTATTAAAAAGTCAAAAAACAATAGATTCATGTGAGGCTGCAGTGAAAAGGGGACACTGCTGCATTGCTGGTGGGGTGTAGGTCAGTATAGCCTCTGTGGGGAACAGCATGGAGAGTCCTCAGAGAAGGACTTCTATTAGAAGTTCTAATAGAAGCAGACCTTCTATTCCACTCATCAATCTCACTGGATATCTACCCCAAAGATAAGAAAACATTAGACACCTGCCCTTGAATGTTTATAGAGTACACAGTTCACAGTTGCAAAGAGAGGGAATCAACCTAAGTGTCCACCGACTGATGAGTAGATGAGGAAAATGTGGTGTGATGTACACACACACACACACCATGGAGTAATATTCAGCCATAAAAAAAAGAAAAAAATTATGTCTTTTGCAGCAACTTAGATGGAAATGGAGGTCATCATCCTAAGTGTATTAATTCAGGAACAGAAAACCAAATAGTACATGTTCTCACTTATGAGTGGGAGCTAAAAGGGGCACACATGGTCAGTGGACACTGGAGACTCAGGAGGAGGGAAGGGGAAGGCTGAGGAATAAAAGTTACCCGTTTGGGTGGCAGGTGCACTAAAAGCCCTGACTTTGCCACTGTACAAATTCAGCCATGTAAGAAAAAGTACCAAGCTGCACCACAACCGCTATCAGTGCCCACCCAGACCTCGGTAAGAGCTGTGCTGCGACCGTGATCTGCGCCCACCCAGACCTCCATAAGAGCTGTGCCGCGAACCCTGACACGTGACCTGTGCCCGCCAGGGCTCTGCATGCCCTGACAGGAACTGCAGGAGCCGCGCAACCCCACGACCTCCCTCCTGTACCCTCCCTGTCTCCACACTGGCCCGCTTGTCTGGCCAAGGACTCTGGTAGCCGCGTGCCCTCCGGAGCCCTCCCTGCCTCTGCGCAGAGCCCTTCTCCTGGCCAGAGACTTCTGGAGCCTTGGGCTCTCTGTGCCAAAGTCACTGGGTGCCAGGCACTCCCAGAACCATGTGTATCACCCCACTCCCTGTTGCTGGATCCAAGTGTGTCACACTCTGGAGCTGCTTCCACAACCAGAACTCCCTGGCTGGAGCAGCCCCAGAGGAACTACACAGGGTCACTCCCTACAAAGATTCAGCAACAACAGAGTGATCCTGCTGGGATCTAATCTTGGAGAGACACCTCCCCAACTCTGAGGATGGCCAGAGGCAACAGTGAAAAACAATCATGAGGTGAAATCAACAGAACTACTCTGCAATATGAATAATCAGACTAGATCAACTCCCCCGAGAATCAATGGGGCAGACACAGCACAAGATCCCACGCACAAACAAATAGCTGAGATGTCAGAAATAGAATTCAGAGTCTGCATAGCAAATAAGATCGAATTAGAATTACAAGCAGTAACCCAAAAGATATCTCAAGAATTCAACGAATTCAAAGACCAAATAACCAAAGATTTTGACACATTGAGACAAGAAGTTGCAGCTCTCAAAGATCTGAGAACCACAGTAGAATCCCTCAGTAACAGAATGGAGCAAGCAGAAGAAAGGATTTCTGACATTGAAGACAAAGCTTTCGAATGCTCCCAAACTCTCAGAGGAAGAGAAATGGAGGGCAAAAACAGATCACTCTCTCAGAGAGCTCTCGGATAATTCGAAGAAAATCAATATTCATCTTATAGGGATCCCCAAAAGCGATGAAGTTCTTTCACAAGGCAGAGTCTCTTCTCCATGAGATTATGAAGGAGAACTTTCCAGACATGCCAAGAGATTCTGAAATTCAGATAGCAGTTTCAGAACCCCAGCACAACTCAACGCAAATAAGACATCCCCCACACATATCACAATCAATTTCGCTAAAATTAATATGAAGGAGAAAATTCTGAAAGCAGCCAGACAAAAGAAAACCATCACCTCCAAGGGCAAGAATATCAGAATAACTGCAGATCTCTCTGCTGAAATCTTTCAAGCTAGAAGAGGATCGTCATCGACTTTCAATCTCCTAAAACAAAATAACTTTCAACCCAGGATCCTGTACCCAGCTAAACTGAGCTTCATTTATGATAGAAAAATTAAATACTTTAAAGACATTCACATGTTGAAGAAATTTGCCATAACTAAACCACCTCTCCAGGATATTCTCAGACCTATCCTCCATAAAGACCAGCATAATCCTCCACCACAAAAGTAAACTCTCCCAGAAAATTTTGATCAAATTCTAACTTCCACAGTCGCAAAAGGATTAAAAATGTCCACCGGACTCTTGAAAAGCTTATCAATATTCTCCATTAATATGAATGGTTTAAATTGTCCTCTAAAGAGGCACAGGTTGGCAGACTGGATACAAAAACTCAAGCCAGATATCTGCTGCATACAAGAATCACATATAACATTAAAAGACAAATATAGACTCAAGGTGAAGGGATGGTCATCTATACTCCAGGCAAATGAAAAGCAGAAAAAAACAGGCGTTGCAATCCTATTCACAGACACAATAGGCTTTAAACCAACCGAAATAAGGAAGGATAAGGATGGACACTTCATATTTGTTAAAGGTAATACTCAATATGATGAGATTTCAATTATTAATATTTATGCACCCAACCAGAACGCACCTCATTTTACAAAAGAAACTCTAACAGACATTAGCAACTTGATTTTCTCCAGTTCCATAGTAGTTGGAGATTTTAACACCCCTTTAGCAGTGCTGGATAGATCCTTCAAAAAGAAGCTAAGCAAAGAAATTTTAGATTTAATCTTAACCATTCAACATCTGGACTTAACAGACATCTACAGAACATTTCATCCCAACAAAACTGAATACACATTCTTCTCATCAGCCCACAGAACATACTCCAAAATTGATCACATCCTAGGCCACAAACCTAACCTCAGCAAATTTTAAAAAATAGAAATTATTCCTTGCATCTTCTCAGACCATCACGGAATAAAAGTTGAACTCAGTAACAACAGGAATCTGCATACCCATACAAAAACATGGAAGCTAAACAACCTTATGCTGAAGGATAGATGGGTTATAGACGAGATTAAGAAGGAAATCACCAAATTTTTGGAACAAAACAACAATGAAAACACAAATTATCAGAACCTCTGGGATACTGCAAAGGCAGATCTAAGAGGGTAATTTATAGCACTGCAAGCCTTCCTCAAGAAAACGGAAAGAGAGGAAGTTAATAACTTAATGGGACATCTCAAGTACCTGGAGAAGGAAGAGCATTCCAACCCCAAACCCAGCAAAAGAAAAGAAATAACCAAAATCAGAGCGGAATTAAATGAAATTGAAAACAAAAGAATTATACAACAGATTAATAAATCCAAAAGTTGGTTTTTTTTAAAAATCAATAAAATAGATATACCTTTGGCCAACTTAACCAGGAAAAAAAGAGTAAAATCTCTAATTTCATCAATCAGAAATGGTAATGATGAAATAATGAAAGACCCCTCAGAAATTCAAAAAATTCTTAATGAATACTACAAGAAACTCTACTTTCAGAAATATGAAAATCTGAAAGAAATCGACCAATACCTGGAAGCACACCACCTACCAAGACTTAGCCAGAACGAAGTGGAAATGTTGAACAGGCCTATATCAAGTTCTGAAATAGCATCAACTATACAAAATCTCCCTAAAAAGAAAAGCCCAGGACCAGATGGCTTTACGTCAGAATTCTACCAAACCTTTAAAGAAGAACTCGTACCTATAATACTAAACGTCTTCCAAAATATAGAAAAAGAAGGAATATTACCGAACACATTCTATGAAGCAAACATCACCTTGATCTCCAAACCAGGGAAAGACCCAATAAGAAGAGAAAATTATAGACCAATATCACTAATGAATATTGATGCAAAAATACTCAATAAGATCCTAACAAACAGGATCCAACAACACATCAAAACACTTATACACTATGACCAAGTGGGATTTATCCCAGGGTCTCAAGGCTGGTTAAATATACGTAAATCTATAAATGTAATTCAGCACATAAACAAACTAAAAAATAAAGACCATATGATTCTCTCAATTGACGCAGAAAAAGCTTTTGATAATATCCAGCAGCCCTTCATGATCAGAACACTTAAGAAAATTGGTATAGAAGGGACATTTCTTAAAATAATAGAGGCTATCTACAGCAAACCCACTGCCAATATTGTATTGAATGGAGTTAAACTGAAATTATTTCCACATAGGTCAGGAACCAGGCAAGGTTGCCCATTGTCTCCATTGCTCTTTAACATTGTAATGGAAGTTTTAGCCATTGCAATTAGGGAAGAAAAGGCGATCAAGGGTATCCACATAGGGTCAGAAGAAATCAAACTTGCACTCTTCGCAGATGATATGATCATATATCTGGAAAACACTAGGGATTCTACTACAAAACTTTTAGAAGTGATCAAGGAATACAGCAACGTCTCAGGCTACAAAATCAACACCCATAAATCTGTAGCCTTCATATATATGAACAATAACCAAGCTGAAAAAAACAGTCAAGGGCTCTATTCCTTTCGCAGTAGTGCCAAAAGAATATTTGGGACGAAATATTTGGGAGTATACCTAACAAAGGACATGAAAGAACTCTACAAAGAGAACTATGAAACTTTAAGAAAAGAAATAGCTGAAGATGTTAACAAATGAAAAAACATACCATGCTCATGGCTGGGAAGAATCAACATTGTTAAAATGACTATACTACCCAAAGCAATATATAATTTTAATGCAATTCCTATTAAAGCTCCATTGTCATATTTTAAAGATCTTGAAAAAATAATACTTTGTTTTATATGGAATCAGAAAAAACCTCGAATAGCCAAAACATTACTCAGAAATAAAAACAAAGCAGGAGGAATCACGCTACCAGACCTGAGACTGTACTATAAATCAATAGTGATCAAAACAGCATGGTACTGGCACAAAAACAGAGAAGTAGATGTCTGGAACAGAATAGACAACCAAGAGATGAATCCAGCTACTTGCCGTTATTTGATCTTTGACAAGCCAATTAAAAACATTCAGTGGGGAAAAGATTCCCTATTTAACAAATGGTGCTGGGTGAACTGGCTGGCAACCTGTGGAAGACTGAAACTGGACCCACACCTTTCACCATTAACTAAGATAGACTCTCACTGGATAAAAGATTGAAACTTAAGACATGAAACTATAAAAATACTTGAAGAAAGTGCAGGGAAAACTCTTGAAGGAATCAGCCCGGGTGAATATTTTATGAGGTGGACTCCCCAGGCAATTGAAGCAGTATCAAAAATACACTACTGGGACCTGATCAAACTAAAAAGCTTCTGCACAGCCAAGAACATAGTAAGTAAAGCAAGCAGACAGCCCTCAGAATGGGAGAAAATATTTGCAGGTTATACCTCCAATAAAGGTTTGATAACCAGAATCCACTGAGAACTCAAACGTATTAGCAAGAAAAGAACAAGTGATCCCATCTCAGGGGGGCAAGGGACTTGAAGAGAAACTTCTCTAACGAAGACAGACGCACGATCGACAAACACATGAAAAAAAGCTCATCTTTAATAATCAGAGAAATGCAAATCAAAACTACTTTGAGATATCACCTAACCCCAGTAAGAGTAGCCCACATAACAAAATCCCAAAACCAGAGATGTTGGTGTGGATGTGGAGGAAAGGGCACACTTCTACACTGCTGGTGGGAATGCACACTAATATGTTCCTTCTGGAAGGATGTTTGGAGAATACTTAGAGACCTAAAAATAGATCTGCCATTCGATCCTATAATTCCTCTACTAGGTTTATACCCAGAAGACCAAAAATCATATTATAACAAAGACATCTGCACCAGAATGTTTATTGCAGCCCAATTCATACTTGCTAAGTCATGGAAGAAGCCCAAGTGCCCATCGACCCACAAATGGACTATAAAATTGTGGTACATGTATACCATGGAATATTATGCAGCCTTAAAGAAAGATGGAGACTTTACCTCTTTCATGTTTACATGGATGGAGCTGGAACATATTCTTCTTGGCAAAGTATCTCAGGAATGGAAGAAAAAGTATCCAATGTACTCAGCCCTACTATGAAGCTAAATTATAGCTTTCACATGAAGGCTATAACCCAACTATAGCACAAGAATATGGGGAAAGGGCCAAGGAAGGGTAACGGAGCGTGGAGGTTGAGGTGGAGGGAGGGTAATGGGTGGGGCCACACCTACGGTGCATCTTAGAATGGGTACAGGTGAAACTTACTAAATGCAGAATACAAATGTCTACTTACAATAACTAAGAAAATGCCATGAAGGCTACGTTGAACAGTTCAATGAGAATATTTCAGATTGTATATGAAACAAGCACATTGTACCCCTTGATTGCACTAATGTACATAGTTACGATTTAACAATTAAAAAAAAAAAAGAAAAAGTACAAGCATCTCCCAATCTACTGAAATAAATATAGGGCTGGAGTGTAGGAACCCTAAGTTTTTTCCTAGATAAAAAAAAAAAAAAAAATCCAGTAATTCTCTAAACCACAGATCAGCTCACTTTTTTTATAAAGGGCCAGCAAGTAAATATTTGCAGCTTTGAGAGCACACAGCCTCAGCCACAGCTCCTCAGCTTGGAGGCTGTGAGGTGGCCGTGGACAGTACAGGAATGAATGGGCCTAAGGCTAGCTGAATTTGGTTCTCAGGTTGTAGTTCGTAGAGCTTTCCTCTCAGTTAAAATGTATTCATTTCTGTGGATTTCTGTAAAAAAAAAAAAAAAAAATATATATATATATATATACACACACACACACACACACCACACCGAGTGGCTGAAAACAAGGGAAATTTGTCCTCTCACGCTTCTGGAGGCTGAACATCCAAGATCAAAGCTTTGGCAGGCGTGGCTCCTGCTGGGGGCTGAAGGCAGGGCCTGTCCCAGGCTGTCCCACAGCTGCTGCTGCTGTTCCTTGGTGTGTAGACACATGGCCCCCACCTCCACCTTCTGCTCCACGTAGCAGTCACCTCTCTGTGCTCCTCTGCCCCTGGACTAGGCCCACCCACCTCAATCCAAGGGACCTCATCTTAATTTGGTTATATCTGCAAAGACCCATTTCCAAATAAGGCCATGTTCACAGGCTCCAAGGGTTAGGACTTCAACACATCTTTTGAAGGGACTCAGTTCAACCCACAGGAGTGCCTGATCCCCACCCTCTCACCAGCCAGATTGACCTGGGCCCTGCACACAAGCCCCACTCATTGACAAGAGGGACTGCCCTGGCCCACTAAGCCACTGGGCTAATGGTGGGTTGGCCACATTGCTCGAATGGGGAGCTCATCAGCCTGAAGAGACAGACGGACCCCAGCTCTCATGGCAGAATCCCACCCCCTACCCCCAGCTCCACTTTGGACCCACAAACTGATGGAAGCACGGGCTGTGCTTTACGTCCCAGTCCATTCAGGCCCATAGAACAAAGGATGTTAGACTAAATGGCTTAGAAATGCCAGACTGTGTCACTCAAGAGTCCTGGACACTGAGGAGTCCAAGACCAAGGTGCAGGCAGATCAGTGCCTGGCGAGGGCCCCCCTGGTCCACAGATGCTGCCTTCTGCTGTGCCACATGGTGGAAGTGGCGAGGGGTCTCTGTCTGGCCTCTTTTATAAGGACATCAGTCCCATTCATGAGGGCCCCACCTTAGTGACCTTGTCACTGCCCAAAGGCCCCCTGCCCCTTCAAATGATACCCAGTGAGGATTAAGTTTCAGCATACACATTTGGGAGAGACACAAACATTTAGTCCACAGCCTTTAAGAAAAGAAATAGCTGAAGATGTTAACAAATGAAAAAACATACCATGCTCATGGCTGGGAAGAATCAACATTGTTAAAATGTCTATACTACCCAAAGCAATATACAATTTTAAGGCAATCCCTATTAAAGCTCCACTGTCATATTTTAAAGATCTTGAAAAAATAATACTTTGTTTTATATGGAATCAGAAAAAACCTCAAATAGCTAAGACATTACTCAGAAATAAAAACGAAGCAGGAGGAATTACGCTATCAGATCTCAGACTATACTATAAATCAATAGTGATCAAAACAGCATGGTACTGGCACAAAAACAGAGAAGAAGATATCTGGAACAGAATAGAGAACCAAGAGATGAATCCAGCTACTTGCCGTTATTTGATCTTTGACAAGCCAATTAAAAACATTCAGTGGGGAAAAGATTCCCTATTGAACAAATGGTGCTGGGTGAGCTGGCTGGCAACCTGTAGAAGACTGAAACTGGACCCACACCTTTCACCATTAACTAAGATAGACTCTCACTGGATTAAAGATTTAAACTTAAGACATGAAACTATAAAAATACTAGAAGAGATTGCAGGGAAAACCCTTGAAGAAATGGGTCTGGGCGAGTATTTTATGAGGAGGACCCCCCCCCCCCCGGTCAATTGAAGCAGCTTCAAAAATACACTACTGGGATCTGATCAAACTAAAAAGCTTCTGCACAGCCAAGAACACAGTCAGTAAAGCAAGCAGACAGCCCTTAGAATGGGAGAAGATATTTGCAGGTTATGTCTCTGACAAAGGTTCAATAACCAGAATTCATAGAGAACTCAAACGCATTAGCAAGAAAAGAACAAGTGATCCCATCGCAGGCTAGGCAAGGGACTTGAAGAGAAACTTCTGTGAAGAAGACAAGTGCACGGCCTACAGACATATGAAAAAAATGCTCATCATCTTTAATCATCAGAGAAATGCAAATCAAAACTATTTTGACGTATCATCTAACTCCAGTAAGATTAGCCCATATGACAAAATCCCAAGAACAGAGATGTTGGCATGGATGTGGAGAAAAGGGAACACTTCTACACTGCTGGTGGGAATGCAAATTAATGCATTCCTTTTAGAAAGATGTTTGGAGAACACTTAGAGGTCTAAAAATAGATTTGCCTTTCAATCCTATAATTCCTCTACTAGGTATATACCCAGAAGACCAAAAATCACATAATAACAAAGATATTTGTACCAGAATGTTTATTGCAGCCCAATTCATAATTGCTAAGTCATAGAAAAAGCCCAATGCCCATGGATCCACGAATGGATTAATAAATTGTGGTATATGTACACCAGGGAATGTTATGCAGCCTTAAAGAAAGATGGAGACTTTACCTCTTTCATGTTGACATGGATGGAGTTGGAACATATTCTTCTTAGTAAAGTATCTCAAGAATGGAAGAAAAAGCATCCAATGCACTCAGCCCTACTATGAAACTAATTTATGGCTTTCACATGAAAGCTATAACCCACTTATAACCTAAGAATAGGGGGAAGGGAGACAGAGGGGAGGGAGGGGGAGGATGGGCGGAAGAGGGTGATCGGTGGGATTACACCTGCAGTGCATTGTACAAGGGTACATGCGAAACTTAGTAAATGTAGAATGTAAATGTCTTAACATAATAACTAAGAAAATTCCAGGAAGGCTATGTTAACCAGTGTGATGAAAATGTGTCAAATGGTCTATGAAACCAGTCTATGGTGCCCCATGATCACATTAATGTACACAGCTATGATTTAATAAAATAAATAAATAAATAAATAAAAGCTCTCATTGTCTTTTACAAGCAAAAGAAAAATAATAAATATTTTTATGAAAGCACAGGACTCACTCGAGAGGGGACGCCCTCACTATGCCAGGCCCCACATGCTCCGGTATCAGCCCGTAGGTGACCAGACCACACTCCTGGCAATCCCCAAGAGGCAGGTGCTATGGGAACTGCTCACGGCCACTGCTCACCTGCCCTGAGGCGCATGCACTGTTCCAGCCCATGAGAGGTCGTGGGTGTCCTGTACCTTCATCTCCCCCAGGAAGCTCAGAATACATCATCCTTTGGGAATATCTTTGCAAATGCAGTTAAATGAGGACAAGGTCACACTGGATCAGAGTGGGCCCCGACCTAACAACTGGTAACCTATCAAGAGAGGGACTTGGCAAGTGCAGAGACACAGCAGGGGGAGGGCCCACAAAGAGAGGCAGTGACTCAGGTGATGTGTCTACTAAGATTGCCAGCGACCAGATGCCACAAGAGGCAGAAAGGATTCTCCCCACAACTCTTCAGAGACAGCACAGCCCTGCTGACACTGATCTGGAGCTTCTGACATCCAGCAACGTGCTGATTTAGCACTCTCAGTGTGTGGCACATCGTCAGACCAGCCCCAGGACACTAGAACATTCGGTGTTTCTTGTTTATTTACTGATGTCCCGTGTCTCCAAGTAGCTACAAAGCTGCTGGTGAGATGCTGGTGCAGGCAGCCTTCTGCATCTGTGCCACACACCCTGCAGTCCCAGCTCTGAGGAGCACCCCGCCCTGTGCTCAGCTGAGGGCCCAATGCTGGCTGTGCCTTGCAGGGTGCTGTGGGGTCCCCTGAGAACAGCACAGGCCTGGAGCCAGGCTGCCAAGCTGCAGTTCTGGCCCTGCCTGCTGCCGGGGGGGCCAGGAAGTCCCTTCTCATCCCTGCTTTGTCAGCTTGCCCACAGTGATGCTAGCACCCATCTCCTTGGACCGTGGCCAGAAGTAGCAAGTTGATGCATGCTGAGTGCTCAGAGCTGTGCCTGACATAGAGTGAGCCCTGCATAGGGCTGGTCAGTGAGTTCCCCATCAGGACAGACACTTCTCCGAGGTCTTGGGCCCCCAGTACTGAGCAGAGTTAGAGGCTCACTGTCACATTCCCATGAGATGTTTCTGTAATCACCTTAGATCAACAATGGTCAGGAGCCCTAATTTCTTCATTTATGTCAAAAAGGGAAAGGTTAAGTTCAGGATGAAAAGGTTATGTTGGAAAGATTAAAGGTGTTCCTGTCATTTTCCAGGGCAGGTAGGTCTCACTTCACCTGGTACCTTGTCAACGGAAATCTAGTTGAACATCACTTAGGTAAAAATACAATTGGAGGCTAAAATAAACAGGCCCTGTCAGAAGCTCCCACGTGAGCATTTGGCAGGTTGTGGATCACAAAGTCTCAGCACAGACTTGCCCCATTACACACGTGCACACATGCGTTCACTCACATGCGTTCACCCACAGAGATCCCAGCTGATGCCCTGGAGCAGGAGGCTGGCGGGAGGGTGAGGATGAGTGAGCCTTTCCTTTAAAAGCACTTCCTTCTGCCTGGAGCATCGGGCTGGAGGCAGGACACCTTCTCAGAGGAGAAAACTTCAGGCTGCGTCTTGGAGCTTGGGTAGGGTCTCCAGATGGACAAGTAGGAGAAGAGGTGTGAGCGGCCACCATAGGCCTCCCAGTGCCACCCCGCATGACAGCCTGGCCACACCAAGAAGCCAAGGCCGTGCTCGAACTTGCCCTTCACCCTCTACCCTCAGCTGCACCAGGAACTACAGCAAGTTCCTCCAGGCTGGCCAGTGCTAAGGACAAAGCCCCAAGGCTCCCAGCCCTGCTTTTCCCACCCAGTGTCTGGTTGCTCCCAAGCCTGTAGGGCAAGCTCGGGGCCCCAACCACAAAGGAGAAGCCTAAGACTGGGCCACTGGCCCGGGTTCGGGAGCTACACGGAACAGAGGAGAGGCTGCCCTGCACCTATGGTCCTCACGGGCCCGTTGTGAGAGCTAGGAAGAGGAGCCCTTCCTCCAGCCGACACATCCCACCCCAGGTACACGGCGTGGACCCCAGCCCAGAGGCCCCTCAGGTGGCCCCCAGTAGGAAAATGACGTGCACAGCCAAGAGGTGGCCCCCAGGAACCCAGAAAACACCTTCAACGGGGACCCCTGTGACAGCCAGCACGCGCATGCCTCAGTGATGGTCCATGTCACACCTGCCAGAAGGGGGTGTCCCCGAAGGGCCCAAGTGGTCCCCACAGGACATGGAGAGCAAGAAGGCAGATGACAGCAGAGTGTGGCATCTGCTCCAGTGAAGGCAGACCAGCACTGCCCTGCCAGGCCTCTACCTCTGGCCGAGGAACAACAAAGAAGATGTTTTCAAGTCTGCTCCCCCACCAGACACAGGCTCCCAGGACCACACCCGACCGCTCCCAGAACAAAGTAGAAAATGTTCAAGGTGGGAAGGAGCCGTCCTGATTGCAGAGGGCTCCGACTGGGCATGGGGCTGTGTGCGAGCCCTGCCACGCCTGCTGCGGCCACCACCACCTCCTGCACCAGAAGAGGACAGAGGCTTCCAGGGACTGCACCCTCCCCCCTTCCTGTGTGCTCCCTCATCCCCGAGCATCTGGTGAAGCGCACCCCTAGCTCAGGCAGCCAGAGCAGGGCCTGCAGGCGGGGTCCCTGCCATGCAGCCCACACCCTCGGTAGGGGAGTAGTCCCGGGAAGCCCCAGCCATTCCGTCCTTCCTCACCCTTGTGCAGGTTTGCCAGCACCGCTGAGGTGCTGCCTTCATGCCTGGAGCACCACTGGGTGAGCCCCAGCGCCTGCTTCTCCCTGCATCGCAGGCCTCAGGGTCCCCAACGTCCCCTGGATGGGAAGAGGCTCACTTGGCCCAGGCTGTCTGCACAGAGGGCAGATCACACCTGACTCCTGCTCTCCACTGGGGAGCCTGGAATTTTAGTACATGTGAGGCAGAGGATGCCTACGTGATGGCCCCAATAAATACCCTAGTGCCGAGTCCCTCCTGAGCTTCCCTGGCCATGGTGTTCTTCTAAGTTGGTGCTGGAGAAAATCATTGCAACCACTGAGGCTGTGCTGGGGCAGGGTCTTGGAAGATGGCGCCAGTGTTCCTGAGACTCTGCCCTCCACCAGCCATGCCTTTCCCTTTCCTGGTTTTGCGTTGTGTCCTCACACCCACGAGCATGTGACCATATGCCAAGTCCTGTGAGTGGGAACAGTCTCAGGGACCCCAACACAAACCCCAAGGTCAAATACTTCAAATAATCCCAAAGCAGACACCAAGTGTCAGGGGTCCACACTGGCTGAGAATCAGGTTTTCAGAACTGGATTCTGACCTGTGAAGTCAGAGCCTAACCTGCTGACCGGCTGAAGCAGGCCTGGCCATCCTGCCAGGTGCCGCCAAGCTCAACGTCCCACAGTGGTCCCATGTGGTCCCATGTGGTCAGTCTCTGAAGACGAAAGCAAACCCACCCTGCCATGCTGAAGCCACCTACTCAGGTGGAGGGACACAACTCAGGAGTGACAGAGAGCAGCAATCCACCTCTCCCAGCACAGGTGCGAGGGGCCGGGAGAGGGCTCTGTTCATAGGTGTGTGACGACACAAAATAAACCAAAAGTGTCCTGTTGTAAACTCCTGCCACTCCCATTTTTTCGAATCTTGGTATTAAGGGAAAGTCTACTCCTGTCTGCCTCCTCTAACTGCATTTTTTTAGATTCTGTATGTCCATCTGGCATCACCAACCCCCAGGCAGCTGCTGACCGGAGGCTTCCCTCCCTCTTGAAAGGCAGCTTCCTGGTGAGCCCAGGCACCCACCTCCTGACCTGGCTCTCTCTCCCCCTGCCTGGGTCATCCCAGTGCAGGAAGCAGGCAACTGGAAGCACAAGTCCACCTCCCTGCCAGGTCCAAACCTCACCCTGACTCTGGATTGGAGGTGCCTGACTACACCCTGGTATGTCCTCTGGGAGGGGGTGGGCTGTGCAAGGACAAGCCAGAGTGACGTGGGATAAACAGCCTTCTGTGGAGCCACTGCCTGGCTCCCAGCACTGAGGGGAGGCTGGTGGGAAGAGGGATCCCAGGCTGCGATGGAGACGGCCTGGCCTGTGAAGCCACCTCCAGGACAGAGTCACAGGTAGGGAGGTGCACAGCACTGTGAAAAACAGAGAGAGAGTGGAAAGCCAGTTTGGGGTTTTCCACTGATGAGGAATACCTGTTCATCGCCAGCTGAAGCTGAGAGCGTCTAATGTAGGGTGTTCACCAAACTACTGTTCTCTTTATGTGGCCATAACCTAACAATCAAATCCCGCCCACAGGATCCACCACTGGCTAGTTGGGTGCCCACTCTCGCCCCGCCCATGCCAGCTGAGGGACCCTCCTTGTCACCGAGGGGGTAGCCTTGGCTTCTGGCTTCGCTTGCTCCCCACACCGCGCACACTGATGCCTGTGATTTGAGAGGCTTTTCTGTGTCCAGAAGGGTCCTGCTCCTCCTCTGCCTCTGCAGAGCCCCATGTGCTATTCTGACTCCCCAGGGCCTCCCAGCCAAGTGTCTGCGGACATACCCCTTAGAGTGCCCTAGAATGCTGCGCTCTGTAGCGCCCCACACTCTGGGCTCCAGCCCTGCAGTGGTGACAAGGAACCTGATAGATCTGGGCCAGAGGCCCTTCCAGCAAGTTGGGGGATGGGCAGCTGGGCAGAGTGCGCCAGGAAGGGTAGAGGGAAAGAGAAAGCAGCAAAGGGTGGGCAGCTGAGCCCTGGAGGCTGCAGGCTCAGAGGGGAGGGAGGAGGTGACAAAGGGTGGGCAGCTGAGCCCTGGAGGCTGCAGGCTCAGAGAGGAGGGAGGAGGTGACAAAGGTGGGCAGCTGAGCCCTGGAGGCTGCAGGCTCAGAGGGGAGGGAGGAGGTGACAAAGGGTGGGCAGCTGAGCCCTGGAGGCTGCAGGCTCAGAGAGGAGGGAGGAGGTGACAAAGGTGGGCAGCTGAGCCCTGGAGGCTGCAGGCTCAGAGGGGAGGGAGGAGGTGACAAAGGGTGGGCAGCTGAGCCCTGGAGGCTGCAGGCTCAGAGGGGAGGGAGGAGGTGACAAAGGGTGGGCAGCTGAGCCCTGGAGGCTGCAGGCTCAGAGGGGAGGGAGGAGGTGACAAAGGGTGGGCAGCTGAGCCCTGGAGGCTGCAGGCTCAGAGGGGAGGGAGGAGGTGACAAAGGGTGGGCACCTGAGCCCTGGAGGCTGCAGGCTCAGAGGAGAGGGAGGAGGTGGGGGGGGGGGAGGTTGTGTGGCCTCAGGTCTTCATGGCTCCAGTAAAGAGGCTGCCACCGAAGGCCAGGGATGAGCTCACAGAGCTGATCAGAACCTGGGCCTCCCACCCACAATCACTCCAGGCTCCTTTCCCATCCACAGGAGAACCAAACAGCATCTGGGGGGCCTGTCCCCACCACACACACACCTCAAGCTCAGGCCCCCTCCTAGCACATCTAGGACCCTGATGACAAAGGGGCCACTAATCCCCTATCAGTGCCAGAGGTGGCTGAAGAATGTGGCTGTAGATTCTTCCGGGTGCGTGCAAGTCTAATTTCAGCAACTCAGGTGCCTCACTCCACCGTGGAGGAATGGCCCCAGACCCCCAAGGTCCAGGCCTCACCTCCTTGTCACTGTTAAAACTTTATAGATCTTTTTTCAATAGAGAAAAAATTGCCATCTCATATTCCAAGTACTTTTTGAAACCTGAGGACATGGAGTTAAAAAAAAATGTATTAACTTAATTCACAGCTTACCTCAGGGCCCCCCCTCCTGGAGGGCACTTTGACCAAAGTGAAAATATTGGGCGGCCCCTATGGCTCAGTGGATAGGGCACCGGCCCCATACACCAAGGGTGGCGGGTTCAAACCCAGCCCCAACCAAACTGCAAACAAGAAAAAAAAAATAGCTGGGCATCGTAGCGGGCATCTGTAGTCCCAGCTACTCAGGAGGCTGAGGTGAGAGAATCATCTAAGCCCAGGAGTTGGAGGTTATGGTGAGCTGTGATGCCACGGCACTCTACCGAGGGCAATAAAAAAAAGAAAAAAGTGAAAATCCCTTGGCTCGAGGCTGAGGCAAGAGTGCTCCCTTCTTCCCGAGGGTGAGAATGCCCAGCGCAGCCAGGACTTGTGGGCGCACCAGGCCCAGCAGGTGGGGGGCAGCCTCAAAGGGGGCCGGTGGGCACCCTGGGGTATCGCATGGGGCTGTGCACGAAGGAGGAAGGCCTGGCTCACCTGCAGGCTCATCAGCAAACACTCCTCCCCCAGGAACTTAAAAACCAAAAATAACAAAGAAGAAGAAACAGCGCATTGGCAATGATGGCTCTCCGCGTGGCTCCAACTCACGGTCACCCTGCACAGATGGGCTAGCAGGCACGCTGTGAAAAATCCAAATAAAACCGTCTCAGATGGGCAATGTCACAGCCCAATGGAGGACCTGGCGTTCTTTAAAATTCTAGTACCAACCGCACCTGGCTTCCTGATGGTCCCACTGAACCGGTTTTTGACTTTCCAACGGAGGGAGAGGGACGGGCGTTTCCTAGCAGCCACACTTCCAGGACACCCATCCTTCACCTTCAGGGCCGTGTGCGGCAAGTTACTTGAGATGCTCAACACTTTGCTGTAAAATAGGCTTCTCTCTTATTTCTTCCGTCAAACTGTGTGCATATTTGTACTGGTTAATCAGCCTCTTCTCACCACACCCTTCCAGCCGATCCTCTGTGTCAAGAGGTCCACTGCACAGCCCCAGAGGCGTGTGAGCACACACAGGATTTGTCTTTCTGTGCCCGCCTACGTCCCTTAACACCAGGCCCTCCAGGTCCACCCATGCTGTTGCAAATAACAGGATTTTTCATTTTTGTGGCTGAAAAACATTGTGTCCACACACGATTTATTCACCCACTGAGGGATCCTGAGGCTGACGCCACATTCTGGTTCTTGTGAACAGGGCCGCGACAAGCGTGCAAGTGCAGAGATCTCTTTGAAACACCGATTTCTTTTTCTTTGGATATATTCCCAGTAGTGTAATTGCTGGATCATAGGGCAGTTCTACATCAGTAGAGTGATTGTAGTTTACATGGACAATCTAGAAGAGAATAAATTCAAATGTGTCTCATACAGAAAAGACAAACGGATCAAATGATGGGTTTGATCCCAATTACACTTATTTTACTCTATGAATTATACAAGTATAGAAATTATATGAATGTGTTAAATTATCATATGTATCCCCCAAATATCTATGACTTATAAATACAAACTTTTAGTAAAATATGCTTTAAGTGTGAGATGATTTTGCCCAATTGTAGGCTGATAAAAGTGATCTGAGCCCACGGAAGGTGGCTATTCAGCAGGTTCAGTGTATCAAATGCTTTTTCAACTTAGTATGATGCATTTATGGAGCTATAACCCCATCATAAGTCGAGAAGCATATGGCAGTAGCTAGACTCCAATTTGTCTAGAAAAAAATGAAACTTCAGTCTTAACTCTCTTCCTTGCTGCTTTTCTACAGCTGTGCTAGCTTCTCGCTCCTTTTTTGAGTAACAGAAGCATGAGGGGGCAGAACCACCTGTCTGTACACCAGTGAAACTTCCTCAGGCAATTTCTAGGTGCTGGGTACAATGCTGACCCCAGGTAGGACAGAATTTATTCAGTGAAGAAGGTAAACTTGAAAACAGTGGCCGACACCACAAAAGAAATGTTTTCCTACAATGATCAGATGATTGCCTGACAGATGTGGAGCCCAACACTGAGAATAGAAAAGGAACCCACCAGGGAAGGGGCGGCTGCCAGATGGTGGGCAGAGGTGGTGGTGGCTGGAGCTGTCCCCTACTTACTGAGGGCACTACAGACAATGGGACAGTAGCTGTCTAACCCCAGGACACACAGGTAGAGACAAAGTGTCAGCGCCTTCCCACAAGCAGGTGCGACCCCTTCTGTGCCAGACCAGCCTTGGGTCTGTCACGACTTTGAAATGAGCTGGAAATTCAGATGCAAAGAGAGAGGGAGGCAGCCAAAAAGAGCCCCAACCACCCTTTGTCTTACATCCGGAAAAGCAGGAAGCAGGATGGACACCTGGCCACATGGGGTCACCCAGCCGGAAAGAAAGGCGTCTCGCCACAGGCCTGGGACCGCACCTTGCCACTGCTTTTGAAAAGGAGTTGGCGACCCTGCCCTGGCACAGGGAATCCCACCAGAAGGAGACTCCAGCCAGTTCTTGCCTTGCCCATTGGAGGCAGGGTCACAGCTGTCCCCGCCCTGTGGGCCCTAACCACTGGTGGGCAGTGACTGAGACTTAGTGAGTGAGGCTGCCAGCAATTTCAAAATTAAATAGGCAAGAAGAGAAGTGGCGATGCACTCGGCTCCCATAGCACGATCCTGGCCCGTGGACACAGTGTGCTGGGGACTGCCTGTGAGCTCAGAGTCCCTAATGTGCAGGCTCCCTCCAAACCAGTTAATTCAGTCTCCAGGGGGCCCTAGCACCCGTGGCTCCTCCGAGAGGCAGCACACAGGTCTCAGTATTTCTTTCTCAAGAGCAAGGCCCTGGTGTCTGCCTCCTGCCCACCTACAGGAAAGAACCATCACGAACCCTGGGGCGAGTGCAAGAGGCTTGGGCAGGGGCTGACTACACGAACCAGGGGACAGATGGTCCCAGGTGGTGGTGGGAGACCTGCCACAGGCCTGGACCTGAGTGAACTGCCTGGTAAGTGTGGATGTGCGGAGGGGCACCAGGGACCCCAGAGGCGATTTGACAGGATAGTTTCCTGGCTGTTGAAGCCAACAACCAAACGACACGGGCTTTTACTTTGCACATCCTGTTTTTCCCTTTTGCCATTTCATTTCTCTAGTAATTTACTTTTACCGTATTTTACACAGCTGCTAGTACATGACTGGATATTTTAAAAGAATAACAAGTCACTCTGTGCACATCAGTTCAGGGCAGAATGTCTCCCAGGAGGCCTTGAATGCTCCCCCAGGGCCCCAGCATCACTTGCTGGGGAGCAGGGAAGTCCTTTGGTTCTGAGCAGCCTTTAGCTGGGTTGGGGCCGACAGCTGTCAGGGCCAACCAGGCTTCCTCCTCATTCCCCCTCTGGGGGGCGAATGACGGTGGGAGACCTGACAGCCCTACCACCACCACCATGCCCCAGGCCTCCTGGCACTCAGTGACAGTGCTGGGAGTTGTAGGAGCATTTCTGCAACTTGCAAATCATCTTCCTCATCCCCCCAAACCAAAACGGTTGAGAAAATGAAAATGAAAATAAGAGTGGGAAGCAAGGGGTGGTTTGCTGGTTGAAAGCCAGAGGTTCGATGGGGTGCCCCCCCATGCCTGGGAGAGGGATGGAGAGAGGAGTGGAGCAGGAATTCAAGCACCCCCCTGCCCACCAGGTCACTTTAACCAGGCTTCCTGTGTGCATCAGATAAAACTGTATTCAGCCGAGAGCTCTGAACATCAGTGGCACAGACAGCAGTGCCGTCTTCACGTAAGTGTCACGTCATGAATACAGTGACAGGGGTTCCCTCAAACCTCAGACCTCCAGCCTCTTTCCAGCCTCCAGTCAGCCTGCTGAGGCAGTTGTCACTTCATGACTGTGAAGATGACGGTTGGACCTCCAAGCACAGCATTCAAATTCTAGCCAGAATCAAGAGCAGCAAGCAAAGTACCTTCTGCTTGAAAGTTTTATTCCAAGAAAAAATGCTCCGTATTCAAGGCACTAATGACAGCCACCTACTGTGGCTGCCCCTAGCTGCAAGAAGGTTAAGAAAGCAAACTTCTGGGGCACATGTCGCTGCCCCGACAACACCGGACCAGAGAAAACACAGGGCACCCCGTCAAACGGACCATGCAATAGGTGGGACATACTTATATGACAATTAGTCTACTCAAATTCAACTCAGGGGTTTGCATTTTTATTTTCTAAATTTGGCAATCCAGTATGTAATAAAGGAAAATAGATATTGGGTAAACAGCAGTATCTACCACCCACCTTGTCCTAAAATAGTCTGAAAACCCACTGTACCAGAGCATCAAATGATAGCATTTACTAAACTTACTACAGGCTTTTCTTTCAAAGTGCTCTGAGCTCAAGACCAAGAATCTCAAGCAGCACAATAAACTCAAATGCAAGGACAAAGGGAAAGAAAAATATGAAGCCAAATACTACGACATTCTCCCTTTGCCTGTCACAAGAAATGAGGTCTCCTGTCACTCCCCTTCTGCCTGACAGGCTCAGCCCCCTGCACTGGCCTGCTAGGAGGTTGATGATGTGTGTAGTGGCTGGCAGACTCACGCCGGGCCTGGTACAGCAGCAAGCTCCTTCTGTGTTGTGCGGTAGTCTGTACCAGGCCCCACAGGGAGGGATGAGGAAATGGGCACAGAGGAGTTAAGTGACTGCTGGAAGACACACAGCCGATGGCAGTAGAATGGAGACTTGAGCCGGGTGATTGCAGAGACCTATCCTCACTACTGCTCCCTCAGTCCCTCCCTTAGCCCCAGGCTTCACTATGATGATAAATTGAGGATGCTGTGGGGGAAACATCTATTTTCTCTCAGAACTACTACTAAGTGGCAGGTTGAAAAGGGAGATGAAGGTGAGATTCTGCAAAGCTTTCTAAATCAAATTAAGAGTTGAGGTTTGATTTCCCAAAACAGGGGATGTACGCTGGTAAGTCAGCTAATTTAAGTGGACACTTGAACCAACAATAAAACCCTGAAGCACAAAGTGAGAATCCTTTCCCTTTTCCCTTTTTGGGCTCTGTGCCCCACCCGCCTCGGGGCCCTCTGGGGGCAGGATTACCCACAGGGCTCTGAAGACTTTCCTAATGACCAGTTTGCATTTTATTTGCGACCTGACATTCACAGCCAGCGGTGCTATTTCCATTTAAGAAAGGGATATATTTTCCTTTCTCACTAAGTAGATCTGGACAAAATAAAGTTAGGTAAATAGTAGAAACACAGGCAGTGCAGAAAGGGCAAGTTGTGGAGGTAACAAGATAGTGCCTGAAGGTGGGGACATGCTGTCCTGAGGCTCCCCCAGGTAGAAAGGGCGAGGGCTGCATCAGATGGCTGGAGCCCAGGGGAGGCGGCTGGGGAACAGCCTGAAGTCTGATTAGGAGCGTCCTGGTGTCCCGGTGAGAGGGAGGACAGGAATAAGCAGGACAGTTGGGATGCAGGGCAATGGGTGAGTCTAGCTGCTGAAGACTCAGAGCCAGAAGATTAGGGGACAGGGAGGCCACACAAGTGCTGAGCTGATGAGACGGATGTGTGGGGACACCACAGACAGACCAGCAGTGTTCACCCGGTGCAGACAGGGCCGCAAGGAAAAGGGAAGAGATGAGGGGTGACTGGTGGGGGGGCCTGCTGAGTGCAGGACCTGGGAGACTCATCCTCAGAGATACTTCTAGTATGAGGGGCTCAGAAGACGGCCCAGGCCAGAGATGCCCACAGGGCTCCAGCTGGAGCTGCAAGACCAGGGAAGAGAACCTGGAGGAACCAGAGGAGGAGGGGCCCCTGGCAGACCACCTCACTAGCTGAGGAGACAAGGGCTGATGCTGTCCATGGGGCTACGTGGACACGGTGGGCACTGACCCAAGGGGCTATGTGAACATGGTGGGCACTGACCCAAGGCAAGGATTTGTCATGATGGGGAGAAGGGAGGCTGGAGAAAGTCAGCGGCTCACAGGACAGAGAGGAAGGAGGCTCTGGGAGAAGGCTAGGGCTTTGCAGGACTGAAGGGTGCTGAGCACTGGAAGGGTGTCAGGGCTGCTGGGACAGAGCAGGAGCCAGGCCCCCAGGAGAGGGGGGCCTCTGTCCAGGGGAAGCAGAGGCCCCTTCTGTGTGACTGTGGACCCATGCTGATGGAAGGTGGCCAGGCCGGGCAGGTGTTCTGACAGAGGAGAGGGGAGCAGCAGTCGGGACTGAGTCTGATCTCCAACTCCTGGGGAAGGAGAAAGAACTGGGAAGGGCTGCCTGGGAGCACGGAGGCCTGGGGCACCATACCTATCTGGCGACCTTATTCAGCCACTCTGCCTCAGTTCCTTCACCACACCACCCTGCCTGGACCCTGCAGGACTCCTGGTCCTAGGACAGGGCTACAGTGGCCTACGAAAGCCACAAGGGGGTTCTGAGGGGCTGATGCAACTGAAGGACAGTGAGGTCAGTGGAAAGAGGGGGACAGAGCAAGGTAGGGAAGGGGATGGGGTCAGAGGAGGGGCAGGAAGACAGGACAGTGGAGACCCAACCAGGCTGGAGAACTACCACGGGGGTGAGGAACAGGCTGCGATAACCACTTTGTGAGCCCCAGTGGCTTCATCACCACCTGCTCAGCACGACCGCCCGGCAGGACCCCAGAGTGGACTCCAGCATGGAGGCAGCAGGCTCCACTCGCAGTGGCCATGGCTCACACAAATGGGTGGGCCCACAGCACCGTCAGCTCACAGTGCTGGCTCCAGCTGCAGCCAGGGAAGGAGAAGGGGCCGCAGGCAGCTTGTGAGGAGAGGGAAGGAGGTGGACCCTCGGGTTCCCAGTCTCCTTAGCTGGGCTCCATGCTGCCTGCCCTGGGAAGCCACTTCCCATGGCAGTATTTCCCTTTCTCATCCTGCACAGTGTGTGGCTCTGGCTGGTTCCTAAGACTATCCCCAACTTGGAAATGTTCTGACAGGTTGAAGGAGGCTTCACATCTGTGGAGGAGGCTTGGGTTCATCCACAGCCAGCAGTATCCATCACCATAAAAACTCAGCACATGAGGAGAGGTGGTGGGAACCAAATGGCACGCTCCTCTCCAGAGCCTGCGTGGCCCCACTGTCACTTTATTCTGGTCTTGGGCATTGCCAGAGCTCCAAACATTCCCTCTCCGGGGTTCTGGGGGAGGGCAGCACCCCTACGCTTACTGAAAGGAACCCCTGGTAATCCCACCCATGGCCAGGTGGCTTCACAGAGGATAGAACTCAGGCTCCCAGGGTGGCCCATGCACAACACCCTTCCTTCATCTACAACCCCATCACCATTCCTGGAGCTTGCCTGGAATTCACCCCTCTAGACCTGGGTCACAGAATGCCATGGCCAGGCTTGTCTGAGGTGCCCCACTAACTCAGGGCTGGTAGGAACCTGTCCCTCTAAAGAGGCCCCTCCCATGGGGCCTGGAGACACCAGAGAGGAAACATTTAAACTATGAGAATTACCCTCAGGGTGGGACATCTGGCACATGTGTGTCTCTGTATTTAACGTCAGCTGTCTTTTAGTCACCTAAGGACAGACAAGAACCTGCGGGTCAGACCATGCGAGGGTTACCAGCACAAAGTTGTCAGCACTTTGGTTAGGTCACCACAGACAGATCTGATTAAGACAAACCACATCCTAGACCAGGTATCTGAATCACAAACGTCACCACTCCCTCTGCACGACCTGGTGCCTAGGTTCTGGCATACAGAACACTAGGGTCAGAGGTGCCTACCACTAAGTACCTTCCTCAGGGATGTAAGGTGGCCACTGGGACCCTGTGGTGACTCTAAAGGAAAATTCTGGAACCTGGTCGTGAAGTTTACCTGCTAGCCCAGGATCAGTACCTGATGGGGTTCAGACACCACGTGGAGATTCCACCAGTGGCCACGCTGAGCCAGCCATAGTCAGTGAGCCCAGGGAGGGCACAGTCCACATGGGACAAGCCACCTTGTCTCTGAGAGGACCTCACTTTCCTTGGCCACACCTCAACACACCTTCTCCCCAGCCTGCTGGGCAAACAGAACCCATTTCCATGGAGCTCCAGCTCAGACTCTACCTCCCACTCTCAGGCTCTGTTCCTCAGTTGCCCCATAGCTTCCAGATGCCCTGGGACAGCCCTTCCTACAGAAGGCAGAGCCCACCTAGGGTCTTGGAAGCCTTGCCTCCCTCTAGTGACTTAAAAACACTCCCCAGCTATAGATCCTCCCAGCAGCCTCTATCCCTCCACCCCACCCTGGTACTGGGCTCCAGACTTAGAAGTCACAGCAGGGCTGCCGTGGCTTCCATTTCACCTACGATGCCTACTGCCACAACAGGAAAGGCAGTAGATTGATGGTTCTACAACACACAGGGGTCTAAGCATTCTTGTCGATTTCCTTAGCAATCCCAAACTTAAGTTACATTTTAAGCTACATGACTGGTGGCTTTATAATGAGTTTTTAAATGATGTAATGTTGACCTAGGTGATCTAAGCACATAACATCATGTATCAGCTTATCAGAAACCCCACAGGAACAGTGTCACTCAAATGGCTTTACTGAGTCCCCGGAGGCCTCAGAAAGTGAGAGCAGGCTTGGTGCCCGTAGCATAGTGGTTACGGCGCCAGCCACATACACTGAAGCTGGCAGGTTCGAGCCTGGCCCAGGCCTGCTGAACACCAATGACAACTGCAACAAAAAATAGCCGGGCATTGTGGTGGGTGCCTGTAATCCCAGCTACTTGGGAGGGTCCTCCACTCTTGGGCTTAAGAGAATTGCTTAAGCCCAAGAGTGAAGGTTGCTGTGAGCTGTGATACTACAGCACTCTACCAAGGGTGACAAATTGAGACTTTGCCTCAAAAAAAGAAAAAAGAACATGAGAGCAGAGAGCACGTTTCTGATGCTCTCTCTGATAAAGAACCCACCTCCCCCACTCATGGCATACAACTGGCGTAACTTTTTTTGAACTCTATTTAGACCAGGTAATAAGTGACTAAAAAACCTGCCCTTGTATAGAGACCTACAACTAAAAATGTAGAAGTCACTCTTCCCCTTCCAAGAAAAGCATGTATGTGAAAACACACACACAACTGGTTTGCAAAGTTTATTAAAAATCAAAGAATAGAAAAACTTTACATAAAAATATGTGAATTTTAGCTTCCACATTGTTGTCCACACAAAAAAAATTGACATGATATCTTTTGTTGAACCTGTAGCACAAGACCACAGTGGTAGCCAGGCCAATTCATTTGGTTCACCATGACGTTAATGGAACATGGTACCTGCGTCTACAAATCGAGCTTTAAAATGCACACCCCACGGGACACTCACCGCTGTCCCTGTAGTGGTTTCCTTAATGTAGGTTTACAGTCAATATTGCTAATGTGTAGAGATTAGTACAGGCCTACAGATCAGTTTTCATAAATATTCTTTATCAATAGGTTCACAATTTAAATATTTTTAAATATTTTTGATAACTTTCGATCATCAAGAACTGCAGACACAATGTGCTACTCTATCCTGGAATGCCTCCGAGAGAACCCGCCGTCACGGCCAGTAGCTCCAGACGACAGCGTGGGCAGTCCTGCTTCAGAAGGGCCGACCGCAGACAACTTAGAGCTTGTCCTTGCTGGGTGTCCAACACATCAGACATCAATCTAGAACTCCCCACTGCTGCACATCCATCAGGTGTTATGGTGACAAGTTTCTCGTCTCAACGTTCTCCACTAGTGGACTTCAAAGACCAACCTACCTACAGTGTTTAGCAGGACCAGAACCCCCAACTTTAAAAACGGGAAGTCAGATGGCCTACAAGATGCAACCAAATCCCAGGACAACTGTGGTGCTCCGAAAGCTCAGGGTTAGGCAGGATGGATATACTTTTGTTCAAAAAAAGGTAACAAAGACAGTGGTTGTTGTGGCAGAACACTTGCATAGTATACCTGTATGCTTCCGACGTCGGGCACCAGCCGCTCCGGCCCCCACGCTGGGCTGTGCTCTCCTGCAGTACATTAAAAATACTCCCCGCGGCACACTGAGCAGCTGAAGGACTTCTCCTATGTTTGCTCTTAACAGAACGAATGCATACTGCTATACAGATTCCCAATGGAATCAACGGAATTCCTTTCTCCACATTCCTAAAACTGGGTACCATGGTCCATAATGATATTCACCAGACCCATCATTACAGGCTATGTTACGAAAACTGACTGAAGCATTTCCAAGTTCACATTTTTGTTAAGATTTTATAATGTGACCACCTCTTCTCCCTTTAGAAAGTTATTCTTCTGGCACTTCAAATGCTGGATTTGTTGTCTAGTTTAAAAGAACCAAAAACAAAAACGTTAAAACTCAGCAGTCAGAGCAAGATGACAGCCTGGGGCCCAAAGGCAGGGCCCCCAGCAGACTGTCCAGCGGCTTCAGAGCAGAGCCCAGAGGACACTGCAGGGCCGCTCGGTTCCTTCACTCACATCTGACCAAAAGAAAAGACATAAAAATAAAACCCCCAAGCCCCCCTTCATGGTATTTGTAACGATGCTCCTCAGACAACCAGCCAACACGATGAACCCAACTTAGAAAATGCAACTCGGGAAAGGATCTAAGCTTGTTTAAAAAAATTCCCTCCTCCCTTAAATATAACTTATGTGAAAATATGAAATTAAATAAAAAATATCTGAGTTATTGCACAAATCATAAGTTTTCAATATTTACATAGAAAAACAGTTCTGAAATTTCAAACACAACATGAGGGCAGTAAAACGATGACCTCCCAGGCCTGTCCATGGAGGGAAGACACCAACAGGGTCTGGTCTCCTCTGCTGCTTTGACAGACAGGAAACAAAAACACAAAACAGCAACGGAACAGTCGTGGCCGCTGCGGAACTGCGAGCACACGTCCCCGTCCCGCAGCTCCAGAGCCCGACCTGCCTCGGCACTGAATGAGGGATCCTGGGAAGGCAGAAACAACGTCCACGTTTAATAAGGCTTCACAGATGAGCACGACGCGCTGTTCTTTAAGATGGACGTGACCACCACACAGAGAGACATGCAGAGTGACCCACGGCGGGGCCACTGCCCGGCTGATGTGCTGGGTGCTGGGCTTGGCTCCCTGCCGGTGCCCACAGCAGCTTCAGTCTGTGGAAGGGGTGAGGGAGGCCAGCACAGCCAGGAGCCATTATCTGCTGAGACTCACGGGCAGGCTGTCCCGCGTGTGTGTGTGTTTTTTCCTCCTCCAGCCAGTGCGGTTATACTGGTGATGTCCACGGTTGCCCACGGGAGGCCGCACACCCCCGCTGCCCACGGAGCTGTAGCTGCCGCCCTGGGTGTGGCCGTGAGAGCCCTTCATGGACAGTTTCATGCCGTTGTGCTGCTGGAGACAGAAAGAGGTACAGAGACATTGGAGCCAGCACTCGAACACCAGGCACAGCGCTCACATGTCACAAGCCGCACTGGACTTACATTTCGGACAAAAAGCATTCTTCTCACTCTGTGACCCTCTCAAGGTAAAAACTTTGGGCCAGGATCAAACCTCACAAGCTCATGAGATCTCACTCCTCACTCACCCCATTTGCCTACAGAAATAAGAAGGTCCCTCTTATTTTCTTCCCCTGACTACAACCTCTGGCACCACACATGTGATCAGATGTGCCCAGGCCTGCATGTGTGTGGGTGTCACGTGATCAGATGTGCCCAGGCCCGCGTGTGTGTGGGTCACGTGATCAGATGTGCCCAGGCCCGCATGTGTGTGGGGGTCACCCCAGAGCACATCCCCTGTACCCTGAGGTTCCCGTGTGAAGCAAGCTAAAAGAAAACGCCAGCAGGCCTCAGGAAGATCTCACAGCAGGACAAATGGCAGGGGCTGAGCAAGGAAAACCAAAATGCGTGTCTGTCAGTCACCTCATGTGGCAGCAGTTGAAGGGCAGCCTGAGGGGAGTCCTCCTGCCATGCGGAGTGGGGTGTGGGGGGAGTGGGCGAATCCAAGAGGGAATGCTCTGTTACTTAACTCTTAAGTAAAAATCATCATCAGGAATTAATGACATAGGGCCCAAGAACAAGCCTCAGGATGAAAAGGCAAGTAGGATTAGATGAGTGAGAGGTCCCGAGTGGAACAGAGGTGTGGACACTCGTGAACACACTGAGCGCCGGAGGGCCCAGTGCCGCATGGGAGGCATACGAGGACCACAGCCGCAGCTTTCCAATTCGGGTCCCTCAGGAACACAGGGACTTAACGGCAACCTGCCTTCTCAGTTTCAGTTATAGTTTCTAACACATTGGATGAACTTAAGAGAAACTGTGAGGGCAGGGACGGCACATTCCGGGTCCTGCTGAAGCCCAACAGGCACATACGGGGCTCTTCCCACCCACCTCCTTGGATCCCCACCTCCCAGGAGTCCAGCAACATGGTGGCAAGGTTTGTTGTTGGTTTTACTGTCGTCTTCTTGAAAACCAAAGTATTTGGCATATAAATGAATTTAACAAACAAATAGGGAAATAAAACTTTTCATTTTGAACCTTATCTCAAACTTCAGTTTTATGCTGACCAGTTCAATGGAATTGAGACAGATGCTTATGGCAACCAACTAAGCTGTGTTGCAATTTAAAATAATTTAACATTTTTAAAGTTTTGTTAAGAAGGAAAAGCAAACATGAAGCAAAAACATCCAGAAAATAAACTGCCTTTCAAATGATCTCTGTGAACTCCCCCCGGAGGAGGCCACACACAGCACTGTCCCTGCTCGGGGGCCTCAGCAGAGCAGCGGCCACGAACACAACCCACCTTATGATACAGGTGAGGGCTGGACAGCGGGTTGGGGGATGCGGAGGGAAGGGCCGGGGAAGACATGTGGTGGATGGCTTTCAAGGATGCAGTTCCTTCCACACCAGCCTGTCTGCAAGGAACAGGGGCAACTCCTAGGGTCGGTGGAGGTATAGTGAACCTGGTCTGGGAGCAAAACAAGACAAGTCTGTAGGTACCAGACCAGCAGAAGTGAGACCCCCCCACTGTGAAAGCAAGCACCAGGAGGCTGCCCTGAAGGTGATCTGTGCGAGGCTGGAGAAGGCAGTTCCCGTCTTACTAGGACCCAAGGATATTTGGATTTGACCTGGAAAGCACACCCCGAAACACCACTGATCACAAAGTGTGCCCAGTGACTTTTTGTGAGGACCAAACAACCGTACAAAAAAAAAAATTAAGTCATCAGAGTAACCGTCACGTGGACATCTGGGAAGGGCCCCGCAGTGACTCCCCTACTCCAAGGCCATGAAGAACACTGTAACCAGGGTGGCGCCTGTGGCTCAGTGAGGAGGGCACCGGCCCCATATACCGAGGGTGGAGGGTTCAAACTCAGCCTGAGCCAAACTGCAACTATAACAAAAAAAATAGCCAGGCATTGTGGTAGGTGCCTGTAGTCCCAGCTACTCAGGAGGCTGAGGCAAGAGAATCGCCTAAGCCCAAGAGCTGGAGGTTGCTGTGAGCTGTGACACCACAGCACTCTACCAAGGGTGACAAAGAGATACTCTGTCTCTTACAAAAAAAAAAAAAAAAAAAAGAACATTGTGAGGTCTGGGGATGGGATGACCAGGGATGACTGACAGTTCTTTCCAGGCCTTCTCTCCAGTTCCTGGGACACTTCAGCCTCTGGATGGCCCGCTATCTATAGCAGAGGGGATAAGACCCCTCCTCAGACGTGTGACAGTTAGTTGCCCTGGTCCCATCCTGGCATCCTCTTCATCCACCCCAAGGCCTATGGAAAGTGAATACAACCTCTGAGGAGATTGGACAGAGCTGGGACCCCCACACATGGTTTGGAGGCTGCAAAGCACATGCAGGACTCTTTGTGACACTTTACTAAGAGCAGGTGGAAGGATCTCGGCCCATGTGCCTCTCTGGGCAGGGGCAGGGGCAGGGCCCCACACCACACTCCCAGTCTCTCCTGCGAGGAATGTGCTCACCCCCCAGGGACTGGTCACCAGGAAAGCAAGCTCCATCCCGGGGCCTGACAGCTGAATGCCCACCAACTCTGATGGTCACTGCTTTCACCATCACTAGACTCAGGGGCCCTGCCCCAGTGGGTGACCTCAGCACACTGTAAGCTGCACTGCACAGACAATATGTAGGACATTTAAAAATGGGATTTTACTTAATTATTCCACTGGAAAAAACACTTCGACAACTTCACTACTTTAACTTCTATTAGCATATAATGAGGACATAAACGAATTTGCAAATTGGCCTGACATCTCCTTGGTCTCTCCAGACCCACTGTCCCTTGGACTCTAGGCCACAGCCACACACACAGCCCCAGTGTGACTCTGCAGCTCTCCTGTGCTGAGCCCAGGGGAGGTCAGATGCCTCGGCCAATGTGACAACTGCAAAAAGGCAACCAGCTATCTGCAGCAGGATTCGCTCTAACAACTGCGCCAACAACAAACTGCCTGGGAATTCTCCATCCACACGGCAGGCAAGGACTTGCGGGCTACATGGCACCTCTGGCTGAGCGGTGGAAGATGGCTGTGAGCACCACATCAGGCACGTCAGCGTTCTTTAGGCTCAGGGGTATCCTGGAGAACGTCCTCCCAGAGCAGACAGCAAAACTCCAAGGAGGAGTCAGATACGTTTTACGTGTACCTACATCACTGTATACCTAATTATAACCACATTTGAGCAAATGGCTCTACTTTACTTTGAAGTAAATTAATGTGTTGAGTTTTATACCTACACATATTCATCTAATGTACAATTGGGAAGTAGATAAAAATATTATATTTATAAAATTCTCTTTTAGACTTCTAACTTCACCTATATTTAAAAAAAACAGCATATTCTAACAGAGGAAAAATATAATGCCTAATTAATAACATGGAAAAAGCCTAACTTCACATTAGAACATAAACTTCTACTCATTGAGACTGTGAGAGGAAAGTAGGAACAAGTGTTTGCCACTGCCGAGGCACAGGCTGAATGGGTAACATCAGCGTCCTCCTGAGATGACCCAGTACAGTGGCTTCATGAGGTAATGTACAGAAAGAGAGTCAACTGGGCTGGTCAGAAGGCAGGTGGGGCTCAAGAACCAAAAGAGCTTCCCCACTGCTAACCCTACACACGGTGACTCGTGTCAGCAGTGTTAAAGACCATCCTTGTAGCATGACCAGAATTAGGTTCTATCAATCCACAAAAACAGATCAAGAGACTTTCCTGTAACAAGACAGAAATGACCAAACCACCAAAGACTCAACATCTTTTTATAATTTCAAATTATCATCAATCTCCTCCTTTTATAGCCCACAAGCCACCCCCTGGGGCTGTCACCAGGAAGGACACCGGACCCCGTACCTGATTGTTTGTCGTCATGATCAGTGTTCGGGACGTGGTGGACTGGGGCTTGCCACTGGGCACAGGCAAGGCAGTGGGCAAGCCGGCCATCAGAGGGGTGGGTGCCTGTAGACTGAACTGGTAAACACTGGGCGCTGTGCAGGGCGGTGTGTCCGAATCCTTGAATTCATACAAGAAATGACAAGGATAGCAGTTATCACAAGGGTGCACTGCTTCTTTTAAGTCAAGAGGAGAAGGTGTGAGTGGAGGCTACAGAAGATTATTAAACAGGGTAACTTCTGAACCACAGGTGGTCTGGACCTATGCAGACTTCCTCTGAGTAATTTCACAACTAAGAAAGAATGTTAAAGGGAATATAGACAAGAAATTTGGACTTAAATTTTATCTCCAAACAGGTTTTTTAACAACTGTTCAAAAATGGTCACTGTAGTTAAACTGCCGACAATGTCACTGCTTTTGACAGGTCACGTGAGCAGCAAAGGTTCTTAAAGTTCCCAACAGGGGGCACTTGGTGTAGACTTCAGGGCTCCCACCCAACCGCAACACACAGGCACAAAACGGGATCAAAAGGAAAGGGAAGACGGATTTTAAACTAGCTGGTATGGACATTTACCAGGAACACAAACCAAGAGACACATGGAGACGGTGGAGGGAGGAGGGCCAGGGAGGGACTCACAACATCACTCCCCGAAAGTGACGACACAGAAGAAGCAGATGAGCCTGAGGACAGCAGCTGGGGACTGGAGAGGGACAAGGTCAGACGCTGGCCGTAGGGCGACTCGGGCTCTCGGCTCGGGGTCTGTTCCCCGTTGCACGTGGTTAGCCGCTCTTTTATCTTGAGTCTGTTGTCTATGGAGGGAAACAGCCGGTTACTGCCCTGTAGGCTGAGCAGAGCTGGGCCATCCAGGCACGGCCACCGCCAAGCCTGAAATGCTGCTCTCGGGACTGACACACCCAAGACTGAATTTTGTTACACTGTAATTTAATTTTTAAAATTATATTCAGAATTAATTATCGGAATACTAATTACCGGAAGATATTTAAAACATGTTTGGAAAACCTGAGTGTGTAAATCATTTTCAACCATTAGGTTTATAAAATCTAAACACAGATCAAGTATTTCCAATGAAAACTTAGCACTCTAATTAGGATGTGGTTTAAGTACAAATACAAACTGGATTTCAAAGGCTTAGTTACAAAAAAAAAGCTATGAAATATCTGAATAATTTTTTATGCTGAGTACATGTTAAAATGTTAATATTTTTAATTGGGTTGGATAAAATATATTAACACTAATTTCATTTGTTTTTGCACTTTGAAATTCCACATGTGGTGCACGGTGTGCAATACATTTCTACAGGATAGCCCTGGCCTAGATCTTATAGTTCTTAGTTAAATGCTTAAACTATTTCCTTAGTTTGCTCAACTTGCCATTAAGAGACAAAGCTACTTTTCCATTAACATGTCAGGTGATGTAGGTGAGCAGGAGTCAATGTCTCACCCAGCCCCGGGGATGGGAGGATCCTGCTGCCCCACTTCTGCTTGATCCACTGCCGGTAGTCAATCACTTCCTGTGTCACCTTGACGATCCTCCCTAAAGTGCTGCAAAGGGACATTGCGGGACATTAACACAGGACAGCAGGTACCAGGGAGCTGACAACCCTTGAGTAGCTGCTTGATACTCATGACAATACATCCTCTAAATACAAGATAGGAAAAGAGCTAAGAACTTCACAAAGTCTCCATGACTTCTCATGTGTAAGCGCAAGTGCACCCTGAGACGGTGGTGTGTACAGAAGCCCTTGAACCTACAGCCACCTACAGAAGATTGCTCCAGTCCAGTCCTTGAGCGGGGGAGTCCATCCTTCCCACCCACAAGGGTCACAAGGTCCTGACATTTCCACTTCCCACTGCACACGAGAGAATCAGACGTGGTGCCAAGAGGCCCCCAAGCACCACCTGAAACAAACACCAAGTGCACAGAGTCCTCGGAACCCACGCCAAGCTCTACCACCACTAGTGCGTGGGGAGGCTGCTGTGCCAGGCTTCAAACCCCATCTGCTCCACCTCCTGCTCAGGAATAGCAGGGATGACGCCCTTCCTATTACTACTCTAGAACCTCATTCCCTCCTTTCTACTCCCGCCTCCCACCCTCATCCCTGAAGCACAACCTGGAGCCAGAAGTAAACATTTCTGGCTATCAAGTAAAGTGTACATTGCAGAAATGCCCCAAACCATAACATGAGGAGCAACCATGCCCAGGAGCGGAGGGCAGGATCTGGGCGCACACATCCAAGCTCACGTAAAAGCTGGAAGCTCACATTTTAAAGGCCACCTCGAGAAAAGCATCAAGTCCCAGAGTTTTAGAAGCTGGGAATCACTTCCCCCAAAACAAAATACCCCAAAGAAAATACTGACTCCCCAAATAGGTAATTTTCAACTTTCAACCATGGATAAATCAAATAAGCCATTCTGAATTCTCAAAAGGTCTTCCTTTACCAACATGTTAAGTTTTTGTAAAATACAGTCATGTGACGAAGCCCCAGTAAACAGTGCAGTAACGATACAGTGGAGATGTACCACTCACGGGGCTAAGGGCCCAGCACAGACACGTTACCTCTCAGAGTCCCTGTTTGGGTAGGACCTGGCGAGTGGCGACACGGCGTGGCTGAGGACGATGTAGGCGTAATCAAAAACTTGCTTCACCTGCATGGCCCCATAGGAGCTCCGGCCCACATCATTCCCTGCAACAGAGACAGCCAGCTATCAGCACCCCAGGGAGACCGCGCCAACTCCCACACATTTCCGATCTTCTCATAAAGCTACTTTGAGGCAGGCTCTCATCAGCAGAGCTGAATGAGGCTATCAGATGGCACATGTGGAAACTGGCACCTGTAAGGACCATTAATCACCAGGCACTGCCCATGGTGTGCAAGTCCCAGAGGTCCAATCTGCATCGCCAACTTCCGTGCAGCGAGGGGCTACCTCCACAGACGGAGGTGTCATCCACAGAGGGAGTGCTAGTTCATGAAAAAGTTTGCCAACTCCCCAGATGGCAAAGAAATACAAGAAAGCCAAAGACATTGTCACAGACCACCAGCACCGCCCTATTGTGATCGATGACCCCAAAATTATGAGTCACTGTAGCGACCTGACAGCAGCAGACACAGGGACAAGTTCACCCTAGATCCAGCCCTGGGCCAGGGCCAGAAGGTGACCAACACACATAGAAGGGTCTAGGACACAGTGTCATGCCAACAGCCAAGCTGCAAATCTGATCATACTGTGGAATTATCTTTAATCAATAAGACAGCAGTAATAGATATTAATATAAATTACAAGTCAATGAACACTAACAGAGACTGCAAGGAGCTGATCCTTCAGATTGGAACATTTCAGATATTGCCATTGGACGGATAGCAGATCAAGTGAAGCCATCACTGAAGCCCTCAGGTCAGCCAGTCTAAAGGACCTCAGAAAATCACTATTTTGAATTTCAATTTGCTTATGGCTCATTATTCACAATTCAGGTTAAGTATGGATTCTTTTAAGGAAGTATACTCTAAGCATTGGAATTTTATCTTTTCTAGACTAATATAACCCAGCAATAATATGATTCTTTGTTTTTCAAGGACATTTAACCAGACCCTTGAAGAAAATGTAAATGTCTCCCCCCCTGACTGATCCGAGACAGACAGCTGTGGGTGACACACTGCAGCTCCATGAAGGTGCTGGGAATGCTGCTTAAAGCACAGCATAAATGATGCCATTTAAAAACAACAGCAACAAAAGAGAAGTTCATTGTCTTGCAAATGATTTTTAGGAAGTAAAATTCTCTATCTTAGAAGCCCCAGAACAAAAATAACCATGAAATACAAGATACTAAATACATGTGCAGAAGTCGAGCTAGAAAGACAAGGCGGGTGAGTACGGCCTGAAAGGCTTCCCTAGCACACAGGGCACTTCCCCCAGGAGGACGGCTAGCAGGCAGCGGGCAGCACAGGGAGTGCAGGGTGACAGACATGCTCGGGGCTGGGGTCCCCCCTCACCTGCTCTGTCCTCTGCCCACCACAGACTGTCTCCAACAGTAAAAAACGGGGCCTCGCCTAGCACATGCCCAGGGAACATTTGTGGGCCTGACCTATAATAACGCATTTAACCCCACTAAACATTAAGAAATGTAGATTAAATGAGAATTGATACCACAAGGTTTTATCAGATTGGCAGAGATTAAGAAAGACTGTCACCAAAGGTATGGGGATATGAGCAGCCACCAATTCACCAAAGGGAATAAAATTGGGAAAACTGAATCCCAGACTCAGACTCTTCATGTGACAATCCTTATAACAGAACGTGACTGACACACATTAAAAAGGGTCTAGGATACAGTGTCATGCCAAAAGCCAAGTGGCAAATCTGTCTGTGCAGTGGGATGGCATGTAATTGGTAAGACGGCAATAATAAATGTTTACACCTGCGCAGGACAAACTGGAGGAGTACATGTCTAATGGGAGGGCATCCCAGCAGCCTTTGCTTTTCCATGTTACATAATCTTGGGAAGAGAATAGTTTATGGTAAATATGAAATAATTTTTTTTTTTTTTTTTTGTAGAGACAGTCTCACTTTACCGCCTTCGGTAGAGTGCCATGATGTCACAGGACTCACAGCAACCTCCACCTCTTGGGCTTCAGCGATTCTCCTGCCTCCCAGCCTCCCAAGCAGCTGGGACCACAGGCGTCTGCCACAACACCCGGCTATTTTTTGGTTGCAGTTCAGCCGGGGCTGAGTTTGAACCCGCCACCCTCAGTATATGGGGCCGGCGCCCTGCTCACTGAGCCACAGGCGCCACATAATATGAAATAATTTTGATCTTAAGTCTGGCTGACACAGAATGTAAACAGTTTAGAAGATAATAAGTCAGTTAGAAGCATGAAACAAGGAATTCTGAAAGTATCACTATTAACCCTCTGAGTGAAGGAGGGACCTGCTTCAAAAGCAAACAAAACCGCTCTGGGCTCTCAGGGCCCGACAGCCCCCCAGTCCCCAGTCGCCAGCGTGAGCCACGCCCTTACCAGGCAGCAGGGGGTCCTCAATGCACAGCATCGATGGGCGGTACCCACTGGTCATGGCTTTCATGATCTCTTCTTTGGCAATATAGGCACCTCCTTCTTTTATTCTAATACCAGTTTTCAAGTAATTAAAATTTCTTCCATAGAGTTCAAAAAATTCTACGAGAAGCATTCCAAGGTTTTCATCAGCTCTCCGGGCATCAATTCTTGGATGCAACTGTAAAGGCAATGCATCCACAATTGGTACAGATCTGCGCCCTGTTACCAGCACAAACAGCATGAGGGAGACCTGCTGCGCCTTTTTAGGACCCGCTGGGCAGCTCCTGCACCCAGTAGGAGGAAGCAGCAGGGGCAGCAGACGCACTAACAGAACCCAGAAAGTCCCTGTCAGAAAGGAGTGTTTAACAAAAACAAATTCCTAATATGAAACTTATGCTTTTTTGACCTTGGCAATATACACAGCAACTTCTTAAAAGCACAGACATCTGATTGACCATAGTCATCAAATACTAGTGAATAAGTTGACCACATTCTGCACAACTGAGTCATCTGGATGGAGGATGTAATTTTAAGAATGTTAGTCATGGGGCGGCACCTGTGGCTCAAGGAGTAGGGCGCCGGTCCCATATGCCGGAGGTGGTGGGTTCGAACCCAGCCCCAGCCAAAAAAAAAAAAATGTTAGTCACTGCAACCTAATACAACCACTTTAGAAGGAAGTATAGAGAATCCTCAAGGAACTCAAATTAGACATCCCCTGCAATCCCATTACTGGGCATCTACCCAGCAGGAAAAAATAATTTTATCATAAGGACATTTGCACTAGACTGTTTATCACAGCTCAATTTATAATCACCAAAATGTGGAAGCAGCCTAAATGCCCACCAGCCCAGGAATGGATTAAGAAGCTGTGGTACGTGTATACCATGAAGTACTATTCAGCCATTAAGAAGATGGAGACTTCTGTATTAACCTAGATAGAGTTGGAACACAGTCTTCTAGTAAAGTATCACAGGAATGAAGAAGCAAGAATCCAATGTGCTCAATTCTAACATGAAGCCAGCAGATGAGCTAATACACACCCACAAGAGAAAAACTCAATTCAAGGCAGGAGGTGGGGGAAGGAAGAATCAGGAAGGGGGCAGATAGGAGGGAGAAGGGTGTGCTCCCATCCCACTCAATGGGCACAATGTTGGGGTGTGTGGCACACCTCTTAGGGGCAGGACACAGTTATAAGAGGGTGTCTACCTAACAAATGCAAACATTCGAATTTAATTCTTTGTACCTTCAAATTAATCTGAAGATAAAAATAAAAATAAAAATTCATCATAATTATTCTAAAATACAACCAACAGGGGGCAGTATTAGACTAACTAGTAGAACAGTGTCTTCATAAAACCAGAATGTGAAATGATTAACTGTGTAATTAGCACTGTATCATAATATTTAGAGGAAATTTACATTCTGCTTGTCATACAGATTAGTGTCAGCCTCTGCTCAGTGCCACACTTTCTTCAAGTAGGCAACAGAGTTATTCTAAATCTAAGCCACGGTCCACTGCAGCCTTGAAGTGTCACTGATCTAAGACACAATTCTGAGCCATCCAGACCTTCACTGCCCACATGTGGCTATTTCTAGTTAAGAGAATTAAAGCAAATTAATTAGAAATTCAGTTTGTTGGCTTGGAGCCCCTAGCTCAGTGGGTAGGTCACTGGCCATATACACTGAGGCTGGCAGGTTCAAGCCCCGCCCAGGCCTGCTAAACAACGACAACTGCAACCAAAAATAGCAGGGTGTTGTGGCAGATGCCTGTGGTCCCAGCTACTTGGGAGGCAGAGGCAAGAGAATCACTTAAGCCCAAGAGTTTGAGGTTGCTATAAGCTGTAATGCCACAGCATTCTACCGGGGATGACACAGTGACACTCTGTCTCAAAAAAGAAAGAAAGAAAGAAAGAAATTCAGTTTGTTAATCCTCACCAGCCACACGCTAAGCCTGCTATAGCCTGTGTGGCTGTGCAAACGTGGAGCACTGCCATCCACACAGAGAACTCTACTGCAAAGCACCAACCTAGAAAATGATGACCAGGTCCACATCAAAGTGAAAAGTCCTGACGGAAGTACAATGATTACAAATATTTATAACAGATCCACAGGAGATAGATCTCCTCCAGCCAACAAGTGGGTTTTAGGGCTGAGAGGAATTTTGGCCTGTGAGGACTTATTTGTGTATTCCCACAATACCAGCCTCCCAGTGCCAGGCTGGCGCCCTCCCTCAACTGGTCACGGAACGAGTTTAGGTATGCAGGCAGGACAGGCCATGGGCAATGGGCCGGCCGGGGGATGTGGAGATGGCAGCAGTGGGAGCCCCGAGGCAGGGCAGCAGCAGGCACTGGGCACGGCAGAAGGAAGCAGGAGCTGCTGTTACTACAAGGCTGACCATGGACAGAGCTCAGCGGAGAGTCAGTTAAGAACAGAAGTCCATGTTTAGTTCAAATAATGTCCAAAAACGATAACAGAAGAGCTGTATGACCATACCATGGAGGGAAAAATGGAAAACAAGACAATGTGACTAGAACTGTAAGAAAACAGACACAGAATTCCATTTTCACTATTCTTAAAGAATTTCTGCAAAGACATGCCAGGAAAGTCGCAATAATTAACAACGGTATAGCCAATAGTTCCACTATCAGTAGTATTGATGAGAAAACTACCAAATTCTGGACATAAAACCCTCGCTAAGCACGATCACAACACAAAATAACAAACATGGAGGAATACAGCAGGGCGGCTTACTACGGAGGAGGAGTCCACGGTCCGCCTCAGCTGGTGAGCTGGGTGGTGGTGGGGTGCTCCATGGCTGCTACTGACCTCGTGCTGGGGCTGGACAAGCTCCTTTGGACCAGATGATGATGCCGAGGGAAGGTGACAGGAGAACTAAAGAAGCAGGGCCCTGAAGGTGCAGGGGACCCTGCTGCAGCAGGAGGTCAAGGCCACCCGGGTTAACCAGGTCAGAGTCTAACATACATTAGTCTGTCACCCGTCCTCAGATTTCATAAGGAACACTTTTCATGGTAAAGAAATATAAATAGAATAACTAACGTTTTAATTAACCTAGAGACTAGGTTGTATGTTAAGAAGGCATTAGTTTACTAATATATCATGGCGTTTAACACTTATACTTCTTTGACACTTTAGGAAGGTTTTCTATTGATAGATTTTCTATGGTGTTATTCAACAACATAAGGACCACATGTAATTTAAGACAAAATATAGCTGTTTTATTCATCTGCGAAGAAAGGCTCCTTTAAACTTGTTTCCCCTGTATATGGTACCCAACTTTACTCTGAGACTAGTATTTTTCAGTATAAATCACAGACAAGATTCAAGAAAAATAGCTGTTTATTATCTACCAAAGAATGGACGTGTAGTTCTAGGAGTATGTCCTTGAGCTTGACTGACATACACTTAACTTACAGAACCAAGATACGCACTCCCTAACCTAATAGTTAAATCAGCCATAAGGATAAGCCATGAAGGAGCACCAGGAAAGAAGCACTGACCAGAAGTAGGTTTTATTAGAAAAATAAGGAGTCCACCTAATAGTGAGTTAGAACAGTGAAGGGAGAGCAACGACCGCTGGGCCCCCGCAGCAGCCAGTGAGCATGCGAAGCAGCCCCGCGACACAGCCCTGCCCGGGACTGATCTGGGAGAGAGCGTACGTACCTGCAGAAAGCTAATGGCCATTAAAATGAGGCTGTATGAGCTAATTCCGCCTGTAAAAACTTCATTCAGGTCCCTCTGCAGAAGGAACTGTTTCAATACTAAAATCAAGTAAGGCAGCAATGAATATTTCTGTAAATTCCAAAGAAAAAGATTTACTGATTAGTTAATGTACTTATAAAGAAATTTCACATGATAGAAATGAAAGTTTAGTCAATTTTCTTGCCCACGTGAAAGCTTGAGAATCAGTCTTAAACTTTGGGGGCAGGGGGCTAAGAATTTTCTGAGGGCTTATGAAAATTCAGAGAGTGGACACCACAGCAGCAATCCAGGAGGATGAGGTGGGGAGCCCTGCTGGGGGGGTCACCAGGCATAAAGGAGCTCAGGGGAGTAAGGAGGCATTCCTTCTTGTGTTTATCCCTCTTGCTACACAGAGCAAGGTGGAGAGCTCTCCCTAGCTAGTGGGCAGAGGGAGGCCTGCTAGGAAGGACGACACGCTGGGCGTGGGAAGAGAGCTTCGTTGCTGCTATTGACCTTGTGCTGGGGCTAAACATGCTCCTTTGGACCAGATGACGACGCAGAGGGAAGGGGACAGGGAACTGAAGGAGCAGGGCCCTGATGGTGCAGGGGCCCCTGCTGCAGCAGGAGGTCAAGGCCACCTGGGTTAACCAGGTCAGAGTATAACATACACAGCTCAAGCAGCAAGTCTGTCACCCTGCCATCAAGTACCAAGGCTACCCAAAGTGAGTATTCTAAAGTACAGCTCAATTTTCTCAGCTTCCCTAGGCTGAACTTAGGAACGTGAACTAAAGACAAAGACTCTTGGTAATAACGAGAAAGAACATTTTAATAGCTTTCTAAAATAATTATCAACTTCATAAAATGCTTACTCAAGAAAAGCAAATCCAAAAATACGTAATTTCAAAGTATCTCTAGACATAATATTGAAGGATAAATAATTTAAGTGTATAGTTTGTATATTAAAGACTCCTACATTGAGCTGAAATTTTTTAACTTTCATGAGAGAAGAGATGCCCGGCATGGGTGCTCAAGCCCCTCACTCCCGCCGGTGACAGTACCTTCATGTAATTCTTGATGAACTCTGCTGCCCGGACACCAGTCTCCATGTTAAAGCTGATGTCGACTTTAACTTCAGTCTCCTGATCTGTGAGTTTTATTATTGGTACCTGTAAAGATTTAATTTTAAAAAGTTGCCCTTCAGTATGCAAAGCTCTTCACAGTCCCGCATTAAAACACTTTCAAAGCTGTACAGAGGTGTTGGGTGTTTTTTCTTATCAAGATGAGGGGATTAGAGATAATGTATGCTAAATTTTAAAATTGAGCAGAAAGGGAAATTTGTCAAGTGTTCGCATCAGTAGTACCTCGGACCCAGGATGACCCCCTTCCCTGGTCCCCAGTCCCTCCCATAGCCTGCGCTGGCTCAGCCCCCAGGCCCATGACGAGCACCAAACAGAGGAGGGAAGGAGCCCAGGTGAGCAGCTGCGCCTGGGGAGGCCACGGGAAGAGCAGCCAGCCCAGGCCCCACCGCTCACGTGCCTGGCATACTTGGTAACATTTTTAAAAACATTCAATGTAGCTTCATAGCCATTTCAAAGTTACATTTTGTACTGATATTGTTTCTCTAAACAATTCTACTTTAGACTTTCACCATTTAAGACAATTTTACTTAAAAAATTTTCCCCTAAAAATCGGAGAATATATAAAAGGTATTTTGGAAATACTCTCATCAACAATTATCACCAAAAGGCACTCAAAACTAGCCTCATAAAAACTGCCCAACAAACATTTGGACCACACCTCACCCCCTCCCCACCTGACAAAATTGTGTTCTTCCTGAAGAAAAAGGAATGTCCTTTCAGCCTGGAAGAAATAAAAAAGGAGTTTCGGTCACCAGAATAATCGGGGCCTAATG